>NC_088378.1:44763467-45071209 GCF_037993035.2 Macaca fascicularis
GATCGACTCAGGGATCTTGTCTCCTGGCTTCAGAAGCAGCTACAAGTTCTTATCAGGTGAGTGACTGACCTGCAATGAAAGTGGATGCACAGCCTCGTCAGGTGTCTACTGTTAAAGTGAGGGCATTGATTGGAAAAGAATGGGATCCTGCAACTTGGAATGAGGACGTGTAAGAGGACTCTGATGAATCTGGGGACATGGAGTTTGTAAACTCTGATGAAGCTTTTTTGCCAGACGGAATAGCTTCCCCATCATCAGTAATGGCACCCCTGACACCCTTGTTTGCTTCTAGACCTATAACTAGACTAAAGTTCCCCTGGGCCCCTAGAGGTCAGGTAGAGAGTGATGACCCATGAGGAGGTGCACTACACTTGAAAAGAGAGCTTTAATTCTGTCACATATATAAACAGAAATCTGGAGTACAGGCATGGGAATGGATATTAAAGGTTAGGATAATGGTGGAAGGAACACAGAGTTGGATTAGGCTGAATTTATTGATTTGGGCCCACTAAGTAGGGACTCTTCATTTAATGTTGCAGCTTGGGAGTTAAAAAAAGGTTCTAATAGTTCATTTGCTTGGATAGCTAAAATATGGATTAAAAGATGGCCCCCTGTGAGCGAGCTGGAAATGCCTGATCTCCCTTGGTTTAATGTAGAGGAAGGGATGAGAAGGCTTAGGGAGATTGGGATGGTGAAGTGGATTAGTCACTTTAGACCTATTCATCCCAGCTGGGAGGGTCCAGAAGATATACCTTTGACCAATGCCTTGTAAAATAGATTTGTGATGGCATATTTGAAGAGCCCTGTAATTGCTCTACTCTGTATGTCAAATTAACAGTGGGAACCACAGTTACTCAACTACAAAATTTAAATATGATGGGAATAATTGGATCCTGAGGCAGCAGGGGCCAAGTGGTGGAACTCAACCGTCAAAGGCAAGGTGGGCATAGCTATTGTAGTGGACAGCAGAGACAAAACAGCAATCAGAATAGTCTGACTCATGTAGAGCTCTAGCATCAGCTAATTAATCACGGTGATCCTAGAAGTAAAATTGATAGGAAGCCTACTGCATTCCTACTGCATTCCTACTTAATTTATACAAGAAGAAGCCTTCTAGGTCAAATGGAAAAAAGACTAATTTGTACTATGAAAACCGAGAATCACAGCCCCTCCATCAACTTCTATACTTAAGCCAATTTACAGACCCAGAACCTCTTAAATGAAGGGAGGCTGGGTCCTCTTGAGGAAGGATCCCACTACATAACCAATAATTTATGCAGTAAAACTTTCTCCCATCCTTTGCCAATGAGACCTCTGGCCTTTTACCAGGGAATCTATGCATTGGAAAAAGGAAAATGATCAGACATTTTGGGGACCACTGGACACTGGCTCTGAGCTGATGTTGATTCCAGGGTACCCAAAACGTTATTGTGGTCCTACAGTTAAAGTAAGGGCCTATGGCAGTCAGGTAATGAATGGAATTTTAGCTCAGGTCCAAGTTACAGTGGGTCCAGTGGGTCCTTGGACTCATCCTGTGGTCATTTCCCCAGTGCCAGAATGCATAATTGGCATAGACATACTTAGCAGCTGGCAGAAAACCCACATTAGCACCCTGACCAGTAGGGTGAGGCTATTAGGGTGGGAAAGGCCAAATGGAAGCCATAAGAGCTGCCTCTACCTAGAAAAATAGTAAATCATAAACAATATTGAATCCTTGAGGGGATGCAGAGATTAATGCCACCATCAAGGACTTGAAAGATGCAGGGGTGGTCTTCCCACCACAACCCCATTCAAGTCTCCTATTTGACCTGTGCAGAAGACAGATGGATCTTGGAGAATGACAGTGGATTATTGTAGGCTCAACCAAGTGGTGACTCCAATTGCAGCTGATGTACCAGATGTGGTTTTATTGCTTCAGCATATTAACACATTTCCTGGTACCTGATATGCAGGCATTGACTTGGAAAATGTATTTTTCTCCATTCCTTTCCATAAGGCTCACCAGAAGCAATTTACCTTCTGCTCCTAAGACCAGCAATATACCTTTACTGTCCTACCTCAGGGGTATATCAACTCTCCAACTTTGTGTCATCATCTTATTCCGAGACACCTTGATTGCTTTTTGCTTCCACAAGATATCACACAGGTCGATTACATTGATGACATTATGCTGATTGGATCCAGTGAGCAAGAAGTAGCAAACACATTGAAATTCTTGGTGAGACATTTGCATGCCAGAGGATGGGAAATAAATCTGACTAAAATTCAGGGACCTTCTACCTCAGTAAAATCTCTAGGGGTCCTGTGGTATGGGGCCTGTTGAGATATTCCCTCTAAGATGAAGGATAAGTTGCTGCATCTGGCCGTTCTACAACCAAGAAAGAGGCACAATGCCTAGTGGGCCTATTTGGATTTTGGAGACAACACATTCCTCATTTGGGTGTGTTAACCCAGCCCATTTATCAAGTGACCTGAAAAGCTGCCAGTTTTGAGTGGGGTCCAGAACAGGAGAAGGCTCTACAACAGGTCCAGGCTGCCATGCAAGCTTCTCTGTCACTTGGGCCATATGATCCAGCAGATCCAATGGTGCTTGAGGTATCAGTGGCAGATAGGGTTGCTGTTTGGTGCCTTTGGCAGGACCCCATAGGTGAATCACAGCGGAGGCCTTTAGGATTTTGGAGCAAGGACCTGTCATCTTCTGCAGATAATTACTCTCCTTTTGAGAGACAGCTCTTGACCTGTTGGACTTTGGTAAAAACTGAAAGTTTGACTATGGGTCATCAAGTAACCCTGTGACATGAACTGTATATTATGAACTGGGTGCTTTCTGACCCATCTAGCTATAAAGTGGGTCATACACAGCAGCATTCCATCATTGAGTGGAAGTGGTATATATGTGACCGGGCTTGAGCAGGTCCTGAAGGCACAGATAAGTTACATGAGGAAGTGGCTCATTTGCCACTCTGCCTTCTCTCTCTCAGCCTGCACCGATGGCCATATGGGGAGTTCCCTATGATTAGTCGACAGAGGAAGAGAAAAATATGGCCTGATTCACAGATGGTTCTGCAAGATATGCAGGTACCATCCGAAAGTGGAGAGCTACGGCACTACAGCCCCTTTCTAGGACATCCCTGAAGGACAGCCGTGAAGGAAAATCTTCCCAGTGGGCATAACTTTGAGCAGTGCACCTGGTTGTGCACTTTGCATGTAAGGAGAAATGGCCAGATGTGTGATTATATACTGTTTCACGGACAGTAGCCAATGGTTTGGCTGGATGACCAGACACTTGGAAGAAGCATGATTAGAAAATTGGTGACAAAGAAATTTGGGGAAGAAGTATATAAATGCACCTCTCTGAGTGATCCAAAACCACTCAGATATTTGTATCCCATGTGATTTCTCACCAATGGGGACCTCAGCAGAGGAAAATTTTACTAATTAAGTGTATAGGATGACCTATTTTGTGGGCACCACTCAACCTCTTTTCCCAACCACCCTGTCATCACCCAATGGGGCCATGAACAAAGTGGCCATGGTGGCAGGGATGGAGGTTATGCATGGGCTCAGCAACATGGACTTCCACTCACAAAGGCTGACCTCGTGTGGTCACTGCTGAGTACCCATGCTTGCTGGTTGTGCTTGAACCTCTCCTGGTTCAGGGTACTGCACCATTCACAAATTACTCTTTGTTCAAATAAACTCTGTCAAATTTAATTTGTCTAAAATGTTTCTTTTAAGAGGAGACATATATCCAAATAATTAATTAAAATAATATGAAAGATGTCAAAATAAAAGTATAAATAAAGGTCTGTGGAACACAAACAGAAAGCACTTAAGTAGCCTGAGGCCAAGGAAGGTATTACAAAGATACTCAATAAATATTTACAGTAAGTACATGAAATTTTTCAAAGTATTTAACTTATTTAGTTTGCAGAGAAATCTACCACTCATTTTAGGTAAAATGTAAAAGAAATCAAATGAAGACTATTATACTTGGCAGCTATAGATCAATACAATTACCTCCTAGATGATACATTTGGTTTCTTGCTTATTGGGTATGGTTAGAGCTGAATCACTTCTACATTTCTTAAACCATGTAAATATTAAAAATATGAGTAGATATACAAGGTTTTATTTATATGAATATTCTGTTTATATATACCTTCAGTCTGTGTGCACATGTATATGTGCATTCACATCTATCTGCCAATTCATTTATCTATAACATATTTCAGAGTGCATTGATGTGAATATGCTGAGATCAAGTGGTCTTTCTGAAAAACAGATTCTGTTTCTGGTAGTGATGGGCCAGGCGATTGAGGCCAACCTTCCTGCTGAAGACAACTCAAAGAGCAGGGTGAAATTGTTTTAAAAATTGGCTTAAGAGCCTTGAAGAAACTGAAGAAGCTCCAGGCCAAAATCTTAGGAAAGAGAAGATTACCCAAAATTTTTTGTAATTTAAAGACATTTGCCAATCAGTAAGAAAAAACTGTGAAGTTGAAATACAATTTTATTGGCCTCAGTGAGTAGAAAGCTAAAGCTTTATGAAGGTTATGAAATTTATTTATAAAAGAAATAAGTTTATAATATAACATTTACAACATAAACTTATGAAATACAATAATTTTAATTATACAAGAAATTAAGCTGAGGCATTAAGCTGCAGTCCCCAAGGGATAAACCTTTAAAGTAAAAAAAAAAAAAAATGCCTTAATTAAATCACCTATGAATTTACTGCTCACCTTAGTTTTGCATCACTTGGAGAATTAGGGAAATCTGAAGCCTTCAATATGGATTAAAATGAGATAGGTAGCATTTCCTATCCCCTGAAAGAAACAAAAAAAATCATCTTACTTGAAGGAGGAGTGAATTTTCTTAACCTTATTTTACTTTCACTATATATTTTAAAACAAAATAAATGAGCATCTAACAAGCAAAAGTAACCAGGCTTTTATCGAAACAAGAAATCATGAGTAAGACATGGAAAATATAACAACATAAACAAATTATTCCAAAAAATTACATCTTGAATGTATCAGGGAATACAAAACAATTCTCATTCCCATAGTTGACAAAATAAAAGAAAATTTTGAAAAAAATTTTTTTAAGCAACACGGAGTGCAGATTTCAAAAGGAAGCAAACAGAAATTTTAGCATTGAAAAGAAAAATAGCAACAGTTATAAACTCAATGGATCAATGTCACCCAAGATTAGAAATAGCTAAGGAGAGAAATAAGGAGCTGAATAATAGGTCAGTGAGATTATCCAGAATGTAGCCTGAAGCTAGCAGAGGATGAAAAGTACAGAAGTACAGTTAAGAGAAACAGAATACTCAGTGAGAAATTCTAATTTCAATGACAATAAGTTGTTGACCTCTCCTTGATGGAAGGAAGAGTCGTATACATTCAACCTGCCATGTAAGTTAAATTAACCAAATCATCTAAATTAATTAAGTCAATCAAATCAATTAAACACATATAGTTGATTTAAATGAAGAAAGAGAGAAAATAGAGCAGTAAAATATTAACACCATTTCAAGAATTAAGTCTGTGGATATTACAGATTTTTAAAAGATATCAATTTGATACACTAAAAATGCCTAAGATTTCTAAGAAGGAGTACAACTAGAAGTAGTATTAGAAAAAATACAACTAGAAGTATCCTTGTCAAACTACAAAGAAAAAAAAAGTAGAAATATCTTGAAAACATCTTGAGAAAAACAAACAAACAAAAAATACTTGTTTTACAAAGGCTGGTTGACTTTTCTATATAAACAATGGAAAATAGAAGCCAAAGCATAGTATCAATATGATGAAAAAAATTATCTTTCATGTAGAATTCCATACCCATGAAGACATACTAAGGAAGATGGCTAAATGAAGATTATTTTTTAGTCAAAAGAAAAAAAAAAACCCCAAACCTAAAAACATTGTTATGCAGAAGGAAAAATACCATGTTTATTCATTTTTAGGCTTACTACTTATTTTACTAACATTTTAAACAAAGACAAAAATCGGTACTCAAAATGAGAGTAAACACAAATCAACTTAGAGTGTATACAACAATATTAATAAATAATATCTTCTAAAGTCTTAAAATAGCTGAAATTAAAGTATATGGCACCAACATGATATAAGTTGGAAGGGCAGTAAAATAAGTTTTATTCACTTTTATGTAAGTTCCTTGGACTGTTGCAGATGAGGCTAAAATACAGGTTAACATCATATTTTTATAAGCTAATGATGTTTGCTGCAATTTCTAGGACAACTCCTAAGGGGATAGAAACAGAGTGTATACCGTCCAAACAAATGTAAGTTAAAATTGGGACAATAAAGTGCACACACACGCACACGCACACACACACACACAATTGGAAAGTTCCTTCCAATTGATCCTTTTCCATTTATTTGGTTATTTATATTTCTATTATTAGACCTCCAATAAGTATTTAAATATATACTTTTATTTTTTAAAGAAAGTTAATGCATTTTATTTAAAACAGTGAAAAAGATTTTTACATTTACTATATTTTATTATATTTGATTATACTTTCATTGCAATTTACATCTCTAGTTATTTTTAATTTTATTATCAAATTAATATCTGTATCACCTTGCATATGTAAGGAAAGGAAGAGGTTAAAGTACCCCTTCCAAAAGAATAATTTAGTATTTCTTTTTATTACTCCTATCTTTCTATTACTCTTATTCTTATGTCACCCTACATGGAGTTAAGCATAGTTGAGTTACCAATTAGATATTTATTAGCTAAAGAAGTTAATGTTAAGTTAGAAAGTCTCTGCTGTCTTCCTTAATTTGATTATTCGGTCAGGCATTTATCCATTTGCTAATTAATTCATTTATCTAAAACCATTTAAGTGCCAACACCATTGTAGCTATTAGGTGTTAAGATACGCTAAAAATAAAACAGAAATTTCAAAGTCTGACTTTGTGGCTGTTGCATTCTATTAAGAAACTCAGACAAAACGCAATGCAGATGAACAAATAAAGTATAGAGTGTGTTAGCTGGTGACAAGAAAAAAAATAAAGCAGTGAAGGCAGGCGACAGTGTCAGGGATAGAGTAATTTAGATAAGGGAGAAGGCAAGTCTTCAGTGGACATTAGACAAATATGTCAGGATCTGAAGAAGGTGAGAGAGTGCACCATGATATTATCTAAAGAAAGATTGTTCCAGGAAGAGGAAAAGGTGTATTTATCCGGTGATGTTTGCTGTGTAAGAGTCTGTTATCACATCAGATCCCAGAACACTAGAAATGACTCATCCATTGAATTAAGTTCAACATTTGACGTAACATGATTTCATTAAGTAGAATGATTTTAAATGCATTTGAGTAACACTTTGTTATTAGATTTAAACTTATATTTGTGTTCTATTTTATCAGTGATATTGTACTAATATAGTAAAAAGAAACATTTTGGAATACTATTCCAGTCAGCATAATTCTGAGGAAGTTGTTTGAAAATGGCAGGTTACATTTCCTCACAACAGTGTCACTCCTGCTACACAAATAAAAAAATCAATTTTTAAAATATGCCAGAATCTGCCACTTCACACTAATGCCATATAGTCATCATCTGATAATTAATTGATAAATTAGCATCCATGTATACAAGTATATTGGTATTCCAACATAATAGTTATTTTTGCAGAATTCATTATAATTTCCAAGTTATTTTACATATTTGAGTTTTATAGGAGTCCTGCAAGTAAAGTGGCATCTGTTTTTAATAGATCTCCAGTGGAAATTTCCAAAGATTTAGATTGCCAAGTTTGCATGTAAAGAGAAAGTATCAAATCAGAGCTACTCAGGCTCTCACACATTATATGTAGTGTTCTTCCTAATAGTCCTTGCTATGTACATATT
Organism: Macaca fascicularis; assembly: GCF_037993035.2. Classification (NCBI taxonomy): domain Eukaryota; kingdom Metazoa; phylum Chordata; class Mammalia; order Primates; family Cercopithecidae; genus Macaca; species Macaca fascicularis. The sequence goes on from NC_088378.1 coordinate 44,771,353, forward strand.
TTAAAAGAAATTTCTCAAATATGACATATCTGAATATGAAAAAATACATTCTTTTTATTTGTGAAGATTATAAGGTTTTTAATTTCTGTCCTCATTGGAAGTTATTCTAGTTACTAGAAATAGAAAAAAATATACATTTTTCTTTTTATGACAAATGGGATGATTTAATAGATTACATAAAATGTGAAAAAATGTGACATAAAAATGTGCACAAGCTGTTGGAATATTTACTACTTAAATTTAGAGTTTTATAAGACAAACATTTTTAGATGCATGATATAGAACTTCTTAAACCCCATCAGGTTTAAATGCAAAAGGAGGGCATTCACACATCTATGTTTAAGTGTTACATTTTTTTATTTTGAAGTTGCTTTGGGAAATTGAATATTTGTGAGTTTTTTTTCCTATTAATGAAAGATAAGCAATTTTGTGTTCATTTTGCCTCGTTGATGTATACTTTCAGATCTTAAGCCTTTAGTGATTTTCCCAGAGCGTTAGGACAAGACATGTATCTCAGTTAATTTTTGTTTCCACAAGAGTGTACCTGAGACTGAGTAATTTATAATGAACAGAAATTTATTATTTCAGAATTCTGGAGGATAAGAAGTCCAAGTTTGAGGGTCAGCATCTGGCGAGGATCTTCTTGCAGTGTCAACCCATGACAGAAACAGAAAGACAGGAAAACGCTGAACTTGCTATTTTACAGTGGCACAAGTCTCACCCATGAGGATACAGCCCTCACAGCCTAATCACTTCTTAGGGTGCTCACTTAATACTGCAACAATGGGAATTAAATTTCAGCATAAGTTTTGAAGTGGACAAACATTCAAACCATAACAACCTACTAACTTTGATACTTCATCAAAAGGTGAAAGGGGGAAACTATATTAGAGAATGTGATGGTTAATATTGAGTGTCAACTTGACTGGATTGAAGGATGCAAGGTATTGTTCCTGGATGTGGCCGTTAGGGTGTTGCCAAAGGAGATTAACATTTGAGTCAGTGGACTGGGGGAAGCAGACCCACACTCAATCCGAGTGGGCACAATCTAATCAGCAGCTAGTGCAGCTAGGATAAAAGCAGGTGGAAGAAGGTGGAAACACTGGACTGGACAAGTCTTCCGGACTCCATCTTTCTCCTGTGCTGGCTGCTTCCTGCCCTTGAACATCATACTCCAAGTTCTTCAGCTTTTGAACTTTCGGACCTATACCAGTGGTTTGCCAGGGGATCTTGGGCCTCTGGCCACAGACTGAAGGCTGCATCGTCGGCTTCCCTATTTTTGAGGTTTTGAAGCTCAGACGGGCTTCTTTGCGCCTTAACTTGCAGACGGCCGATTGTGGGACTTCACCTTGTGATCCTGTGAGTCAGTACTCCTTAATAAACTCCCTGTCATATAAATGTCTATCCTATTAGTCCTGTCTGTCTAGAGAACCATGACTAATACAAAGGAATAAATGTAACATCTACTGGATTCAAATTTTAGTACAATAATTGATAAACCAACTTAAATTTTTCCAAAGGTTTACGAGTGAAAATACACAGTGTCTTAGTTCCCTTTGGCTTCTGTAATAGATACACAAACTTGGTGGCTTAAAACAACAAAAATTTATTCTCTCAAAGTTTAGCTTTAATTTCAGCTTTTATTTTAGGTTCAGGCAAGGTTGTGTAGAAAAGAGAATATTTATACACTTTTGGTGGAAACGTAAATTAATTCAGCCACTGTGGAAAGCAGTTTGGAGATTTCTCAAAGAACTGAAAACAGAACTATCATTTGAACCAATAATCTCATTACTGTGTAGCTACCAAAAGGGAAAATAAATTTCTACCAAAAAGACACAGGCACTCATATGATCATTATAGCATTATTCACAATAGCAAGGACACAGAATCAAACTCTCACAGTTATGGAAGCCACAGATTCAAAATCATTCTCACTGAGCCAAAATCAAGCTGTTGCCTGGTCTGTGCTCCCTCTGGAGCTTTAGGGGAAAATCCTTTCCTTGTCTCTTCAGGCTATGGGCATTGTTTGACTTGTGGCTACATCACTCTGGTTTTTGCCTCCCATCACTTTGGTTATATTGCCTTCACTTCCTCTGTGTGTGTCTAAATTTGCTTCTCTTTCTATATTATAAAAATGGTGGGGTTGGATTTAGAGCTGATAATACAGGATTATCTTCCATGTCAAGATTCTTAATTTAATCATACTTACAAAAAAACCTTTTTCTTTATAAGGTAATACTTACAAATTCCAGGTGTTGGGGAACTCCAGGTCCCCAACACCTGGAATTTGTAAGTATTACCTTATAAATTGTTTGAGTGGCCAGTATTCAGCCTATTAAAACTGGTGAAAAACAATACCAATAGCTCAAAACTTTATATACACAAAAAAACAGAAATAAATGTGTGCAACCTGGTTCTCCTACTACTCCATTGAACTGAATTGTAGAAATGCAAATTTTACCACCTTACTAGTAGATACTTAGTCCAAGAATAATAAAAGTTTTCAGTAAAAAGAGGTAGTATCTCCCCTATAACCATCAATTGGTAATATATTTTAATCACATTAGGTTTTATAATTTAAAAACACTTTGAAAATCAAAATGAATTTCTAATTTTCATCTATTAAATTAGCACTTAATGAGAAACATGATATTTTATGTTGCCTAGGATAGGGTGCAGCTAAACTCTCAGATGTTGTTCATGGCATTTCACATTGGCATAAACCTTTTGAAAATATTTTTAGCTTATACATCAGGAGAAAAATGTTTTCGCCTTTGACATGTTTAACTTCTGGGAATTCTTACTGAAGAATTATTTCACATACAGGAAATCTAAAGGAACAAATACATTTTTAATAACAAAACTTTGGAAATAATCAAATGTCTTGGAAGTAGTGTATAAGTCATGGCATAATCATTCAATTGAGACAAATCTATTAAAATCACAGTTTTAAAAATAATAATATATCAAAGAGCAGAGAATAGCAAGCAGTGATTATAATTAGGTGACCTAATGACTGATCTGAAAAATCTATCTTTATATTTTGTGTTTTTATAATGAAAAAGCAAATTTAAATTTACTCCCTTCTTTTGCCTAATTTCTTATCTTTAACTCATAATTTTCAAAATTTTCAATGACAATGTTTCTGAATCCATTATTATACACACATACTTTTTTGGAAAATTCATTATTACACTGATGCTTTTATTCATTTTCTTGCTGGTGTCCTTCCATGAAACTAGTAAGTTTTTTTTTTTAGCTCACATCTTGTCATTAAAGGCAGAAAAAAATACTCTTCATGAATTCCAACATTCAAGTTTGTACAGCTAAAGCTTTCTTAAACCAAAGACAGATATAGAATTTCATTAGAAGGGTTAAGTTGCATTTGGTAACTGCATGAGTATTGATTGGCTTCATATATTATGAATAATTTCAAATATATCTTTTTACACAATAAAAAATATAGGATTTTCTTTGCTTTCTTTCTCCTGTGAATACATTTTACTATTCCAATATTATTTTTTAAATAATTTTATTTTTAACCATTTTCAATAGCCATGGAATCATTGGCTTATTAATAATTATTTTGTTGAATTTTTGTTTGAATGTAGAAACCTACTGAAGTCATATTCTAGTCTGACATAAACTTTTTAAAAATACCTCTAGTGATGGTCATTCTGCCAATATTTGGAAAAGTTTATTCCAGTATTTGATTACACTCAAAATTTTTCTTTTCATCTAAACTCCCATAACATATTCGTTGCTAAAACACACACACACACACACAAAACTTCTGATCCATGGAATTGTACTTCATATAATGTACTTCATATAATTAGCTTTTATACAAATACAAACCATTACTAAGTTATTTCTGTTTCCTTTCACTCCATAATACAACTTTTATTTTTTAATACTTCTCTCTGTTGGGCTTATTTTTCTTCTTTTATTATGTTAGTTTTCTCTGTTTCTACTAATATTGTGCACCTGCAAATTTCTGGTAGGTATTCATTAATTTATAGAATGCTAAGCTTGAAAAAGGTTTTTTAAAGGCTATTCATCATAGTTGACTGCAAGACCACACACTTTATGTCCAATTCAGAAGAGACATTTTCTGACCACATATTGGACGTTGGGATGCTGGCTGTCATTCACCTTCACCAAGGAGGAGGACGGATTCTTTTTTTCCCTCTCCTGGGTGCAATGAAATTTTCCTAAATTCTTCTGGGTTAATAATTCATTTAGAATATTCTCACATCTGCCTTGGGGAAAAGTACTGTGCTTTTAAAAAAAGCCACTTTTTAATTCTCTACAGATTATAGTTTTTATATGGCAAAAGAAATTGGTGTAAACAACAATACTTTTCCTACATGAAAAACATGTAGTAGATATCAAATATAGTTCACTTTGTGTATGTGTGTTTGAAAATGGAGTTAAGTTTATTTTATACCTATTTCACAAGCCATTTGTTTTCTTACCTTTAGCACATTGAAACAGCAAGATAAAGTGCATATTAAAATAGGAAACAAACCATGTAACCATACGAAGATACAATTGCAACCTGAAAAATCCTTTCCCGTGTTGGTTGGTCATATAGTATATTTCAACTTTCTTTTTGAAGTTCATATGTATTGTCCTCTCATCTGTCACAAAAAACTTCCCTTTAATTGACAGGAAGGACAAATAATAACTTTTAAAAATGTAATGTGTACTATACAGTTTTTTCAAGTAGTGTAATAGCCTTAAACACATAAACTTCATCATTCATCTCCAATCTGATTTTTATCATTAAAAGACCCTAGAAAGGTCAGTTGCAGTGACTCACGCCTGTAATCCCAGCACTTTGGGAGGCCGAGGCGGGTGGATCCCGAGGTCAGGGGTTCAAGACCAGCCTGACCAACATGGTGAAACCCCGTCTCTACTAAAAATACAAAAATTAGCTGGGCGTGGTGGAGGGGGGGCGTCTGTAATCCCAGCTACTCAGGAGGCTGAGGCAGGAGAATTGCTTGAACCCGGGAGGCGGAGATCGTGCCATTGCACTCTAGCCTGGGCAACAGAGTGAGACTCTGTCTCAAAAAAAAAAAAAAAAAAAACCTAGAAAATAAGAAGCAAAAAATTTAAAATCCTATGTGCCATTACTCAAGCAAACATCTAATATCATTATTTTCATCAGTACTTTTCTAGAAAGTGAGTTAAAATATAATTTATAAATATACAAATACAATAAGGAACATATTCTAGATATCTACAATGTAAATGCATCACCACCTAGTTTTCATATAACAATATATCTTTTTACTTTTTGCCCGACTCCAAGAATCTTGTAATATTTGGGAACAGATTATAAAAATGTAGCATCGTAAAATTAACTCTACAACGTTTATACGAATTAATAGCTTAAAATGAGAAAGCATTTGCTTTTATTACAAATATATATAGAGAAGATAAAATTAATGGAATCTCTGTGATTTAAATTCATTTTTAAAGATTTGAAATTAATTCTCCCTTTCCACATTTTTTACTACTTGAGTGTAGTAAAGGAAATTTAATTTCTTTGCTCCTGCACTCATGAAAATAAGCAGAGGAAAGAGATGTCAAATTGAAGTAAAAACTGGGGATTCAATTGGGGGGAGAAGATATTTCTTTTCCTTTCCTTTTCCCCATGTATATATATTCTCAGGCATAAATTAATGAAGTGCCCCTGTAAGGCATGTGAATAGGGACAGAGGGGACTTAAAGAACAGGGGTGCCTAAGCACTCACTTACCAGTTTCCTCAGAGTTCTGCGTGTTCTTTAAGCCTTCATTCAATCAAAGGACTGGAGGTCTTATTATTAACTGACATCAGGATAAGCTTGGTTTAGACTGTTGTCTAAAAACTAATGCCTACACGTGTTTCAAAAATCCTTGTCTCAATCTGAAGCCAATCTCTAAAGGCTATGTATTGTATGATTTCAACTATATGACATTCTGGAAAAGGCAAAACCACGGCAGCGTTAAAATGATCAGTGGTTGCCAGGAGTTTGTAGGGGAGGGAGGGATGAATAGGCAGAACACACATGAGTTTTAGAGCAGTGAACCTTCTCTGTATGATACTATAATGGTATTAGGTTGGTGCAGAAGTAATTGTGGTTTTTGCCTTTACTTTTATGGCAAAAACCACAATTGCTTTTGTACCAACCTAATAGACATATGTCATTATACATTTGCCCAAAGCCATAGAATTTACAACACCGAAAGTGAACGCAATGTAAATCATGGACTCTGGGTGATAATAATGTGCTAATTAGATTCTTCCATTGGGGGAAAAATGTACTACTCTGGTGGGGAATGTTGACATGGGGGAGGCTATGCTTGTGTGGGAGAAGGCATATGGGAATCTCTTTTCTCTTCTGCTCAATTTTGCTGTAAGCCTAAAACTGCTCTAAAAACCTAAGTCCATTTTAAAAAATGTATCATCTCTATATATGTTTTAACTTTAAGTTGGTTTTATCTTCACTATATTTTTGTGGAATTCCTAGATAAATCAGCTTAAACATTACAGCCTTACTACTACTGCCTGAAATTCTATCTACTGTTGTATTTCATAGAAAAAATACACACACACACACACACACAAACACACACACACACATATATATATACACACACACATATAAAACAAGTCACATTTCTTATGTGAATAGATCCCATGTCTCATGTAAGTAGATCTCATGGCTAATGTTCTTCCTTGATTCTCACAAAATTAATGTTTTAGCTGCATGTTCTTTATAGTTTGTATTCACTTTATTTTTATCCTTCACACCCAGTATCAGTGTTACAATGACAAAGTTAAAAGTATGAATTTGTTGTTTCCATCTTGCTTTCCTAGCCTACGCAGATGATATGAACTTGATATATTGCCATAATTATCCTTACTTTTAGTGAAATGATTTCCACTACATTTATAGCGAGCTTCCAAGTTTCTCTAAACATAGAATTTGTTCTATTGACTAAAAGTGGTCCCCAGACACTGTTTTCTGTGTATTTTATATCCTTCACAGCATTTGGTTTACTGCTAAGAATGATAACATTTTTTGCATGAGGGTATGTGCTACAATCAGAAGAAAACTTAAAAATATATAAAAAGACAATACAGTACTATTTTAAAGATTTCAAAATTAACATGGAAAAAAGTACAAAATAATATATGGAAAATGTTCTTTGCTCTTAGAATATAGGAGAATATGCAGGAAACTCTGTGGCCGTCTGAAGTGATAGGTGAGTATCTAATGAATTATTATTATACAAACACCTACTTCTATTATCCTGTAGTTCACAAATTCTAATTGTGTCCTTTCATTTCTACTGTGATAAACATTACTGTGAATGATTCACTACTTTAATATTCTTTAGCTAATTTTGAACTAAGATTATTATTCTTGGGAATTTGGGGAATTTGGGAAATTTGGGATTCTGATAAGTAATTCTAACTTTATAATACATCTTAAACTATTGTAAAATCCATTTATACTAAAGATCAAAGATACAAAAGATTCATTGTTTCTGAGTGTATTAAAAGCTTTAAATGTTTAAATATGACATTCAAAGTTCAAAAATTTTATATTTTCGGTGGGAAATATACACTTAAAGGCTATTGTAGTAAAATATAGATGTGTGGATAGATAGATGGATGGATAGATGGATGGATAGATAGATAGATAAGATAGATAGATAGAAAAGCATACAGAGTTATGATTAAATTATGCTTTACATTCAAATGACCCATGAGGGGATTTAACTTACTACTTTGTTTTCCCTTTATTCATATTTTAAGCTAAAAATACATTACTAGTAAGGTATATGGGGTTATTCCTAATTAAGATACAAATATAGTAATTATGGTTTATATGCTATTATCCAGAATCTACACTGGATGAGTTTAAACCGCCAAACAGCCATTAATTTTACTGTTCAAAGAAATTCTCATAATCTTTTTAAAATGTCATATAAAATATTCATTTCTAAATGCCCTATGGTGATTTCTGAATTTACTTAAAGTGGGCTGTTGATAGCTCTTTTTATAAATAACCAATTATACTGAATATATCATGGGCCATCACATTATACATTCTATAATTTCATGGATGAAAGGCCTACAGCTGATCTGCATAAATGCAGTGCATATCACAGCAGGTGAAGGGTTTGATTACACAAGATAATCAGTGTTGTTATTTATAGTAACTATTTATATCTGCTATTTATTAAATCTCTACAAATCAGGTATCTATTTCTTCAAGAGATATATTCAAAGAATATTTATGATAAGATATAGGCTTTTTGAATATTTTACACAATGGCATGAATATGGCCTTTTACATCTGAATTCCTAGTTTCAATTGCTGTTAAGCTACTCAAAATTAGGTTTTAAATAACATTGGATTATAAAGCATTTTGGAAGTTATGTGCTTTATATACTGAGTAGTTAGAAGGATTTTCAAATTTAATTTATTCATCTAATTCTTCTAATTTTGATGAGGTCAATTTTGGTACTCTACCCCTACTTGCTGTGATAAATTGCATTTCCTTGTCCACTTATTTTAAATTATTCTCTTAATAGTATTTACGGAGGTAGGAGCTGTACTGTGTACTGAGGATAGGATGATGTCGAGACAAAAAAGATCTTATTTCTATTATATATCATTCATCTAATTATAGTAATTTTTCATGCTATGAAGGAAAAGATACAAAAGAACATAGAATAATGAGAGCTAATCTGGTATAGGTAGTGAGAGATATTTGACAATATGTGTATGGACTATTCAAAGTCCAGGGAGGGTGGGTGTATATGTGTATATGTATGTCTGCAGGAGGAGGAGAATGTTCAAGGAGAGGGTCATTGCAAAGAGAAAGAACAAAAGGTACAAATATCCTAAGGCTACAGTTTGTTTAATAAGGATCCTCAAAGGAAGCGATAGTGAAAAGAGGCAATATTTGAAGAGTTAATTGCTGAGCACTTTCCAGACACATTTATAGACACAAAAAGCTAAATGTATACCTAAAAAAAAACATTTATACTTAGTCACACTTTAATGAAAAGGAAGTACACCAAAGACAAAAAGATATTTAAAACAATGAGAGAAAAAAAGACAACTTTGAAAGAATGACACACTGATTACAGTTTTTACAACATCAAAAACAGAAGCCATGAGATATCATCATAAATTCTTCAAAATTTTGAGACAAAGTAATAGTTAATCTAGAATTATTTACTTAATAACAAGAAAATAATCCTTCAATAACAAAAGCAAAATAGAAACATTTGAAGATAAACACAAATAGACTTTATTGAGAACATATATTCCATGAAAAAACACCCAAAACTTACTGATATGATTTGGGTCAGTGTCTCTGCTAAAATTTCATGTTGAATTGTAATCCCCAGCATTGGAAGAGGAGTCTGGTAGGAGGTGGTTGAACCATGGGGGTGTATTTCCGCCTTTCTGTTCTTGTAATAGTGAGTGAATTCTCACTGGTTGTTTATAAAAGAGTGTAGCACTTCACCCTTCTCTCTCTCTTCCTCCTTCTCCAGCATGTTAAGAGGTGTCTGCTTTCCCTTCACCTTCTGCCATAATTGTAAGTTTACTGAGGCTTCCTCTGTCATGCTTTCTGTTCAGCCTGGAGAACGCTGAGTCAATTAAACGTCTTTTCTTTATGAATTACCCAGTCTCAGGTAGTTCTTTATAGCAATGCAAGAATGGACTAATACACCTATTCCTCAGATGGAAGTGTAAATTATGCAAATGAGAAAACTGGAATATAAGGAAAATATTCAGAAAATAATTGGCAAATATTTAAGCACATCAAAACAAATAACATAAAATCATAATCAAACTGAAATCTGTTATTATGGAGTTAAAGAAAGAACAGAACTACAATATCATAGTAACATTTTTGCATGTGTGTGTTCAACCATCCAACCCATTTTTAACAAGCTAAGGAGAAAAGAATAGCATACTCAGGTATTCAGTAAATACTCAGGTATTTACTATTTCTGTTCCTCTTTTACTGTCAATGTTCAAATATATCTTCTCTACTGTTTATTTCTTTTCTGTTTAAAAAAATTCCTTTAGCCATTCTTTTAGAGTATGCTTATTCATGATAAATTCTCGTAGTCTTCCTTCAGCTGGAAAAGAATTATCAAAAAATTCTGCATAATTTTATAGTCAAATTACCATAACAAGTTAAAAAAGGAATACTTAAAAATGTTCAACTGGAAGGCCGAGGTGGGTGGATCATGAGGTCAGGAGTTCAAGACCAACCTGGCCAAGATGGTGAAACCCTGTCTCACTAAAAATAAAAAAAAAGAAAATTAGCCGGGCATGGTGGCAGGCATCATGTAATTCCAGTTACTCGAGGGTGAGGCAGAGAATTGCTTGAACCAGGGAAATGGAGGTTGCAGGGAGCTGAGATCGCACCACTGCATTCCAGCCTGTGTGACAGAGCAAGACTCCATGTCAAAAAAAATAAATGTTCAAACAACCTATAAGAAGGCAATAAATGTGAAATACAGAAAACGATAAACAAAATGAAGGAAACAAACAGGAAGTAGATAATAAAATAGTAGGCCTAAATTAAAACATACTATACATATACATGCTAATTGCATTAAATGTAAATTGTCTATACTTATTAATTAAAAGTAACAGATTAGTAAAATGGATTTTTAAAAAATGACCTAACTTTATGCTGTCTACAAAAAACTCACTTTAAATGTAGTGATATGAGACCTTAAAAACAAAAGGCTGAAAAAAAAATACTATAAAAATAATAATAAAAAGTAAATGAAAATGACCATATTAATATCATGCAAAGTGGATTTTAGGGCACAAAGTAAATACCATGAACAAAATAGAAAATTACTTAATTATAAAATTAATGGTAATTTATGATAAAAAGTCACCAGTGTGATATAGTAGTCCTAAATATATATTTACAAGAAAAAGACTTTTAAACACATAGGAAAAAACTGATGAAAACAGAAGGGAGGAAAATAAAAATTTTAAATTAAAATTGAAGACATCAAAACTTATCTCTTCATCATTAGTGCAACCACTAGACAGAAAATCAGCAAAGATATGGAACACCACCATCAAACAATGAAATCTAACTGGCGTGTATAAAATACTTCTCCCCAAACAGCAGAATGCATATTCTTCTCAAGTTCACATGACACATTCACCAATATAGATAATATACTGGCTTATAAAACAAGATATTTAAAAATAATAATAAAATAATATAAAGGAATAAGAACATTTATATTTATCTGGGAATTAAACAACACAACTCTAACTAATTTGTGTTGTGGACTGAAGTGTGTCCCCCTAAAAATCATAATTTGAGTCTGAATCCCTAGTACTTCAATATGTGACTGTATATGACAATAAGGCTTTTAGAGATGTCATAAGTTAATGACAGATGTCATAAGCTTTTAGGGTATTCCTTAATCCAATCTGACTGGTGTCCTCATAAGAGAGGTGATTGGTATGCTTAGAGAGACACCAAGGGTACTTATGCACAGAAGCACGGCCATGTAAAGAGGCAAATCAAGAAGGCTGCCATCTGCAAGTCAAGGAGAGAGGCCTCAGAGGAAACCAAGCCTGCAGGCATCTTGTTCTTGAACTTTCAGCCTCCAGAATTGTGAGAAAATAAATTCTTTTGTGTAAGCCACCCAGTCTGTGGTATTTGTTATGACAGCTCTAGCAAACTAATACACGCATTAAAGAGCACTTTCTAATGTTTTTAAGGAGAATTAGAAAGCCCATTAAAGTGACTAGAAATGAAAATGCAACATTTCAAGATTTGTGAAATTTAATTAAATCAGGGTATAAAGGGAAATTTATACTACTCAATACTTACGTCAGAAAAGAAGAAAGTTTTCAAAACAAAAACCTAAGTTTTTGTTTTAAGAAATTAGGAAAATGAGATGAAAATTTACCCAATGTAAGCAAAAGAAGAAAATAAAGAAGCAGAAATCAATGCGAGAGAGAGAGAATGAGAGAAGAGAGAGAGAGAATGAAACCCAAAGCTGGTTCTTTGAAACGGTCAACAAAATTTTCAAACTTCTGGCAACTCTGACAAGGAAAAAGAGAACAAACAGATGACCAACATCAGGAACTAATGGAGGAGATATCACTACAGATGCTGTCAGACGTTGGGGTAAAATAGGGGAATGCCGTAAATAATCTTTACACGTAAATTCAAACATGATTATCAAAGTAACTTGGTTCTTGCATATGAAAACACTGAATTTTAAAAGTATAATCTGTTATAGTTTTCAGCAGTCTGTTTTGAACACAAAGCCTAGAGGCCGTTTTTCTCTATTTTGTGTCTTCCCTCCAATAAAAGACAAACAAAGAAAACAAACAAACTTAAAGCAATATTCTGAAATCTTAATGGGCTGGATATGACAAGTGTGGATAAAGGATTACAGAGAGGTAAAAATAAGCCTACTTCACTTAAATTTTTTTTCTATAACTTTAAAACCCTTCTGCATTGAGGAGCAAAAGGACCTATCACTTTTCCTTAAGTTTATTCAATTATAGATGCATATACATGCATTCTCCACTTTTTCCTTTGAATCATAAGCAGACAGATACGTAGAATCTTCACAAAATTTTTATACCAGTTTGCCAGTAATCTCCTTTGTAATAGGAAAAAGGAGGTTGAAGGGAAGCGGCCCTGGTGACTTTTAGAGAGTCTGTTCTTTCACCAATCACTCTCCATACCTTATGCTCTTCAAGCCATCACATTCTGGTCAAATGCATCATTCTGTTCTGGCTTCCAAGAAAATCTAAAGTGTGGGGACTTATGTTAAAAATGTATATTTCTGGCTGGGTGCATTGGCTCACGCCTATAATCCCAGCAATTTGGGAGGCTGAGGAGGGCAGATCATGAGGTCAGGAGATCAAGACCATCCTGGCTAACACGGTGAAACCCCATCTCTACTAAAAATACAAAAAATTAGCCGGGCATGGTGGCGGGTGCCTGTAGTCTCAGCTACTCGGGAGGCTGAGGCAGGAGAATGGCATGAACCTGGGAGGTAGAGCTTTCAGTGAGTCGAGATGGTGCCACTGCACTCCAGCCTGGGCAACAGAGCAAGACTCCATCTCAAAAAAAAAAAAAAAACAAAAAAACACATACACACACAAAAATGTGTATTTCTCTTCCTCTTGTACATCTTAGAATATGCAAAGAAACACAAAGTTGTTCTATACATATAAGCTATATATATTAGGCTGTAGGCTTGAGAGGTTAGAACAGAATCTTTTGCAGCTCTGGATAGGGTTTTTCCTTCTCATTTTTTCTAACTTTTTTTTTTTATCTAATCACGCTTAATTTGTGTACAGAATGGCTTCTTCTGGGTCAAACAAGGATGGGGATTTATATGTTCTGCAGTTAAAACAGTTTTGAGACCAAGACCCCATGAAGCATATTCAACTCAATAGATGTCTCTTGTTATAGATTGTAGGCTAGGATACAGAGATACAGTACATTTGCATATGTGAAAATTAGAAATTTCAATGAAAATATTAGCTCTAAACATCTTTAATAATGCACAGATAAACAAATGGGAAATAGTACTCTTAGTACCTCTTCCCAGGTCCTCAAAAATCCAAATCTAAATAACCAGAAAGCTTTTATAAATGTGCCATTATGGAGACATGTTTTAAGTATTTCAGTGCTTACAAATCTGGAAATAATGATTAACACAAAAAAACTTCACATTGAATCAATGTTCGTTTCTTTAACCATTAGCAATACCGACATTTGAAAAATATTCATGCAGCTAGATGGCAGATAAGACTTCTGGCTATAAATCCTGACTGAACATAACTTGTATTATAATGCTATCACTTGATTAATATATGTACATTAACCATAGATCATGACAACTTTTGTTGACATGGAATATAGCAATCCTTGGGCTAAAGTGATTCCACAAAACCATGGTCACAGGACATGCATTGGTTCCTCTTCTTTGTATGTTCCCCTTTAGCATGATGCTATGGCTGTGAAAACCAACATGAAAATCAGTCCCAGAAATAAAAGCATGCTATGTGCACTGACATATGGCTGAGATATTATATGGTTCACGTTTGATTATTCCAATCATTCACTATTCTTAGGGATTGCACTTGGCTCTGTAATACCATTTCCAGGTACAGAAAGAATTCTAACTACAAGAACAACAAAAGAAAAAGCAAAGAGAATGGTTGATATAACTGTAGGTGCCAATCACCATAAAGTCAATTTGAAGCTATAAAATATCTTCTAATAACTACATTTTCCACATATAGTACTTTTCTGACTCATAAGCAAATATTTTCAAGGAAAAGGAACATCACTCATTTCCAAAGAACTCATTCAGTAACCAAGTTTTGTGATCTAGTTTAATCAGTGTGAACAAATCAGGGCATAAACAAAATGATGGACATTGCATGAGGCTCAGAATGCTATTTCTCACACAGTAATAACCTATTTATATGTATTCTAGTGATTGTTTTAACCTAGCTTTGGCAATTCTAATATTCTTTCTAACTCTTGGGATCATTATAGGTCAGCAAAATCAAGAATACGCACCCTGAACTTTTTCCACTTATCTGTCATACAGGTCATCTATCATCAATGCATTTGAAAGGTCAATGCCCATTGAAAACTCAGAATATTTTCAGGGATATGTACGTATAAATTGTTTTACTATCCAGATTCATCTTTTCTGAGATAGCATATGCTCTAAAAATATTTTGCAAGTCTTTTCCTGTATGCAAAAATCAATTAAAGATTTGTTATTCACTCTATTTCAGATTCTATTCTAGTTGTTGAAAACTAAAAGTAGGAATAAAAGCATGGCTTTAGCACCACAGAGCTCATATTCTAGGTGGGAAGAAACTTAAAGGACAACTTTAAAGGTCATAGTGTAGGTGACATGGTCAACGTAAGACCTTGGAACTAAAGAAACTCTTAAATGGGAAGACTTATTCCTCACTGTGCCTTCTACTGTAATTTTCCTGAAGAAAGAATGTGGGGAGACTGAGACAACTAGGAGATTCAGTAATTAATTAGACATAAACTGGGGATCATTCCCAAACAGAATATACTATTTGTTTCCCATTGGTGTTGTAGTCAATTACCAAAATCTTAGTGGCTTAAAACAATACAGTCTCTTTCTCTTAAAGTTTCTGGAGATCAGAAAGTTAAAATTAATTTCTCAGGATTAAAATCAAGGTCTCAGTAAGGCTAGATCCTTCTGGAGGCTCTAGGGGAAAAAAAATCCTATTTCTTGCTTTTTTCAGCTTTTAGTGGCCATTTGAATTTCTTGGCCTGTGGCCACTTTCTCTATCTTTAAAATGCATTCCTCTAATTTCTGTTTCTATCATGTCATTACACTGAATTTTCTGAAATTTGACTCTTCCCAGATGGTTGTGATTACGTCAGGACCGTAGGTTAACCCCGTATAGTCTCATCATCTCAAGATCCTTAAGTAAATCATATCTGCGAAGTTACTTTTGCCATAGAAGGTAACATTTGCAGGTTCCAGGGGTTAGGGCAGGCACATATTTTAAGACAGTTATTCAGTCTACCACATAAACTTTGGCAGGTAAAAAAGACAGACAGGGAATTCTAGATTTCTAGGAAAGGTGAGTTTGGGATGCAATTTGATGAATCTGAAGAGGTAGGTGGTTACTGCCTACGTTCTCTTAAAGTGAAAATCTGTAACCACGAGTTGAAAGATTCATTTCCCTCAGTAGGAAATGAAGCACACCATAGGTGACATTAGTATCTCACAGATATGATTTTTCAAATGTCTTCACCTTCGTAATGGACTAAAACATACATAAAAGTACAGTTTGAATCTTTTCAAGGTTTGTTGATGTCTGCAATTATAAACTCATATATTTAATTCCAATGCCTCTTGTGTTTATCTTTTTGGCTTTGTGGTACACATTTAATTAACAAAACCTCAATGGTACTTAAAACATAAATGATGTTCCTGCCAAATGAAGATTAAATTATATCATGGCTAGTTGAACAAAGGAACTTTTACATAGAGAAATGTGTTCAGAAAGTTGAGTCATCACGTGGCACATGGTGTATGTAATAGTGATATAATGTGCTCAGCAAAAGCACACTGCAGTTAATCAGCTTATTTAGCTATGTATGCTAATTGTGAGCAGCTATTTCGTTTAAGAAACACTTCCTCATTTTCATATTAACATAACTTATTTCAATTCCTTTAATTTTGCCTGTTTGTTTTAGATAAAATTGTATAAAAGCAGTAAGAATAAGAATATCATACAGTTATTCATGTTTGTACCATTCAACAGAGTGTTAGTAAAATAATTAGTCACTACCTGAGCTTAATGAGACTTCTTCTAAGTTTTAAAAGTGATATATTACTCAAGTTTAAGAAAATTATAGTAGTAAATGTTTACATTAGAAAAAAGAAATCTCAAAAAATAAGATCAAAATACACCCAAACTAAGTAGAAGGAAGAAAATATAGAGGATAGTAGGAATTAAAAGAATAAGCTCCAAAACCTGACTGCTTGGTGTTGATTTTTCCCAGTGCATGTTTCAGTCAATCGCAGGCAGCGTATAGGATGGGGGTCCTGTAAGATTATAATGAAACTAAAAACTTCCCACCCCCTAGCGATGTAGCCATTCAAGTATAGTGCAATGCATCAGTCACATCTGTGGTGATGCTGGTGTAAACAAACCTACTGCACGGCCAATTTAATGAAAGTGTAGCACATACAATTATGTATGGTACATAATACTTGAAAATGATAAGTGACTATGTTACTGGTTTATTTACTTAATATGCTATAATTTTTATCAGTATTTTATAGCATTCTTCTGTTATTTTTTTTAAAAATGTTAACTATAAAACAGCCTCAGGCAGGTCCTCCAAGAGATATTTCAGAAAGCATTATTATCATAGGAGACAGCAGCTCCGTGCATGTTAAGACCTTCCAGTGGGACAAAATGTGAAGGTGGAAGACAGTGATATTGATGACCCGGACTCTGTGTAGGCCTAGGATAATGTGTGTGTTTGTGTATTCGTTTTTAACCAGAAAGTTTAAAAAGTAGAAGGAAAAAACTGAAAGATATGAAAAATCTTATAAAAATAGAAAGAAAATATTTTCTGTACAACTGTATGTTTGTGTTTTAAATTATTATTACAAAAGTCAAAAGTGTTATAAATTAAAAACTTTATAAAGTAAAAAAGTTACAGTAAGCTAAATTTATTATTAAAGAAAGAAATGTTAAAATAAATGTAGTGTAGCTTAAGTGTGCAGTGTTTATAAAGTCTGCAGTAGTGTACCGCAATGCCCTGTACCTTCACATTTACTCACTGCTAACTCACTAATACCCAGAGCAACTTCCAGTCCTATAAGCTTTCTTCATGGTTACTGCCCTGTATATGTGTTCAATTTTTCATCTTCTTTACCATATTTTTTAATGTGCTGTTTTTTGTTTGTTTGTTTGTTTTTTGGAGATGGAGTCTCGCTCTGTTGCCAGACTGGAGTGCAGTGGCAGAATCTTGGCTCACCGCAACCTCTGCCTCCCAAGTTCAAGTGATTCTCCTGCCTCAGCCTCCTGAGTAGCGGGACTGTAGGCACGTGCCACCATGCCCAGCTAATTTTTGTATTTTTAGTGGAGATGGAGTTTTACCATGTTGGCCAGGATGGTCTTGATCTCTTGACCTTGTGATCTGCCCGGCTCGACCTCCCAAATTGCTGGGATTACAGGTGTGAGCCACGGCGCCTGGCCTACTGTACCTTTTCTATGTTTAGATACACTAATACCTATCATTGTGTTACAGTTGCCTACAGTAATGAACACAGTAACATGCTGTACAAGTTTGTAGCCTAGGGGCAGTGGGCTATATCATATAGCCTTGATGTGTAATTCACCATACCATTTAGGATCATGCAATAAACTCTGTGCTGTTCCCACAACTATGACATTGCCTAATGACCCATTTCTCAGGATGTATCCTTGTCATTGAATACCACATGATTGTATGTAGAATATTTGAAGATATTAATACTCTATGATCCAAGAATTCCATTCCTGTGCATGTCCACCAGGAGATAAGTGGAAGAATATTCTCAGTAGCCTATGCAATAGCAAAACTTTGAAAACAATCAAAACACTCATCAATGTTAGAATAAAAATATATTTCAGTAAAATCATGTTAGAAAATAGATATGTACACATGCAATGATGTAAATGAATACTGAAAACATAAAAAATGAAAAAAAGTAAATTGTAGCAGCATATCTGTTCACAATTTCTTTCTTTACAATTCAAAACAAAGTGACATTTTGCTTAGAAGTTTGAAATTTTATAGTAAAAGCAACACAAAGGAAATGGAGAAAATAAAATTTGGGTGACTAGATTGGGGAAGAAAAGAAATTTGTAAGGGCACACAAGAATCTACAGTGTGAGACTGCTGATTATTTTTTTCTTTAACATTTATCTCACTACTACTACACGTAGGTGTTCAGGCTGTCGTTATTCTTTATACCTGACAACGGATAGTTTATAAATATTACATTGAATGAACTCACTGTTTAATAAATTCTTGAAATATTTATTCTTCAAAATCTATTTTAAGCATTAAAATAAAATAATACCCCTTTCAATATTCTGCCATAGAAAGAGGCAAGCTCTTGCAATTTCTTGTCTGTTCAGGTTTCTTGAATGCGGGAATCCCATTTGACTTTTGCATACCCTTGATGGATCTCAGAGTATATCTAAGGCATTCTGTTTATTTTAACAATGTCAAACAATTAAAATAATTCTCACAAATAAAGCTCTTCTTTCATTTAGCAATTTATTCAACCTATCAAGAATGTACTATTTTTAAGTTCCTTCTGTATGCTAAGCATAAGGAAGGTTATTGCCCTCTCACTGTTTACAATTTTAATAGCAGTGATAAGACTAGTCCAAGACAGCTCTTTTGCAAGGCAGTATGAACAGAGCGCTGTCTGAGGAGCAAAAATGCAGGTGCTTTAAGAGTTGAAAGGTGGAAGAATGATTGCTGGAGTAATCATGCAGCTGTTTCAATGCTGTTGCTGCCCGGGGAACTTTATATGCAAATTTCTAGGGTTGGGATCAAGAACTTGGAAGAAGGTCTCAGGAAGGAAATTGAATGTCATAATAATAAAATGAGTGGAAGTGAGACTTCTTTTAAACAACAGCTGTCAGATTCTCTCTGGTAAAGCAAAACACTGCCTGAGACAGATGGGATGGTGTCCATCATCTCAACTGTGAGTTTAATTTAGATTGACATTCTGACCCCATTTAACTATGCAGGCTTTGGTAATATGTCCTAAGTTCAGACACGGCACGCAAGATGCTGTGTATTGTGCTAACATAAGGTGGTGAAATTGTTTATGCACGTGTTTGTGGGGGTTGGTGGCAGGGTGTACACATATGTGTATGTATGCCTGTCTGTGTTTGTGTGATAAATGAAAGTATGGAAGTAGCTAGGAGTGTGAAATGAGAGTGGGATTCTCCTTACAGGGAGCTCTTACCAAATAAAAAATGCAACGAGCACACTGGGCTAAACAATATTTTTTTTTTCTAATCTTTCCCTTGGGGAAGATCAAGCACTGCCCCATCTTCAAGAATCATGTCTAAGCAGTTGATTTCCTGATATACTGATCAAACCCTAAACATTTGCCTAATCTGTAGACCTTCATATCAAATTTCCTGCTGGAGATCTCCACATGGTTTACCAATAGGCATTTCACACTCCACATGTTCAAAAAAAAAGTCCTCACCTGTTTATTTTTATTATTTTTTTTTTTAGACAAAGTCTTGCTCTGTCGCCCAGGCTGGAGTGCAGTGGCACGATGTTGGCTCAGGGCAACCTCTGCCTCCTGGGTTCAAACAGTTCTCCTGCCTCAGTCTTCTTGAGTAGCTGGGATTACAGATGCCTGCCACCATACCCAGCTAATTGTTTTGTATTTTTAGTAGAGACAGGGTTTCACTATGTTGGCCAGGCTGGTTTAAACTCCTGACCTTAAGTGATCCTCCCGCCTTGGCCTCCCAAAGTGCTAGGATTACAGGAGTGAGTGACTGCATCCGGCCCTGTTTTTGTGTTTGGTTTGGTTTGGTTTTTTTTTTTTTTTTTTTTTTTTTGAGACGGAGTCTCGCTCTGTTGCCTAGGCTGGAATGCAGTGGTGCGATCTCGGCTCACTGCGAGCTCCGCCTCCCGGGTTCACACATTCTCCTGCCTCAACCTCCTGAGTAGCTGGGACTACAGGCACCCATCACCATGCCCGGCTAATTTTTTGTACTTTTTAGTAGAGATGGGGTTTCACCGTGTTAGCCAGGGTGGTCTCGATCTTCTGACCTCGTGATCCACCCGCCTTGGCATCGCAAAGTGCTGGAATTACAGGTGTGAGCCATTGTGCCCGGCCAGTTTTAAAATTTGACTTCACTCACCTCTGAAAATTAATGCCAGTGTCATTAATGCCAGTCCATCAGTTTCTTCAGTTGTTCATCCTTGAAACATACAGAGACATCTGCAAAAACTTATTTTCACTCAACAGTTAGGATTAGTTGCTGAATTGTGCCATTTACCTCTATAACTTCTTCATCTTCTTGGTATTTTCATTGACGTTGCGTGGCTTTATGTTCTCATGATTTTTTTCATTTTATGCGTAGTGTCCCATTTTCCTACACTTCTATCTTTTCGTCCAATCTCCTTCACATCTCTCCAAGATATATTGTCTAAAAAGTAAACCAAACTCTTTGGGAGACCAAGGCAGGTGAATCTTGAAGTCAAGAGTTTGAGACCATCCTGGTCAACATGGTGAAACCCTATCTCTGCTAAAAATACAAAAAGTAGCCAGGCGTGGTGGCGGGCGCCTGTAGTCCCAGCTACTCGGGGAACTGAGGCAGGAGAATTGCTTGAACCCTGGTGGTGAAGGTTGCAGTGAACCAAGATTGTACCACTGCGCTCCAGCCTGGGTTACAGAGCAAGATTTTCTCAAAAAAAAAAAAAAAAGGAAACCAAACTATATTTTACTCCTGCAGAAAATCCTTCAATAAAAGTATATGGCTCTCAAATTAAATACCTGGCACTTCTCCTTACACTCAAGGCCATCAAATACAGCTTACCCTAAATTTCCTTTTGTCAGGTTTTCTACTCTCTAGTTCAGCTGTTTAATTTATAAATATACAGAATATTCTATATGTTACCACCTCTGATTTTGTCATTGTTCCTTCTATGTGGAATTCCTTCACCTCATACTTATCTGTTAAAGTCCCATGCATACCTCAAACCGTCCTTTTTTTTTTTTTTTTTTTTTTTGGAGACGGAGTCTCGCTCTGTCGCCCAGGCTGGAGTGCAGTGGCCGGAGGATCTCAGCTCACTGCAAGCTCCGCCTCCCGGGTCTACGCCATTCTCCTGCCTCAGCCTCCCGAGTAGCTGGGACTACAGGCGCCCGCCACCTCGCCCGGCTAGTTTTTTGTATTTTTAGTAGAGACGGGGTTTCACTGTGTTAGCCAGGATGGTCTCGATCTCCTGACCTCGTGATCGGCCCGTCTCGGCCTCCCAAAGTGCTGGGATTACAGGCTTGAGCCACCGCGCCCGGCCAAACCGTCCTTTTATAAAGGCTTTACGTTTTCTAAGTCATAAAGCCATGCGTTCCCTCTATTTAAAATGTTTCTTTTTTTTTTTTTTTGTATTTTTTATAGGCGACTTAGATATTCTCAGCTTCTCCATATGACAGGCATAAAATGAGACAGAAATTGAAAATATAAATATGACAGAGTCATACACACATATGTGTCATCAGTATTAGATGTATTACTTCAGCATAAAACAGTCAGACATCATCGTTACATATAAATGATTAGGCTATTTTGAAATAATAGTAGTATCAGTGAGGCCATGATACTCTCTTTTAGTCTAGGATTCCATGTCTTTAAATTTTTATCCTGAGAAAATTTCAATACTTCTATTTATTTTTAACCTTATCGCTCTCTTTCTATATATATGTGTGTGTGTGTTTGTGTATCTGTTTATGTGTATATATAGGTGTATCTATATAGAGATATAGATATAATATCTAATAATACACACAACCCTTCAGACATTTTATTATTAGATATGGTGTCTAATATTACACATATATATCTCTATATATAGATATATATTCTCTCTATATATAGAGATTACACACATACACACATATATAGTGTGTAATATATGTGTGTGTGTATGTGTGTAGTATTAGACACAATATCTAATAGCAAGACACACAGACAACCATTCAGACATTTTATTGTTATTAGATATAGTGTCTAATATTACAAATATAGCACAAGTCTAGAAGAAAGCAATAGTAATAGCTCATTTATCTGTGTTAAAGAGGTGAAATCATTATCTAACAAAATAGGTTGAATTTAACAAACTGCATCCAGAAAATATTCTCTAGTTTACCATTTCTAGAGGAGGATGCAGTTTTTGTTCTCTTAAGTTTTGTTCTATGTGTGTGGGGTTGGGAAGGGAATGCAGGGGAAGACGTGGCTGAGGGAATAAAAGCCTTGAGAAAAGAGGACTTGCCTTGCTCCTTATGCTGGAGAGATGTCCAGAAGGTACCATGGTTGGTAGTGTTGCCTACAAAGGATGTTACAGTTGAATTTGTCACATTCATGTCTTAGTCAGCCCTGCTCTGGTCTAGCCCAAGCTCTCACGTGTCCCCTGGTCACGCTATTTGGGGTTTACTATGGAACCTCAAATAGCATGACCAGGGAACACGTGAGAGCTTTTCATTGATTGCATTCCCATAAGCATATTTCCATCACAAGTGGGGCATGTATCTCTTTTGGTTTGTTTTTAGTTTCAATAGCATATAACTTGCTTATTTCACTTCTACGGATATTACCTGTGTCACCAAATAGGTCCCCTTAAACCTCTTGCAAAAAAGAAGAAAGTATTACTTCCTCTATTTTTCTCTGTTAATCTGGAAATGAACATACACATTGTTAAAAATATTTATGGCATTTTATTCCTACTAATTATGAAAAAAAAGAAACAGCAGGAAACAAAATAGCAAATGTTGGTCTACATTTAAAGCATCCATAATGAGGACTCTCCCAGTGTTTTTTCGACTTCCTTAATCTATGGACCATTTTCAGTAAAAAAAAAAATTAATAATAAGTACACTTTAATTCTAAGTATCAATTTTTATAATATTACCTAAAAACATACCAACAAAACTTAATATATATGTTTGAACATAAATGTATACAATAAAATTTATATGTAAAATAAGATACAAACTTATTTTACTTACAGTTCTGAAACTCTATTAAATTTCATTTTCAAATACTAATGCTTCCTTCCAAATCAATAAAATTCAAATTAACAACATTAATTTAATATGCCATAGATTATAATTTTTTTTTAAAATATAATTACCAATGAAATTAAAAATATGAAGCAATACTTTCTCACTTTTATCATTCTTATTTTGATCCTTATTTAAATTATAGTAGTTATCCTTGCCTTTATTTTTGCCTTTAAAAAAACTCATAATTTTAACCGTCAGGGAATTATTTTGAAGATCCAATCAATTCAATCATGTTCATTAAAAGGTAAAAAAATTTTGGAGTATGAAGTCCTTTATTATATATTTAGTATTATAATTACTTGTTCAAAATTAAATCTATACAACACATCAGCCAGTGAAGTAATGATGACATTGACTGCTACGGTACAGATTCTGTTGAGTTCTTCACAGTTGAAAGACCATGTGCTATTTGGTGACTTAATTTCCCCACTACTATGCCTTATGTAAATGGCTGTAAAAGCTTTATTTGTACAGCTTGTCATGTTGTAATTTGTCCTTTACTTGGGGCCAATGCAAATGCAAACTCCAGGACTTCAGCAAAGCAGTGGAACATGGATATAAATTGGTCATACAAACAATCCTTGGTATGCTCGTATATATGGGTGTAAGATTATCAAAATAAATGTAGGAAATTCAAAATTCTCTTAAAACTAAGAAGTCAATCTCCAGAAATAGTAGGAGTGATAATTCTTTCTTTTATAAACACTCCTTGGCACTTTTTCACGTTCTAGTTCAACTAAGATAAAAACAAAAAAGTTATAAAATGCTAAGTCATTCAGGATTTTTTCCAGATTCCAACATTATTTATGGCTCAAGGTAGATTCAAATAAAAATGAGAGTGTTACTATTTTACACAGGAAATATCTACTTAGGTCATTTCCCAACAGTTACACAATCCAAAGTAAATTGAATGGATCTTAAATATTTAAAAGAAATAGTCATCTGAGAAAAAAAAAGAAGCTTAAGACTTAGAAGAGATCTGAATTTATTTGCTATTTAGGTAATGAACAATTCATTTGTTCATTAAAGTTTTCTGGAATATTTATCCTATGACACGCACTGGAACAGTTTTACCACTGTATAGTTACATCTACTTTGATTTCAGTTCTCTGGAAATGTTATTGTAGATAATGACCAGATGGGGCCTTCAGTTATTTGTAAGCTCTATATTCTATAATTCTAATTACATTGTATTGTTGTATTGCCTCTGTTTTATCCCTCTGATTTTCAATAAACTGTAAAGTCTTTGAATGTTATATGTATATGTTCATTTATTTATACATATATGCATACAATCACAAACAAAAGAAGTGAAAAAACAGCAAACCTCTGTGAATTTTATTTTATTTTATTTTATTTTATTTTATTTTTGTAAAGATGAGGCCTCACTATATTGTCCAAGCTGGTCTCAAACTCCTGGCCTCAAGAGATCCTCCCACCTCAGCCTCCCAAAATGCTAGGATTACAGGTGTGAGCCATCATTCCTGATCAAATTTCAGAGTAAATGATAGAATAATATTCACTCTATGAATACTCAATAAATGTTGTATTTAGTAAAGATGTATTAATGACAGAACGTGAACTTTCCAATAAAAATTAATGCAGAGAAGAATGCTCATTTTTGTTTTAATTATGATAAATTTAATACCATTCTAACTTAGATTTCTTTCTAGCTAAAAGGATATCATACTAATCCATCACAGTAGTCTTACAGGTTAAAGAAAAGATTACTTGGGTAAAAATAAAGCCATCATAGTAGTCTTACAGATTAAAGAAAAGATTACTTGGGTAAAAATAAAAGCAACAAGATTTTTCTAAGGGATTTTTAGGTACATTTTGCTTTATGTCATAATGTGGACAACCATCCATACTTATATCAGAATTTAATTAGCAAATCATAAGTTTAATTATCATCTACTATCTGTGTTTCCACAATAATTCATTTCTGCTCAAACCATATCATGATATATCAGGCTATGATTTTAACTATTGCCAAAAAGTAAAGTTTGATATTGTACTGCATTCTACACTTTTCCCATACAGAAATAAGAGGTAATGCATTATCAAACATGGTAAAAACCATCATGTTCTAAAGCTACAGATAAAGATGCACATGATACAGGCATACAAGAGTAATCTCAGAATTAAGAACAAGGTAAAGTAATAAAAATTTGGTAAAGTTAAAGAAAAAGAAAACTCTTATTAATATTATTTCTATCAGGTATTTTCTGCAATCAGGACCTTTTAAAGCTAGCATTGGAAAGGGCCGGCCACAGTTCATATCATCCTTTCCCAAACATGTTTAAATCAGGCTCTTTGAGGTCCTTTGTTTCAAGGAAATTAGCTCTGATTTAATAGTTTGAGAAAAAAACAACAACAACAGTATTCACTGTATCTTCAGGTTAGCTCCACACTTAAGAAGCGAAGGCATGAAAAGTAGGATTTGACAATATCAAATGAAAACATTAGAAGCAAAAAAAAAAAAAAAAAAAAAAAAAAAAAAAAAAAAGCAAGGTATTTATTCAGTTCTGACACATAGTCAACTTTTAGATGATAAGAATAAATTTAATCTTATAGTCCAGATAATTTAGGACACTTATGTAGCTTATTTTAGTTTAGCTAGATGTTGGCTTTTTGTTTTTTTGTTTTGTCCTAATAAAATGGTGTGAAAAATAAAACATGTAATTGGTATGTACAAACTTAGTTGCTGACAAAGGGCTGAACTTGAGGTATAGATTGGATCATTTAGCAGATAGCTTCTTAAAAGCAAGGTCTTGTTTTAAAATTATTTAAAAAGTGTATCTTTGGCAAGAGAGGTGAGAGAGAGGATAGATCTGAGCAATAAGAAATCAATCTGTTGCATTATTGCTTTCGGCCTCCAGATGAGTTTAATTCTTAATGCTTTCTTCATTACCACCACCTTACACTTTGCTGTGCTCTATTTGGCCTTTGAAAATTTAGGATATTATCTGAAAACTTTCTTCCTCAGGAATTCATTTTTCTTGACTTCATTAACTTATAAAATTAGTTCTCAGAATTAAATATGGCCAGTAAACTTTGCAGGGCATATGCTAATTTACAGGCATATATGAAGACATTTTCACTGTTATATGAAATTTTCAAAAATACCAGTAAGTAATTGATTCAATTAATTCTTATGAAAATAGATCTGTTATTTTCCCATTATTCCAAAGCTTTAAGTAAAGAACTTGATTTTAAAACATTTGTCAAATTTGCACACCATTTGACATAGTCAACATTATTTCCCTCCCCCTTAAGCTGACACCAACTAAACCTATAAAAAATAATATATAGAGATAAATTATAATGGTGATTATAGAAAAAAGGGGGAATTTAGCAATTTCCAAATTAATCAAGTGTGAAATAAAACTTTACAACTCATGTCAATATCTGCTTTGTCTTAGATTGAGTTATCTTGTGTGTATATACATGCTTTGGTAAAATTAAACAGATAATCACAAATTCTACTCTTGTTTTTTCATATTGCAAAATCCACAGTCCAAATGAAGTAAATCAATAAAATAAACTATCAAATAAAGTTTGTGTATGGATTACAAGCATTCAGGACATAGATATATGTACTAGTCAGAGTTCTCTAGAGGGACAGAACTAATAGGAGATATATATCTCTCTCTCTCTCAAGGGAGTGTGTGTGTGTGTGTATATATATATATATATATATATCTCAAGGGGATATATATATATGTCTCAAGAGAGTTTATTAAATGTTACCTCACACAATCACAAGGTCCCAAAATAGCCCATCTGCAAGACGAGAAGAAAAGAGAGCCAGTCCAAGTGTCAAAACTGAAGAACTTGGAATCCAATGTTGGAGAGCAGGAAGCATCCGGCATGGGAGAAGGATGTAGGCTGGAAGCCTAGGCCAGCCTCTCTTTTCACATTTTTCTACCTGCTTTACATTCTAGCCACACTGGCAGCTGATTAGATGGTGCCCACCCAGATTAAGGATGGGTTTGCCTTTCCCAGGCCACTGACTCAAATATTAATCTCCTTTGGCAACACCCTCACAGATACAAACATAATCAATATTTTGCATCCTACAATCCAATCAAGTTGACACTCAGTATTAACCATCCCAAGTCCACCCCTTGTCAACTTGAACCCATTCACATCTCCTGCGATCATACATAATCTTAAAATAAAAACAATATTAAGGTGATAATTACCCCTAACAGAATACAACTATCCTTTGTACAACTGGGAACACACCAATCCCCAATCCAAATAACATTATGTAATGTTAATAATACATAAATGCTCATATAAAGTCAGTATGTCTTATGTCACATGATAAAGCAAAAAGGAAACAAAATGATATTTTCTTAGTACAAGTGTATAGATGCACAAACATGTTTTTAACAAAAGAAGCTGGAAATACTCTGACAATTACAGTCCTTGTTTCTGCAGCTGGTCATGTGGTTGCAGCTGGTATTGATGACTACCTTCTGCTACTACACATTCTGAATTCCCTTTGCCTTCAGCATGCACCTCAGCAGGTCATGGCTTTTTCCTGGTGGACTGACCCAAACCTTCACTTCTGAGAGGTCTGGGTCATTTGTAGTCCTGCCTGGATTGGGCTGTTGTAGTTCCCCATTGAACTTAATCACAAGGATAGTAATATTAAGATATGCCCTAATGGATTTCCTGTATTTCATGCATACTCTTCCTGCCTCAGTTGTGGAGTAGTAGATTGATTTTGTCTTCATAGTCCAGATCAATCACCCCAGCCAACACTGTAACTCCCTTCTTAGCCTGTTGATGTAAAGGTAGGAGGACCCCAAAGTGCCAAGGTGGCAATCTTAACTTCCATGTAATTGGAATTGTCATTGTTTCTCCTGGTGGCAGCATTTGTCCCTCTGAAACTAAGACCTCTAGGCCAGCAGAATGTAACGTGGCAGGAACAGGAAGCAAAAATTTTGCTAGTGGATCACTAGGAGTGATGGTGAGTGGTGCCACTTCTACTTCTACCCCTTGACTCCTGGATCTGTGAATCCTGGCTGTGGAAGAAACTGTACCATATATTGGACACTGATTCAGAGCATACACAGTGTTCTGGAGAACTTTGCCCCAACCCTGCAAAGTATTGTCACCTAGTCAGCACTGTAATTGTGAATTCAAAAGGCTATTCCACCATTCTATCAATCCAGCTGCTTCAGGATGATGGAGAAGATGGTAAGACCAGTGAATTCCATGAGCATGAGCCCATCGCCTTGCTTCTTTAGCCATAAAGTGAGTGCCTTGGTCAGAGGAAATGCTGCTTGGAATACCTTGACGGTGGATAAGGCATTCCGTGAGTCCATGGATGGTAGTCTTGGCAGAAACATTGCATGCAGGATAAGCAAACTCATATCTAGGTAAGTGTCTATTCCAGTGAGGAAAAGCCTCTGCCCTACCCATGATGGAAGAGGTCCAATATAATCAAATTGTCAGCAAGTAGCTGGCTGACCACTCTGAGGAATGGTGCCATATCGAGGGCTCAGTATTGATCTCTGCTGCTGGAAAATTGGGCACTCAGCAGTGGCCATATCCACATCAGCCTTGCGAGTGGAAGTCCATGTTGCTGAGCCCATGCATAACCTCTATCAGTGCCACCATGGCCACTCTGTTCATGGGACCATTGGGTGATGACGGGGTATCTGGGGAGAGAGGCTGAATGGTGTCCACAGAACGGATCACCCTATCCACTTGATAATTAAAATCCACCTCTGCTGAGGTCACCGCTGGTGAGCAATCACGTGGGATACAAATATCATCACAGTTTTTGACCACTCAGAGATGTCCATCTACATACCTCTTCCCCGAATTTCTTTGTCACCAGTTTTCCAGTCATGCTTCTTCCAAGTCCCTGACTATACAGCGAAACCTTTGACTGTAGTCCATGAATCAGTATATAAAGACACACCTGGCCATTTCTCCTTACATGCAAAGTGCACAACCAGGTGCACTGCTTGACGTCCTGCCTATTGGGAAGATTTCCCTTTACTGCTGTCCTTCAGGGATGCCCTAGAAAGGGGCTGTAATGCTGCAGCTCTCCACTTTTGGGTGGTGCCTGCATATCTGTCAGAACCATCTGTGAACTAGGTCCTATTCTTCTCTTCCTCTGTCAACTGATCATAGGGAACTCCCAATGAGGCCATTGGTGCAGGCTGTGGGGGAAAAGGCAGGGTGGCAGGAGTGGAGACCACAGGCATTTGAGACACTTCCTCATGTAACTTACTTGTGCCTTCAGGACCTGCTCAAGCCCGGTCAGTGTATACCACTTCCATTTGATGATGAAATGCTGCTGTGCATGACCCACTTTATGGCCAGATGGGTCAGAAAGCACCCAGTTCATGATAGGCAGTTCAGATCACATGGTTACTTGGTGGCCCATAGTCAAACGTTTAGTTTCCACAAAAGTCCAGTAACAGGCCAAGAGCTGTCTCTCAAAAGGAGAGTAGTTATCTTCAGAAGATGGCATGGCCTTGGCTCCATAATACTAGAGGCCTCTGCTGTGATTCACCTATGGAGGCCTGCCAAATCTCCAAATAGCAACCCTATCTTCCACTGATACCTCAGGAACCATTGGATCTGCTGGATCATATGGTCCAAGTGGCAGAGCAGCTTGCACTGCAGCCTGGACCTGTTGCAGAGCCTTCTACTGTTCTGGACCCCACCCAAAACTGGCAGTCTTTCGGGTCACTCAATAAATGGGCCAGAGTAACACACCCAAATAAGGGATGTGTTGCCTCTAAAATCCAAATAGACCCACTAGGCATTGTGCCTCTTTCTTGGTTGTAGAAGGGGCCAAATGCAGCAACTTATCCTTCACCTTAGAAGGAATATTTCGACAGGCCCCATATCACTGTACCCTTAGGAATTTTACTGAAGTAAAATTTGTTTACTAAAATTTCCTGAATTTTAGTCGGATTTATTTCCAATCCTCTCGTACACAAATGTCTCACCAATAAGTTCAGTGTGTTTGCTACTTCTTGCTCACTGGATCCAATCAGCATAATGTCATCGATATAATGGAAGAGTGTGATACTCTTACATAAGTGAAAAGCAATCAAGATCTCTCCAAATAAGATTATGACACAAAGCTGGAGAATTGACATACTCCTGAGGTAGGACAGTAAAAGTATGTTGTTGGCCTTGCCAGCTGAAGGCAAATTGCTTCTGGTGGGCCTTATGAACAGGAATGGAGAAAAAGGCATTTGCCGAGTCAATGGCTTCATAACAGGTCCCAGGAGATGTGTTAATTTGCTCAAGCAATGAAACCACATCTGGTACAGCAGCTGCAGTTGGAATCACCACTTGGTTAAGCTTACAATAATCCACTATCGTTATCCAAGAAACATTCGTCTTCTGTACAGGCCAAATGGAGATTTGAATGGGGATGTGGTGGAATCACCACCTATGTGTCTTTCAAGTCCTTGATGGTGGCACTAATCTCTGCAGTCCCTTCAGAGATGAGATATTGTTTTTGATTTACTATTTTTTCTAGGTATAGGCAGCTCTAATTGCTTCCATTTGGCCTTTCCCTTCATAATAGCCCTCACCCTACCAGTCAGGGAGCCAATGTGGGTGTTCTGCCAGCTGCTAAAAATATCCATGCCAATTATGCATTCTGGCACTGGGGAAATGACCACAAGATGAGTTTGAGGACTCCCTGGACCAACTGTAAATCAGACCTGAGTTAAAATTCCATTAATTAACTGACCTCCATAAGCCCCTACTTTAACTGGAGGACCACAGTGATGCTTCGGGTACCCTGTAATCAACATCAGCTCAGAGCCAGTCAGTAGTCCCTGAAATATCTGATCATTTCCCTTTCTCCAGTGCACAGTCACCCTGATAAAATGCTAAATGTCTCCTTGAGGAATGATGGGAGAAAGATTTTTTGCATAAATTGTAAGTTTCTAAAGAGGAACCAGCCTCCCCTTCATTCAAGAGGTTCTGGGTCTGTAAATAGACTCAAGTCTGAAAATTGATTGAGGGGCTCTGATTCTCTGTTTTCCTAATTCAAATTAGTCTTTTGTCCATTTCACCTAGAAGTTTTCTGCTTATGTAAATTAAGTAGAAATACAGTAGGCTTCCTATGAATTTCACTTCTAGAAACACCGTGATTCATTAGCCAATGCTAGAGCTCTACACAAGTCAGACTATTTTGATTGCTGCTTTGTCTCTGCTGTCTGTTATGACAACTATGATCACCTTGCCTTTGACAGTTGAATGCCGCCACTTGGCTCCTGCCACCTCAGGACCCAATTTTTCCCATTGTATTTGAATTTTGTAGTTGAGTCACTTCCGTTCCCACGGTTAGATCTGACATACAGAGTATAGCGATTACAGGGCCCTTCAAACATGCAGGTGCTGCTCTCAAAAATCTATTTCACAAGGCATTTGTCAAGGATATATCTTCTGGACCCTCCCAGCTGGGATGAGGTCTAAAGTGACTAATCCACTCCACCATCTTAATATCCTTAAGCCTTTGGGTCCCTTCCTCTACATTAGACAAAGGGAGATCAAGCATTTCCAGTTCACTCACAGTGGGCCATCTTTTAATCCATATTTCAGCTATCCAAGCAAATAAACTATTAGAACCTTTTTTAATTCCCTGAGCTGCAACATTAAATGCAGAGTCCCTACTTAGTGGGCCCAAATCAATAAATTCAGAATGATCCAACTCTATGTTCCTTCCACTATTATGCCACACCCTTAATATCCATTGCTATGCCTATTCTCCAGATTTTTGTTAGTGTAAATTAGAAAATTCAAGCAGTTTTTTAAATTGTAGCATACTTCCTCATGGGTCACACTCTCAATCTCACCTCTAGGGGTCCACCAGGACTTTAGCTATAGGTTTAGGTGCAAACAGGGGTGTTGGGGCTGGCTCCTCAAGAGAATTAACATTATTTTGCCTGGTAACTGCCTCAGGGGAGGTCATCACTGTTGCCTCAGGAACTTCAGGGTTCAACTCCTCAGACAAACGTGGAAAGGCTGATGGCAGCATGAGTGGGGAGAGGATGTTGCCACTAATGGGGATGGGGAAGGTATCTTTCTGTCAAAAAAAAGCTTGATCAGCATTGACAAACTCAGCATCCCTGGTTTCATCAGGGTCCTCTCACATGTCCCCATTCCAAGTAGCAGGGTTCCATTCTTTTCCAATTAATGCCCTCACTTTAGCAGTAAACATCTGGTGACACTGCATGTCTCTTTTGTTGCATGTCAGCCACTTGCATGATAAAAGCTTCTGTCTTTCCACAATTTCGGCTTTCTCTACAGTAGATAATACTCTCACTCAGGGCAATCTTAGCAGATTTGAGGCTCCGTATCTGCTTCTGAAGCTGGGAGTTAGAATCCCTGAGTTCATCATTTTCTTTCATCTCTTTGTCCACTGAAATTTGGAGCAACCCACCAGCTTCATTATGTTCCTTGGTACTCCACATATGGTCAAAGGTTTTATGTACAGAGTCACTAAACTCCTTGCCTCTCACAAGCAGTGACTCAGGAGTGTCAAATGCATTTATTTTGCATAACTCTCTAAACAATTTATGCAGGACTATCAGTGTTCTCCATACTATTAAAAGTAGAGTCCTTTTTTGAGCATTCTTGCATCTAATCATATTAAAAAGCCAACTCCGGAAACTCCCAAACCAATGAAAGAACTCCATCCTTAATATTCTGCTCCGCTGGAACCACTCCTGGTACCAAAATCTGTATTAGTCAGGGTTCTTTAGAGGGACATAATTAATAGGATAGAAATATATATTATCTATGTATCCATCCATCTCTCTCTATATATTTCTATATATATCTATATATCCTCCTATATATAATATATATAAATATATATATAAAGATGTAGGCTGGGAGGCTAGCTAGGTCTAGTCTTTTCACATTTTTCTGCCTGCTTTATGTTCTAGCCACACTGGCAGCTGATTAGATGGTTCCAACCCAGATTAGGGGTGGGTCTGCCTTCCCCAGTCCCCTGACTCAAATGTTAATCTCCTTTGGCAACACCCTCACAGACACCTCCAGGATCAATACTTTGCATCTTTCAATCCAATCAGGTTGACACTCAGTGTTAACCATCACAATATATTACTGACAAACTTAAATGTATACCTACCACTACTTCGAAAGCAACAAGTTCTGTCCTCAACAGCCAATCATACTTTTAACAATTACATAGACTGCCTTAAGCTATTACAAATGCAAATATAGTTGATCATATTCTTTTTTATACAAAACAATTTACTTCACTGTTTGGAAGAATATTTAAATAAACTAATTGTCTTTTTCAAACAGTAATTAATTTTGCATATACAATATCCAAGTCACATTAGTTTTATACAGAACACTGCTTTCAAGAGATCAAAGGATTTTTCTAATGTAATCTTTAACAATGTTTGCAAAACCCACTAAATTTTATAGTTACTAATCCTATTCTAGTTTGAAGGATAGAAAATACCAGTTAAGCATAACTTAATTGCCTCTCCTTTTGTTTGGTTAACTCTTTAACACTGTGGGTTACCCAGACTAAACATGAGGCCTAGGGTATTTGCTGAGAAAAATAAAATAATATAAACACAATCTAACTTTTTTTGGATGGTTCCTGAACTCAGCCTCTCCTGTACCTTTGTGTGTCAAGGGTATAGACGAGCACCAGCCTCTGCCTTGTCTCAGGTCTTGGGACAATGTCTGGGGGTAAGAGAAGCTGAAAGGAGATGAGCCTTGGAGGAACAAATCAAATCTCAGTTAAAAAAAATCTTAAGTTTTTAAATTTTAAAATATATCCTCAGTTCCTCTCAGAATGATAATCTTTTTTCCTGTTATCATTGAAATTAATTATAAAAAAGGTAACTTTTTGGGGAATAGTAGTATGAAAATCATCAATAACACAAATTTTAATCATCAGAAGTTGAACAACTAAAGAAAATGAGAAACATGTCTCTTCTGAAATTGAGGTAAAAAAAACTGACTAGTTCATTAATTTGATCTTTTTAACTTTAAAATATTTAAAGTATTGTACATTTTGAAAATGTAAAGTGGGTGTTCAAAATCTTAATTCATAAGGATGTTGTAGAAATGAAAAGCAATTATATGAGAAAATGTTGGCAGAATGGCTGGCACCTAGTCAGCACTAGGTAAATTGTTGAATGTTATTACTAATGAAATACATATTTGCTAGACAATTTCACAGTTTATCTTGGTGAAAAGTGTTGGGAATTGCTGTGCAAATGGAACTTCTTTTAACATATAATGGGTTTAAAATCATGGAAGGAGGTATCTTTGAAGTCAGATTTATTTGACATTTAATAAAAGTAAAAAAGTAAATATCACCACAGTTGTGGTGGCCAACAAGAAGAAATCAGAGATAGAGAGAGAGGGGGGAAAAAAAAAAGAAAGAGAGAGAGAGAGAGAGAGAGAAACAGAGAGTGAGAGAGAGCAAGTGAGCCAAACAGGTGTGGAGGCTCCTGCCAATATGCTGTATTCCAGGCTGGAGGCCACTTGGAACCTTGAACTTCAACGTGTTAATTTACAAAGAGTTTTCAAAATATGCACAACCAGTAGATTTCACAAGCACTTCCATTTTCAGCACAATCCACTTACAAAAGCCTGGAGAGAAAAGAGTTAGGTATAGTCTTTTAGTAAAACTAAAAATAGCAACTTATAAAATATTAACAAGAACAAATCTATATGAAATGCAAACACCAATCTCTCAGTAACACAGGCCGCTTTCCATGGTAAAAGAAGATGAACAGAAAAGGAACATTCATGAAAATCAACAGCACTATAGGTACTACTGAGCGTCTCTATACCAACATTCTCTTGAATTAAAAGAATTTTTCCTTTTCCAAAGTATGAATTCATGATGTATTGAGTTTATTATTTCTGCCATTTTGCAAAAATTAAAAGACAAATGCCTTATGAAGACACTTCTTACTTTTAAAGATAATTATGTATTAAAATTTGAGTGTTTTTTAAAATTTGTATTCCTTAAGGTAGGTGGAGAAATGATACATCAAGTTAATCTCTTTGTGCCTCTTATAAACTAGGCCTTTTATCTACATTGTCTCTAATCCCCTAATACCATAAATAAATTATTCTATCTACATTTTATAGATGAGCAACCTGAGGTTCAGTGAGATTAAGAAGTTTGCTTCTGCATATTTTAACAAATCAAATACATAGTATTACAACATTATGTTTGTGGCATTAAAATATGTGTTAATTCCAATGTGTACTATTGTTTTTACTATGGAAATGTAAGTTATTTTATTTGCTTTAACCATCATTAGTCAACATAACACATTCAAATATTAATATCTGATGGTAATATTAATTTGTAGCATAGGAAGGTATATTAACATGTTTAACATTACAAATCTGGTAAGTAAAGGAGTCAGAATCAGGAACTAATACTATAAATAAAATATCAATAATTTTTTTGTAGCTAAGACCTATTTGGATATAATTTATTATCTCTTAAGCAAATACCTAGAAACATAAGCCTTTCTTAATATATGATAATATTGATTTCCTATATCCAATCTTTATGGATATTTATATAATAACATAATATGTTATCATTACCATAAAATATTTTCCAGCTTGATTGGTGTAGATGACATATTATCATATTATGAAATAATAAATATAAATTGAACATAATACAAGAAAAATATTAAGTGAAAACACACAGTGTAAAGGAAGCATATTAAGTTCCACAATATATTATGTAATCTTTATAACTGTCAGATCTAGAACTCACACTCATAAGTGTTCATCTATGAATCCCATGCACTGAACCATTAATGTTTTATGAATTTTTTGATGAATAACATTGAACATTTTACTATGTTTATTAACTAATTACATTTTAATTTTATGAATTGCTAATTTGTCTCTAGATCATTTTTTATTTGAATTTTTGAATTCTTATTGATTGCCAATACTGCTTATGTATGAAAATTAAGTTGTGGAATATATTACAAATGCAGTTTCTACTTTTCCTTTTGCATTTCAAAAAAATAATGGTTTTTTTTTTGGCATAACCATTTTAGATTTTCACCTTGTCAAACCTAGCTCTCTCTATATTCTGTAATGGTGCATCCTGTTATGATTATAAAATTATACAAATATGTCTCATGATTTCATTTGACTTTTTAATGATTGCCATTCTAACTGGCATGAGATGGTATCCCATTGTGGTTTTGATTTGCATTTCTCTAATGACCAGTGAGGATGAGTTTTGTTTTTTTTTTTTTGCATGTTTGTTGGCTGTATAAATGTCTTCTTTTGAGAAGTGTCTGTTCATATCCTTTGCCCACTTTCTGATAGGATTGTTTATTTTCTTGTAAATTTCTTTATGTTCCTTGTAGATTCTGAATATTAGCCCATTGTCAGATGGATAGATTGTGAAAATTTTCTCCCATTCTGTAGGTGGCCTGTTCATGCTGATTACAGTTTCTTTTGCTGTGTGGAAGCTCTTTAGTTTACTTACATACCATTTGTCCATTTTGGCTTTTGTTGCAATTGCTTTGGTGTTTTAGTCATGATGTCTTTCCCCATGCCTATGTCCTATATGGTATAGCCTACGTAATCTTTTAGGGTTTTTATGGTTTTAGGTCTTACATTTAAATCTTTAATCCACCTTGAGTTAATTTTTGTATAAGGTGAAAGGAAGGGGTCCAATTTCAGTTTTCTGCATTTGGCCAGCCAGTTTTCCCACCACCGTTTATTAAATAGGGAATCCTTTCCCCGTTGATTGTTTTTGTTAGTTTTGTCAAAGATCAGATAGTTGTAGATGTGTGGTATTATTTCTGAGGCCTCTGTTCTGTTCCATTGGTCTATATATCTGTTTTGGTACCATTACCATGTTGTTTTAATTACTATAGCCTTGTAGTATAGTTTGAAGTCAGGTAACATGATGCCTCCAGCTTTGTTCTTTTTGCTTAGGATTGTCTTGACTATACAGGCTCTTTTTTGGTTCCAATTTT
The DNA here is from genome assembly GCF_037993035.2 of Macaca fascicularis. Taxonomy (NCBI): domain Eukaryota; kingdom Metazoa; phylum Chordata; class Mammalia; order Primates; family Cercopithecidae; genus Macaca; species Macaca fascicularis. The sequence continues at coordinate 44,808,806 of NC_088378.1, forward strand.
AGGTAGTTTTTCTAATTCTGTGAAGTGGTCAATGGTAGCTTGATGGGAATAGCATTGGATCTGTAAATTACTTTGGGCAGTATGGCCATTTTCACAATAGTGATTCTTCCTATCCATGAGCATGGGGTGTTTTTCCGTTTGTTTGTGTTCTCTCTTATTTCCTTGAGTAGTAGTTTGTAGTTCTCATAAATTTTGAAATAATATTTTAATCTTGGAAGAGTGACAACTTTATGTAAGGGTTCACTTTGATGAATACTATCTACAAGGGACACATTCCAAGACCTTCAGAAGATGCCTGAAACTGAACCCTGTATATACTATTTTTTTCCTGTAAATACATATCCATGACAAAGTTTAACTTATTAATTAAGTGCAGTAGAATATTAAAAGCAATAACTAGTAATGCTATAGAACGACTAAAACAGTATCCTGTGTACAATTTCATGGATAGAAGATTTGTTCTTACTGCTAATTTTAGCAACATCAGCATATGATTTTTTTCCTTATTGAGAACTTTTACCTTTTCATTTAAATGAAGTACTTGATGGCTTCTTTTTGACATATTTGAATTGCCAGAATCACTACTTTTGCACTTCGGGGTCCTTATGAAGTAAAACAGGAGTTACTTAAACACAAATGCTTCAATATTCTGGGACAGTTGATATAACCGAGACAGCTACTGAGTGGCTCATAAGGAGGCAGTTTCTACAGGTGAATCCACTGGACAAAGGGATGTGTCACAATTCAAGGTGGGATGGAGCAGATGGCACAAAATGTCATCACACTTCTCAGTACCATGTGCAATTTAAAACCTATGAATTTCTGGCCAGGCATGGTGGCTCACGCCTGTAATCCCAGCACTTTGGGCGGCCGAGGCATGCAGATCATGAGGTCAGGAGATCGAGACCATTCTGGCTAACAAAATGAAACCCTATCTCTAATAAAAATACAAAAAAATTAGCCAAGCATGGTGGCGGGCACCTGTAGTCCCAGCTACTCGGAAGGCTGAGGCAGGAGAATGGCGTGAACCCAGGAGGCGGAGCTTTCAGTGAGCCGAGATGGCACCATTGCACTCCAGCCCAGGTGACAGAGTGAGATCTGCCTCAAAAAAAAACAAAAAAAAAACAAAAAAAAAAAAACAAAAAAAAACAAACAAACTTATGAATTGCTTATTTCTGGAATTTTCCATTTAATATTTTTGTTATCGAAATACCTGGGGTTTGGAATACATCCTGCCATTTGTCGCAGAGACAGCCAATGACCGAGATGATGAGTCTGCCAAGGAAAAAGGCTTTATTCAGGTGCTGCAGCTGAGGATATGGGAGATCAGTCTCAAATCCATCTACCTGACCAACTAAAATTAGGGGTTTACATAGCCCAGGAGAAATAGAACTATGTATGGGAAAACAGGAATTCAGGAAGGGTAAGGAAGCAGTCGTGATGAATGAAAGGCCTGGCATCTCATTGAATGGGATAATCTGGGAAGTTTCAGTTCTTTAACACTTTTTGAGAGGCCTAGGGGTCCTTTCCTGAGGAAGGAACTCAGATAAAACAAATGTGAATTTTAACCTTTAAGACGAGAGTGGTCAATTTCTATGTTTATTAAAAACAAACTGTGTATGTATGAGACTATTGGGTCAGTTTCATTTTTAGACTATAGTTGATTATAGGTAACTGAGGAAGGACTACAGGCATACCTAAGAGATAGTACAGGTTTGGTTTCAGACCACCACAATAAAGTAGATATCACAATAAAGCAGGTTATACAAATTTGTTTGTTTCCCAGTGCATATAAAAGCTGTACGTGCATCACACTGTAGTCTATGATATGCAATAGCATTATGTATAAAAAATACATGCCTTGAGGCATGTGACTTAAGCCTGTAATCCCAGCACTTTTGGAAACTGAGGCAGCTGGATCACCTGAGGTCGGAAGTTCAAGACCAGCCTGACAAACATGGTGAAAGCCTATCACTACAAAAAAAAAAAAAAAAAAAAAATTAGCTGGGCATGATGACAGGTGCCTGTAATCCCAGATACTCTGGAGGCTGAGGTGGAAGAATCACTTGAACCTGAGAGGTGGAGGTTGCAGTGAGCTGAGATCGTGCCATTGCACTCCAGCCTGGGCAACAGAGTGAGACTGTCTCAAAAAATAAATAAATTAATTAATTAAATACATGCCTTATTTTAAAAATACTTTACTGCATTAAAATGCTAACAATTATCTGAGCCTTCAGTAACTCATATCTTTTTTCTGGTGGAGGTGTGCCTCAATGTCTATGGCTGCCAGCTGATCAGGCTGGTAGTTGCTAAAGGTTGAGGTGGCTGTGAAAATTTCTTAAAATAAGATAACAATGAAATTTGACCCATTGATTGACTCTTCTTTTTTAAAAAAATGTTTCTCTGTAGCATGTGATGATCTTTGATAGCATTTACCTACATTTAGAACATCTTCCAAAATTAGAATCAATTCTCTTAAACCCTGCTGCTTTATCAACTAAATTTATGTGCTATTCTAAACCCTTATTATTATTTCAACAATGTTTACGTCTTCACCAGAAGTAGAATCCATCTCAGGAATCCACTTTCTTTGCTCATCCAGAAGAAACAACTTCTCATCCATTTAAGTTTTATCATGAGATTGCAGTAGTTCAGTCACACCTTCAGGCTCCGTTTCTAATTCTGGTTCCTTTGCTGTTTTTACCACATCTGCAATTACTGCCTCCACCGAAGTATTAAACCCCCCAAAGTCATCCTTGAGGTATGGAATAAATTTCTTCCAAATTCCTGTTGATGTTGATATTTTGACATCTTTCCCTGAACCATGAGTGTTCTTAACAGCATTGAGAGTAGTGAATCCTTTGCAGGTCTTCATTTCACTTTGCCCAGATCCATCAATGTAATCACTATCTATGACAGCTATATCTTTATAAAATGTGTTTCTTAAATAATAAAACTTGAAATTTGAAATTAGCCCTCAAGCCAGGAGCTATTGAATGAATGTTGTGTTAGCAGGCATGAAAACAACATTAATCTTTTGTACATCTCCACAAGAGCTATTGGGTAACCCGATGCATTGTCAATGAGTAGCAGTATTTTGAGTGGAATACTTTTTCTGAGCAGTAACTCTCAACAGTGGGTTTAAAATATTCAGTAAACCATGCTGTCATTCAGGCTTTGTTATTCTATCTATAGAACACAGGCGGGGTAGATTTAGCATAATTTTTCAAGGCCCTGGGATTTTCAGAAGGTAAATAAGCATTATCTTCAACTTAAATTCTCCAGTTGCATTAATCCTTAGAAAGAAAGTCAGTGCCTGTCCTTTGAAAATTTGCAGGCATTGACTCCTCTTTAGCTACAAGAGTCCTAGATGGCATTTTCTTCCAATAGAAGTCTGTTTCATCTACATGGAAAATCAGGTGTTTCATGTAGCCACCTTCATCAATGTCTTAGCTAGATCTTATAGGTCATCTGCTGTAGATTCTACATCAGCACCTGCTGCTTCATCTTGCACTTTGATGTTACAGGGATGGCTTCTTTCTTTAACCTCATAAACCAAACTCTGCTAGCTTCAGACTTTTCTTATGCACCTTTCTCTCCCCTCTTAGCCTTTATAGAAGTGAAGAGAGTTATGAACTTGCTCTGAATTAGGCTGTGGCTTAGGGGAATGTTGTGACTGCTCTGATTCTTTTATCCAGATTATTCAAACTTTCTTTGTATCAGCAATACAACTGTTTTGCTTTCTCATCATTTATGTGTTCACTGGAGTAGCACTTCTAATTGTCTTCAAGATCATTTCCTTTGCATCTACAACTTGGCTAATTGTTTGGCACAAGAGGCCTAGCTTTAAGTCTATCTTGCCTTTCAACATGCCTTCCTCTCTAAATTTAATCATTTCCAGCTTTTGATTTCAAGTGAGAGACATGTGACATGGCTTGGCTGTGTCCCCACCCAAATCTTATCTTGAATTGTAGTTGCCAAGATCCCCACATGTCTTAGGAGGAACCCAATGGGAGGTAACTGAATCATGAGGATGGTTTCCCCCATGTTGTTCTCCTGATAGTGAGTGAGTTCTCATGAGATCTGATGGTTTTATAAGTGGCTCTTCCCTCTTTGCGTGGCATTTCTTCCGGCTGCCTTGTGAAGAAGGTGCCTTGCATCTGCTTTGCCTTCTGCTATGACTGTGAGTTTCCTCAGGCTTCCCTAGCCACGCTGAACTGTGAGTCAATTAAACCTCTTTCCTTTCTAAATTACCCAGTCTTGGGCTCTTCATTATAGCAGTATGAAAATGGACTAATATGGCTGGGCATGGTGGCTTACACCTGTAATCCCAGCACTTTTGGAGGCCAAGGCGAACGGATCACGAGGTCAAGGGATTAGGACCATAGTGGCCAAGGTGGTGAAACCCGTCTCTACTAAAAGTACAAAAATTAGCTGGGCTTGGTGGCATGTGCCTGTAGCCCCAGCTACTCTGGAGGCTAAAGCAGGGGAATCATTTGAACCCGGGAGGCAGAGGTTGCAGTGAGCCAAGATGGCGCCACTGAACTCCAGCCTCCTGATAGAGCGAGACTCCGTCTCAAAAAAAAAGAAAAAAAGAAAGAAAGAAAGAAAGAAAGAAAGAGAGAGAGAGAGAGAAGGAAGGAAGGAAGGAGGGAAGGAAGGAAGGAAGGAAGGAAGGAAGGAAGGAAGGAAGGAAGGAAGGAAGGAAGGAAGGAAAGAAAGAAAGAAAGAAAGAAAGAAAGAAAGAAAGAAAGAAAGAAAGAAAGAAAGAAAGAAAGAAAGAAAGAAAGAAAGAAAGAAAGAAAGAAAGAAAACGGACTAATATAACATGCAAACTTTCGTTTAATCACTTGGAGGCTACTGTAGGGTTACTAATTGACCCAATTTCAATATCGTTGTGTCTCAGAATGTAGAGAGTTCTGAGGAGACGGAAAGAGATGAGGGGACAGCTGGTTGTTGAAGCCCTCAGAACACAAATGATATTTATTGAATAAGTTCACCATCATATGGGGAAGGTTCCTAGCTCCCCAAGACAATTACAATGGTACAATCAAAGATCACTGGTCATAGATTACCATAAGAGATATAATAATAATAATAAAATTTGAAATATTGAAATAACTGATAAAATGTCACACAGAAACACACAAAAAAGCATATGTTATTGTAGTACCAATAGATGTGTTTAATGCATAGTTGCCCCAAAACTTCAATTTATAAAATTATAATATCTGCCAAGTATAATATAGTGAAGCACAATAAAACAAGCTATGTCTCTACTGTACTTCACGTGTTTTTACTTTTATCTCTCTTAGTAAAATATTACATTTTCTATTATCTAATGCCTATTTCTGCTGAATAGAATTTTTTTTATTTTTGCATGTTTTTGATAGCGTTTAAGACTTTTACACTTTTTTAACCAAATCACCTCACAAACTTGATTTACTTTATTTTTCCTTCTTTTCTTTCATTCTTTCCTTTCTTCTTCTATTCATTGCTTTCTACCTTCTCATTTCTTTTCCTTCTTATACAATTTTCTGTGGATTTTTTAAAGGCAATGATTTTTATTTACAGTAATACAACGTGTTTCTTTTTCTTGCCATTTTACATGTTTGAAGCTTTGTACTACATATATTGATCATGGGACCACCCTTTCCCATCTTTCCACAGCAAGAGAAAATTTGCCAACTTGACTCATAACCCTCACTGTGGGAAAACTATATAATCTTTCTTAAGGAGTGACTTACATAATTTTCAAAATTCAGTGCAACCAATCTTTGGGCTTTCTGAAATCCTGTCTTGCTTATAGTTGTGACAATAAAAAATAATATTCTTTCTCTTTTGAACTTTAATGGGGGACAGCAGGTAGTAAACAGTCAAAAGGAAAGAACAGTCCAATAGATTGGCAAATATATAGAAAATTATAATATTAGTGAAATACCAGTTGGTGGAAAATTCAAATTCAAAAATTTCTAAAACTACCTTGGTTCTGAGTGCTGGACAAATATTAAATATTCATATTGATATCAAGCATTTCTATATTCCTTGTATATATATTACAAATTATTCTATTATTCAATTCATTATTTTTTAATACTAACTTTGGATTTGAAATGGATATGCTTTATTATGTTAAAACTTTGTTTTTGCTAGCTGCACACTGAGAATTTATTGGGACCTACCATGGTAACTAAAAGGATTTCCTTCTTTGACCTATGGACATGATGCTAAGTTTCCAGAACATTGTATCATTATGGAAACGCTGAAACAATTTTGTTTGGTTCTAGGGCATTATTCTTTAATATGTTGCAGGAATCAATTTGACACTAATTTATTTAAGATCATTGACCTCTTATTCATAAGTAAAATGGAGTTCTAATGTATTCTCATGCTCTGCTTTTTGGCTTTGGCAGTGTTATGCTAGCCTTGTAAAATAAATTGGAGAGATTTTCACTTCTGGCCATGATGAGGCAGCTAGCACTATATTTGTCTTCCCACTATAGGCAAGTAGAAAACAAATAACACAAAACAACAAATATAAACAAACATTTTCTCATACCAGATCATGGACAATGAAGGATTGTAACTCCTGATAGGAGAGGAAATGCCTGACATTCTGTCTGCAGAAACTTTCTGAACCTTGACACATGAAAAGCAAACACAAAGCACAATGGTTTCACTGAGCTGAGAAAAAAAAAAAAAAATCGGAGTTTAGGAATGCTGTGACAGCTGGAATTTGTAAGCCAGTGTTTCAATAAGAAGCTGTATAGATAAAAAGCTCTTTAAATCTGCATTTAGGTCTTCTTAACTCTTTTGCCAAATATCGAAGCTCCTCTTTCACAGTAAGGATATCCCAAACAGAGCACTACTAGAGATCTGTATGTTAAAGCATTATTAGAGATATTTGAGATGGCATCAAAGTGGAGAGATCTTGTGGAACACACAGGTCATCAAACAAATGACCCAGAAGGGAAGAAAAAAAGAAGTTACAGGACTAAAATAGTCCCATAGTAATGGCTACTCTAGACTCATGTCAACAAAAATTGGAAACCAGCCTCTAAAGGACCAAGCTTATTAAAATAACTGACTGACCTGACTAAATATACCTTGACCGGGAATAGTGGCACATGCCTGTAATCTCAGCATTTTAGGAGGCCAAGGTGGGTGGATCACCTGAGGTCAGGAGTTCGAGACCAACCTTACCAACATGGTAAAATTCCATCTCTACTAAAAATACAAAATTAGAAAGGCATGGTAAGGGTGCATGCCTGTAATTCCAGCTACTAGGGAGGCTGAGGCAAGATGATCACTTGAATCTGGGAGACGGAGGTTGCCATGAGCCAAGATCATGCCACTGCACTCCAGCCTGGGCAACAAGAATGAAACTTTGTCTCAAAAATAAATAAGTAAATAAATAAACCAACCAACCAACCAACCAACCAACCAACCTCAACACTCATGAAGTTAGGGAACTAAATCCAGATACTGAACAATGTAAAAATTAGTAAGTTCAGTATTCAAACAAAAAACTAGACATGAAATAAAGCAGAAAAATGTGAGCAATAAATAGGAGGAAATAAATCACAGAAATGGAAGAGACAGTGGGATTAGCAGATACAAACGTTAAAATGAATAATTTGGAAAAGATATACAAAGTTGGAGAAATTCCCACCCATTATTTCAAGATTTACTATCAAGTTACAATAGTCAATACAATGATTTTGAAATGAGGATAGTTAAATATATCAATACATCAGAATAGAGAATTCAGTAATATGCCCACATATGTTGTACAGCAGATCTGTAGAGCTTATTCATCTTGCCTAACTGAAACATTATACCTATTGATTAGTAACTCCCCATTTCTCCCTTAACACAACCCCTGGAATTTACCATTCCATTCTTTGATTCTATGAACTTGACTATTTTAGACACTTTATGTAAGTGGAATCACTCAGTATTTGTCTTTATGTGACTGACTTATTTCACTTAGCATAATGTCCTCCAGGTTTATCCATGTTGTTGCATATTGCAGTCTCCTTTCTAACATCTAAGTAGTATTCTCTTTTACATATATACCACATTTTCTTTATCCCTTCATCTGTTGATGGACATTTATGCTGTTTCTACGTTTTGACTACGATGAACATGAGAGTGATAATGAACCTTTATACTGTTTTCCATAGCAGCTGCACCATTTTTGCATTTCCACCAACAATGTGCAAGAGTTCCAATATTTTTACATTCTCGCTGACACTTGTTTTTTGTATTTTTGATAATGAACATCCCAACTGGTGTGAAATGTTATCTACAGAGTGAAAAGACCACCTATAGAATAAAATATAGAATAAAAGAATATATTTGCAAACCATAAATCTTATAAGGGGCTAATCTCCAAAATATATAAAGAATTTCTACAATTCAATAAAAAAAACTAATAACCCAATTAAAAAATGAGGTAGGGACTTGAACAGACATTTCCCCAAAGATGTACAAATGGCCAACAAGTATATGAAAAAATGCTTAACATCAGTGTCACTTGTCATCAGGAAAATGCGGATGAAACCCAGAATGGTTCATTGATGTTTAAAAGCAAGTGCTGAAATAACTGAATAAAGAGGAATCAGTCTTTTCAACTAATGGTAGTAGGAGATGTATATGTCTATATGGTCAAATAATGAACCTTGATGCTTAAAGGATCATATACCTCCATATTAACTCAAAGCGGAGATGTGAACACACACACACACTCTCTCTCTCTCTCTCTCTCTCTCAAACTTCTAGATGAAACATAGAAAAAAATCTTTATGACCTTGCGGTAACTTTCTTAAACAGGGCAGTGAAAGGAAAAATTATAAAAGAAAAAATTGATAAATGAGATTTTACTAAAATTAAATAGTTATCTTATTTGAAAGACATCACTAATTAAATGAAAAGGCAGAGACTGAGACTAACATAAAGAAAGCAGCTGGCTCAAGTTTCTACTTGATTTCATATATATATGACACAAACACATTCCTCTTACACAGCTTACTTAGTTAAGCATTGAGGAAAAGAAGATCAGTGATTAAAAGATATATTAAAGTCAGAATGAGAGGAAAAATAGAAGAAAAGAACAGGTTTAAAAGGAATGCAGAGAGAAGAGATATGGACTATCCCACACTTAGGGTGGACATATTCATTCTCTCCTGTGACACGGGTTTCCTTATACTCCCATGAGTCACATCTGTTGCAGATGACTTTTAGATGCAAAAATAGGGGGGGCGGAGCAAGATGGCCGAATAGGAGCAGCTACAGTCTCCAACTCCCAGCGCGAGCGACACAGAAGACCGGTGATTTCTGCATTTTCAACTGAGGTACTGGGTTCATCTCATTGGGGAGTGCCTGACGATCGGAGCTGGTCAGCTGCTGCAGCCCGACCAGCGAGAGCTGAAGCAGGGCAAGGCATTGCCTCACCTGGGAAGCGCAAGGGGGAAGGGAGTCCCTTTTCCTAGCCAGGGGAACTGAGACACACAACACCTGGAAAATCGGGTAACTCCCACCCCAATACTGCGCTTTAAGAAACAGGCACACCAGGAGATCATATCCCACACCTGGCCGGGAGGGTCCCACACCCACGGAGCCTCCCTCGTTGCTAGCGGAGCAGTTTGTGATCTACCGGCAAGGCAGCAGCCAGGCTGGGGGAGGGGCGCCCGCCATTGCTGAGGCTTAAGTAGGTAAACAAAGCTGCTGGGAAGCTCGAACTGGGTGGAGCTCACAGCAGCTCAAGGAAACCTGCCTGTCTCTGTAGACTCCACCTCTGGGGACAGGGCACAGTAAACTAAGACACACAGACACCTCTGCACAGACGCAAACGACTCTGTCTGACAGCTTTGAAGAGAGCAGTGGATCTCCCAACACGGAGGTTGAGATCTGAGAAGGGACAGACTCCCTGCTCAAGCGGGTCCCTGACCCCTGAGTAGCCTAACTGGGAGACATCCCCCACTAGGGGCAGTCTGACACACCACACCTCACAGGGAGGAGTACACCCCTGAGAGGAAGCTTCCAAAGCAAGAATCAGACAGGTACACTCGCTGTTCAGAAATATTCTATCTTCTGCAGCCTCTGCTGCTGATACCCAGGCAAACAGGGTCTGGAGTGGACCTCAAGCAATCTCCAACAGACCTACAGCTGAGGGTCCTGACTGTTAGAAGGAAAACTATCAAACAGGAAGGACACCTACACCAAAACCCCATCAGTACATCACCATCATCAAAGACCAGAGGCAGATAAAACCACAAAGATGGGGAAAAAGCAGGGCAGAAAAGCTGGAAATTCAAAAAACAAGAGCGCATCTCCCCCGGCAAAGGAGCGCAGCTCATCGCCAGCAACGGATCAAAGCTGGACGGAGAATGACTTTGACGAGATGAGAGAAGAAGGCTTCAGTCCATCAAATTTCTCAGAGCTAAAGGAGGAATTACGTACCCAGCGCAAAGAAACTAAAAATCTTGAAAAAAAAGTGGAAGAATTGATGGCTAGAGTAATTAATGCAGAGAAGGTCCTAAACGAAATGAAAGAGATGAAAACCATGACACGAGAAATACGTGACAAATGCACAAGCTTCAGTAACCGACTCGATCAACTGGAAGAAAGAGTATCAGCGATTGAGGATCAAATGAATGAAATGAAGCGAGAAGAGAAACCAAAAGAAAAAAGAAGAAAAAGAAATGAACAAAGCCTGCAAGAAGTATGGGATTATGTAAAAAGACCAAATCTACGTCTGATTGGGGTGCCTGAAAGTGAGGGGGAAGATGGAACCAAGTTGGAAAACACTCTTCAGGATATCATCCAGGAGAACTTCCCCAACCTAGTAGGGCAGGCCAACATTCAAATCCAGGAAATACAGAGAACGCCACAAAGATACTCCTCGAGAAGAGCAACTCCAAGACACATAATTGCCAGATTCACCAAAGTTGAAATGAAGGAAAAAATCTTAAGGGCAGCCAGAGAGAAAGGTCGGGTTACCCACAAAGGGAAGCCCATCAGACTAACAGCAGATCTCTCGGCAGAAACTCTACAAGCCAGAAGAGAGTGGGGGCCAATATTCAACATTCTTAAAGAAAAGAATTTTAAACCCAGAATTTCATATCCAGCCAAACTAAGTTTCATAAGTGAAGGAGAAATAAAATCCTTTATAGATAAGCAAATGCTTAGAGATTTTGTCACCACTAGGCCTGCCTTACAAGAGACCCTGAAGGAAGCACTAAACATGGAAAGGAACAACCGGTACCAGCCATTGCAAAAACATGCCAAAATGTAAAGACCATTGAGGCTAGGAAGAAACTGCATCAACTAATGAGCAAAATAACCAGTTAATATCATAATGGCAGGATCAAGTTCACACATAACAATATTAACCTTAAATGTAAATGGACTAAATGCTCCAATTAAAAGACACAGACTGGCAAACTGGATAAAGAGTCAAGACCCATCAGTCTGCTGTATTCAGGAGACCCATCTCACACGCAGAGACATACATAGGCTCAAAATAAAGGGATGGAGGAAGATTTACCAAGCAAATGGAGAACAAAAAAAAGCAGGGGTTGCAATACTAGTCTCTGATAAAACAGACTTTAAACCATCAAAGATCAAAAGAGACAAAGAAGGCCATTACGTAATGGTAAAGGGATCAATTCAACAGGAAGAGCTAACTATCCTAAATATATATGCACCCAATACAGGAGCACCCAGATTCATAAAGCAAGTCCTTAGAGACTTACAAAGAGACTTAGACTCCCATACAATAATAATGGGAGACTTCAACACTCCACTGTCAACATTAGACAGATCAACGAGACAGAAAGTTAACAAGGATATCCAGGAATTGAACTCATCTCTGCAGCAAGCAGACCTAATAGACATCTATAGAACTCTCCACCCCAAATCAACAGAATATACATTCTTCTCAGCACCACATCATACTTACTCCAAAATTGACCACGTAATTGGAAGTAAAGCACTCCTCAGCAAATGTACAAGAACAGAAATTATAACAAACTGTCTCTCAGACCACAGTGCAATCAAACTAGAACTCAGGACTAAGAAACTCACTCAAAACCGCTCAACTACATGGAAACTGAACAACCTGCTCCTGAATGACTACTGGGTACATAACGAAATGAAGGCAGAAATAAAGATGTTCTTTGAAACCAATGAGAACAAAGATACAACATACCAGAATCTCTGGGACACATTTAAAGCAGTGTGTAGAGGGAAATGTATAGCACTAAATGCCCACAAGAGAAAGCAGGAAAGATGTAAAATTGACACTCTAACATCGCAATTAAAAGAACTAGAGAAGCAAGAGCAAACACATTCGAAAGCTAGCAGAAGGCAAGAAATAACTAAGATCAGAGCAGAACTGAAGGAGATAGAGACACAAAAAACCCTCCAAAAAATCAATGAATCCAGGAGTTGGTTTTTTGAAAAGATCAACAAAATTGACAGACCACTAGCCAGACTAATAAAGAAGAAAAGAGAGAAGAATCAAATCAACGCAATTAAAAATGATCAAGGGGATATCACCACCGACCCCACAGAAATACAAACTACCATCAGAGAATACTATAAACACCTCTACGCAAATAAACTGGAAAATCTAGAAGAAATGGATAATTTTCTGGACACTTACACTCTTCCAAGACAAAACCAGGAAGAAGTTGAATCCCTGAATAGACCAATAGCAGGCTCTGAAATTGAGGCAACAATTAATAGCCTACCAACCAAAAAAAGTCCAGGACCAGATGGATTCACAGCTGAATTCTACCAGAGGTACAAGGAGGAGTTGGTACCATTCCTTCTGAAACTATTCCAATCAATAGAAAAAGAGGGAATCCTACCTAACTCATTTTATGAGGCCAACATCATCCTGATACCAAAGCCTGGCAGAGACACAACAAAAAAAGAGAATTTTAGACCAATATCCCTGATGAACATCGATGCAAAAATTCTCAATAAAATACTGGCAAACCGGATTCAGCAACACATCAAAAAGCTTATCCACCATGATCAAGTGGGCTTCATCCCTGGGATGCAAGGCTGGTTCAACATTCGCAAATCAATAAACATAATCCAGCATATAAACAGAACCAAAGACAAGAACCACATGATTATCTCAATTGATGCAGAAAAGGCTTTTGACAAAATTCAACAGCCCTTCATGCTAAAAACGCTCAATAAATTCGGTATTGATGGAACGTACCTCAAAATAATAAGAGCTATTTATGACAAACCCACAGCCAATATCATACTGAATGGGCAAAAACTGGAAACATTCCCTTTGAAAACTGGCACAAGACAGGGATGCCCTCTCTCACCACTCCTATTCAACATAGTGTTGGAAGTTCTGGCTAGGGCAATCAGGCAAGAGAAAGAAATCAAGGGTATTCAGTTAGGAAAAGAAGAAGTCAAATTGTCCCTGTTTGCAGATGACATGATTGTATATTTAGAAAACCCCATTGTCTCAGCCCAAAATCTCCTTAAGCTGATAAGCAACTTCAGCAAAGTCTCAGGATACAAAATTAATGTGCAAAAATCACAAGCATTCTTATACACCAGTAACAGACAAACAGAGAGCCAAATCAGGAATGAACTTCCATTCACAATTGCTTCAAAGAGAATCAAATACCTAGGAATCCAACTTACAAGGGATGTCAAGGACCTCTTCAAGGAGAACTACAAACCACTGCTCAGTGAAATAAAAGAGGACACAAACAAATGGAAGAACATACCATGCTCATGGATAGGAAGAATCAATATCGTGAAAATGGCCATACTGCCCAAGGTTATTTATAGATTCAATGCCATCCCCATCAAGCTACCAATGAGTTTCTTCACAGAATTGGAAAAAACTGCTTTAAAGTTCATATGGAACCAAAAAAGAGCCCGCATCTCCAAGACAATCCTAAGTCAAAAGAACAAAGCTGGAGGCATCACGCTACCTGACTTCAAACTATACTACAAGGCTACAGTAACCAAAACAGCATGGTACTGGTACCAAAACAGAGATATAGACCAATGGAACAGAACAGAGTCCTCAGAAATAATACCACACATCTACAGCCATCTGATCTTTGACAAACCTGAGAGAAACAAGAAATGGGGAAAGGATTCCCTATTTAATAAATGGTGCTGGGAAAATTGGCTAGCCATAAGTAGAAAGCTGAAACTGGATCCTTTCCTTACTCCTTATACGAAAATTAATTCAAGATGGATTAGAGACTTAAATGTTAGACCTAATACCATAAAAATCCTAGAGGAAAACCTAGGTAGTACCATTCAGGACATAGGCATGGGCAAAGATTTCATGTCTAAAACACCAAAAGCAACGGCAGCAAAAGCCAAAATTGACGAATGGGATCTCATTAAACTAAAGAGCTTCTGCACAGCAAAAGACACTACCATCAGAGTGAACAGGCAACCTACAGAATGGGAAAAAATTTTTGCAATCTACTCATCTGACAAAGGGCTAATATCCAGAACCTACAAAGAACTCAAACAAATTTACAAGAAAAAAACAAACAACCCCATCAAAAAGTGGGCAAAGGACATGAACAGACATTTCTCAAAAGAAGACATTCATACAGCCAACAGACACATGAAAAAATGCTCATCATCACTGGCCATCAGAGAAATGCAAATCAAAACCACAATGAGATACCATCTCACACCAGTTAGAATGGCAATCATTAAAAAGTCAGGAAACAACAGGTGCTGGAGAGGATGTGGAGAAATAGGAACACTTTTACACTGTTGGTGGGATTGTAAACTAGTTCAACCATTATGGAAAACAGTATGGTGATTCCTCAAGGATCTAGAACTAGATGTACCATATGACCCAGCCATCCCATTACTGGGTATATACCCAAAGGATTATAAATTATGCTGCTATAAAGACACATGCACACGTATGTTTATTGCAGCACTATTCACAATAGCAAAGACTTGGAATCAACCCAAATGTCCATCAGTGACAGATTGGCTTAAGAAAATGTGGCACATATACACCATGGAATACTATGCAGCCATAAAAAAGGATGAGTTTGAGTCCTTTGTAGGGACTTGGATGCAGCTGGAATCCATCATTCTTAGCAAACTATCACAAGAACAGAAAACCAAACACCGCATGTTCTCACTTATAGGTGGGAACTGAACAATGAGATCACTCGGACTCAGGAAGGGGAACATCACACACCGGGGCCTATCATGGGGAGGGGGGAGGGGGGAGGGATTGCATTGGGAGTTATACCTGATGTAAATGACGAGTTGATGGGTGCAGCATAGCAACATGGCACAAGTATACATATGTAACAAACCTGCACGTTATGCACATGTACCCTACAACTTAAAGTATAATAATAATAAATAAATTAAAAAAAAAAAAGAAAAAATAAAGTTACCAACATGTCATCAGAAAAAAAAAAAAAAATAAAAAAAAAATAAACAACAATGAAATTTTAAGACTGAACCATAGTTGAATACTGACATTTCTTTTTTTAAAAAAATTTTTATTTTTTATTATTATTATACTTTAAGTTCTAGGGTACATGTGCATAACGTGCAGGTTTGTTACATATGTATACTTGTGCCATGTTGCTGTGCTGCACCCATCAACTCGTCAGCACCCAACCACTCGTCATTTACATCAGGTATAACTCCCAATGCAATCCCTCCCCCCTACCCCCCCCATGATAGGCCCCAGTGTGTGATGTTCCCCTTCCCGAGTCCAAGTGATCTCATTGTTCAGTTCCCACCTATGAGTGAGAACATGTGGTGTTTGGTTTTCTGTTCTTGTGATAGTTTGCTAAGAATGATGGTTTCCAGCTGCATCCATGTCCCTACAAAGGACACAAACTCATCCTTTTTGATGGCTGCATAGTATTCCATGGTGTATATGTGCCACATTTTCTTAATCCAGTCTGTCACTGATGGACATTTGGGTTGATTCCAAGTCTTTGCTATTGTGAATAGTGTCACAATAAACATACGTGTGGATGTGTCTTTATAGCAGCATGATTTATAATCCTTTGGGTATATACCCAGTAATGGGATGGCTGGATCATATGGTACATCTAGTTCTAGATCCTTGAGGAATCGCCATACTGTTTTCCATAATGGTTGAACTAGTTTACAATCCCACCAACAGTGTAAAAGTGTTCCTATTTCTCCACATCCTCTTCAGCACCTGTTGCTTCCTGACTTTTTCATGATCGCCATTCTAACTGGTGTGAGATGGTATCTCATTGTGGTTTTGATTTGCATTTCTCTGATGGCCAGTGATGATGAGTATTTTTTCATGTGTCTGTTGGCTGTATGAATGTCTTCTTTTGAGAAATGTCTGTTCATATCCTTTGCCCACTTTTTGATGGGGTGGATTGTTTTTTTCTTGTCAATTTGTTTGGGTTCTTTGTAGGTTCTGGATATTAGCCCTTTGTCAGATGAGTAGATTGCAAACATTTTCTCCCATTCTGTAGGTTGCCTGTTCACTCTGATGGTAGTGTCTTTTGCTGTGCAGAAACTCTTTAGTTTAATGAGATCCCATTCGTCAATTTTGGCTTTTGCTGCCATTGCTTTTGGTGTTTTAGACATGAAGTCTTTGCCCATACCTATGTCCTGAATGGTACTACCTAGGTTTTCCTCTAGGGTTTTTATGGTATTAGGTCTAACATTTAAGTCTCTAATCCATCTTGAATTAATTTTCGTATAAAGAGTAAGGAAAGGATCCAGTTTCAGCTTTCTACTTATGGCTAGCCAATTTTCCCAGCACCATTTATTAAATAGGGAATCCTTTCCCCATTTCTTGTTTCTCTCAGGTTTGTCAAAGATCAGATGGCTGTAGATGTGTGGTATTATTTCTGAGGACTCTGTTCTGTTCCATTGGTCTATATCTCTGTTTTGGTACCAGTACCATGCTGTTTTGGTTACTGTAGCATTGTAGCATTGTTTGAAGTCAGGTAGTGTGATGCCTCCAGCTTGTTCTTTTGACTTAGGATTGTCTTGGAGATGCGGGCTCTTTTTTGGTTCCATATGAACTTTAAAGCAGTTTTTTTCAATTCGGTGAAGAAACTCATTGGTAGCTTGATGGGGATGGCATTGAATCTATAAATAACCTTGGGCAGTATGGCCATTTTCACGATATTGATTCTTCCTATCCATGAGCATGGTATGTTCTTCCATTTGTTTGTGTCCTCTTTTATTTCACTGAGCAGTGGTTTGTAGTTCTCCTTGAAGAGGTCCTTTACATCCCTTGTAAGTTGGATTCCTAGGTATTTCATTCTCTTTGAAGCAATTGTGAATGGAAATTCATTCCTGATTTGGCTCTCTGTTTGTCTGTTACTGGTATATACGAATGCTTGTGATTTTTGCACATTAATTTTGTATCCTGAGACTTTGCAAAAACATGCCAAAATGTAAAGACCATCGAGGCTAGGAAGAAACTGCATCAACTAACGAGCAAAATAACCAGTTAATATCATAATGGCAGGATCAAGTTCACACATAACAATATTAACTTTAAATGTAAATGGAATAAATGCTCTAATTAAAAGACACAGACTGGCAAACTGGATAAAGAGTCAAGACCCATCAGTCTGCTGTATTCAGGAGACCCATCTCACATGCAGAGACATACATAGGCTCAAAATAAAGGGATGGAGGAAGATTTACCAAGCAAATGGAGAACAAAAAAAAGCAGGGGTTGCAATACTAGTCTCTGATAAAACAGACTTTAAACCATCAAAGATCAAAAGAGACAAAAAAGGCCATCACATAATGGTAAAGGGATCAATTCAACAGGAAGAGCTAACTATCCTAAATATATATGCACCCAATACAGGAGCACCCAGATTCATAAAGCAAGTCCTTAGAGACTTACAAAGAGACTTAGACTCCCATACAATAATAATGGGAGACTTCAACACCCCACTGTCAACATTAGACAGATCAACGAGACAGAAAGTTAACTAGGATATCCAGGAATTGAACTCATCTCTGCAGCAAGCAGACCTAATAGACATCTATAGAACTCTCCACCCCAAATCAACAGAATATACATTCTTCTCAGCACCACATCACACTTATTCCAAAATTGACCACATAATTGGAAGTAAAGCACTCCTCAGCAAATGTACAAGAACAGAAATTATAACAAACTGTCTCTCAGACCACAGTGCAATCAAACTAGAATTCAGGACTAAGAAACTCAATCAGAACCGCTCAACTACATGGAAACTGAACAACCTGCTCCTGAATGACTACTGGGTACAGAACGAAATGAAGGCAGAAATAAAGATGTTCTTTGAAACCAATGAGAACAAAGATACAACATACCAGAATCTCTGGGACACATTTAAAGCAGTGTGTAGAGGGAAATTTATAGCACGAAATGCCCACAAGAGAAAGCAGGAAAGATCTAAAATTGACACTCTAACATCACAATTAAAAGAACTAGAGAAGCAAGAGCAAACACATTCAAAAGCTAGCAGAAGGCAAGAAATAACTAAAATCAGAGCAGAACTGAAGGAGATAGAGACACAAAAAACCCTCCAAAAAATCAATGAATCCAGGAGTTGGTTTTTTGAAAAGATCAACAAAATTGACAGACCACTAGCAAGACTAATAAAGAAGAAAAGAGAGAAGAATCAAATAGACGCAATAAAAAATGATAAAGGGGATATCACCACTGACCCCACAGAAATACAAACTACCATCAGAGAATACTATAAACACCTCTAAGCAAATAACCTAGAAAATTAGAAGAAATGGATAATTTCCTGGACACTTACACTCTTCCAAGACAAAACCAGGAAGAAGTTGAATCCCTGAATAGACCAATAGCAGGCTCTGAAATTGAGGCAATAATAAAGAGCCTACCAACGAAAAAAAGTCCAGGACCAGATGGATTCACAGCTGAATTGTACAAGAGGTACAAGGAGGAGCTGGTACCATTCCTTCTGAAACTATTCCAATCAATAGAAAAAGAGGGAATCCTCCCTAACTCATTCTATGAGGCCAACATCATCCTGATACCAAAGCCTGGCAGAGACACAACAAAAAAAGAGAATTTTAGACCAATATCCCCGATGAACATCGATGCAAAAATCCTCAATAAAATACTGGCAAACCGGATTCAGCAGCACATCAAAAAGCTTATCCACCATGATCAAGTGGGCTTCATCCCTGGGATGCAAGGCTGGTTCAACATTCACAAATCAATAAACGTAATCCAGCATATAAACAGAACCAAAGACAAGAACCACATGATTATCTCAATAGATGCAGAAAAGGATTTTGACAAAATTCAACAGCCCTTCATGCTAAAAACGCTCAATAAATTCGGTATTGATTGAACGTACCTCAAAATAATAAGAGCTATTTATGACAAACCCACAGCCAATATCATACTGAATGGGCA
The DNA here is from genome assembly GCF_037993035.2 of Macaca fascicularis. NCBI lineage: Eukaryota > Metazoa > Chordata > Mammalia > Primates > Cercopithecidae > Macaca > Macaca fascicularis. The sequence goes on from NC_088378.1 coordinate 44,828,256, forward strand.
AAAACTGGAAAAATTCCCTTTGAAAACTGGCACAAGACAGGGATGCCCTCTCTCACCACTCCTATTCAACATAGTGTTGGAAGTTCTGGCTAGGGCAATCAGGCAAGAGAAAGAAATCAAGGGTATTCAGTTAGGAAAAGAAGAAGTCAAATTGTCCCTGTTTGCAGATGACATGATTGTATATTTAGAAAACCCCATTGTCTCAGCCCAAAATCTCCTTAAGCTGATAAGCAACTTCAGCAAAGTCTCAGAATATAAAATTAATGTGCAAGAATACTGACATTTCAACATAAAGGTTGTGTAGGGCATCTGCCTAAGAAAATCTTGGTAGAGATAATTTTAACTCAATTATGATTATTCTTTATTCTGTTTTACTTCATTGCTTTTGAAATGAGGAAGTGAGACATTACCTTCCTCCTCATCAAACATATCAAGCACCTACAATGTATATAAGACATTTCATATATAAGATCTAGTGTAACTTCTAATTACAACTCTGATGATTTTAAAAGACAATGAAAGATGTCTAGTCTTTCTTAAGATTCCGTTTCTCCTCTTACTGCTTTTTCTACTTTGAACTTCAGAGAGACAGACTATAAAATTATTTCAGTAATTATACTACACAATGAAAACTATACCTTGAGATTCTGACCTCTCATTCTTTAACATTTTTGTAACATTTCCTTGAGAAAATAGTATTGAAATGTAATGAATAGATATATTATCAAGAAACCTTTTCCGTATGAACTAAAAATACTTCAGTGATAGACTTATTTAGGTCATGTTAAACTTATTTCTTTTGTTACAAAGGATTAAAAAATGGAAAGTATTTCCCAGGGACTCTCTTTTCTTAGATGTGATTTAAAATGTTATGTATTTCCATATTTGTGAAATAGCTTAATAACTCTGCTAGGGGCAAAACAACGAGCTAAATGACTCAATGACAATATCCAAATTTTCTCACTCTTCTTAATTAGTTTTGTAATGTCAAATTTGCATACGTTAAAGACGAATTCTTGCCATTATTCATTTAATGTTGAGATCTGTAAATGTCAATTATGGCATATATATCTGAAAGGCTTCAAACTAGAGTTAGTCTGCTAAAATCTATAAGACTTAGCAGGTGAAATAATCACAAAATAGTGGTGGTTTGTATGTTAGACATTTTTTTTCTTTCTGTACATCTTGTTTTAAAACGTGTAGGTTTAAGTGTACATATGTGGATTTGTTATATAGATAAAGTCATGTCACAGGGGTTCATTGTACAGATCGTTTTGTCACCCAGGTACTAAACCTAGTACCCAATAGATGTTAGCTATTTTGTTAAGTCAAAATCTCTTGTTTAAAGGCTTGTTTCAATTTGTGGTACTAAGCCTAGTACCCAATAGATGGTAGCTATTTTGTTAAGTCAAATCTCTTGTTTAAAGGCTTGTTTCAATTTGTAGATTTTCACAAATGCAATTTAAAGTTGTTTCCTTTTAACTTATAGTGACTATTCTAACAAGAGAAATCTGTTTAATCAACATTTAAAATAACATTTTAATAACTTATTTAAAATTTAAGAAAATACATAATTCTTTTGAATATCATTAATTCAGGCTAATTTATCCCATACTCTTCCCAAAGCAATGTCCATATTGCAAATGAAACCAATAATTAAGTTTCACTTTATATTCAGTGAGTACGTGTAATTAATAAAAGTGCTCTAAAGAAGAGTGGCACTTTTTACATAACTTTAGTTATATTAACATTCTTTTTATCATTTTTTGTTCTCTTTATTCATTCTGTGGATTCCAGTTACTATCTGGGGTCATATTCTTAGTTTAAAACTTCTTCTACCTGCCACCTTTTTGCTATTATTGGCAAATGTGTCGCATTTCTATATGATACAGGCACAAAGATATATTATGTGCTATTTTTTATCTAACTGCTTTTAAAATCAATTAAGAGAATAAAGAATAAAAATATACATGTATACTGTCTTTTATAATTACATAATTACCTTTTCTGGTGCTATTTATTTGTACAAGCATTCAAAATACAAGAGGATTTCAAAAAATTGCTGGAAAGAAGTAAAAGATGAAAATGTAAAACTTTATTTCTCAACATAAATTTCATCAAATGAAAGACAATTTTGTAAGTGATGATGCTAGCCATTTAGTACATCCCTAAAGAACTGAGGGTCCTGGGAATTTAACCATGTCAATGTCATCTATTTTATATTATGTTACTGAAGAAAAATACATACCCTTTAGAGATTTTTTTTAAGATTAGGAAATAAAAGCAAATCAGAAGAAATCAAATCAGAAATATAAGGTGCATTCCTAATGATTTCCCATTGAAACTTTCACAAAATTGCCTTTTTTGATGAGAGAAAGGAGCCAGACCATTTGTAGTTGTGAAGAACTCTCTAGTGAAGATTTCCTTCACATTGTTTGCTAAAGTTTTGTCTAACTTTCTCAGAACATTCTCAAAATAAGCAGATGTTATCATTCTTTGTTCATCTAGAAATTCAACAAGCAAATTGTCTTGAGCATCCCTAAAAACTCTTGCCGTAACATATTCTCTTGACTGGTATGCTTTTGCTTTGACTGGATGACTTCCATTTTTTTTTTTTTTTTATATTTTGTGCTTTGTCTTCAGAATTCTACTGGTAAAGTCACGCTTCACTTCCTGTTGCAATTCTTTGAAGACATGCTTCATAATTTTGATCTCACTTGTTTATAACTTCCATTGATGCCCTACTCTTGTCTGAAGCTGATCTGGGTGGTTTTGATAATCACTCAATGGAAAATTTGCTCAACTCTAATTTTTTAATGAAAATTGTGGAATGTGAACCAACTGAGATGTCTATGGTGTTGGCTATTTCTGCTGTTAATCATTGATTCTTTTCAATTAGGGCAAGAACAAGACAGTTTTTTTCTCACAAAGTTGGATGTCTGTCTATGTGGGCTTTTTCTTCAATGTCATCTTTTTTCTTAAGATAAATTATCCATTTGTAAACTGTTGATTTCTTTAAGGCATTGTCTTACTAAACTTTTTGTAAAGTATCAAGGATTTCACTATTCTTACACTCAAGCTTCATATTAATTTGATGTTTTTTTTAGTACTTCAATTTTGATAGAATGTATATTGCTCTGATAGGGTTTTTTTTTGTTTGTTTGTTTTTCAAATGAATGTCTTATTTTTCTTAGTTCCTCAATCTTGATCCTGTTCAGATATGTTATAAAAAGTTAGTACGCATTTATTTTGTGGAAAAAATGAAATTTATGCACTTTTTTTTCCCATAATATTCATTTTCATAAACTTCTTGAAGTTCTCTCATACTTAATTTTGGCCTGAATTATTTTCTTTAATATTTAAGATGGGTCAGCTAGTATCAAATTCTCTGGTTTTTATCTATCTGGGAAAGTGTTTCTTTTACCTTCATTTTTGAAGGATAATTTTGCTGGATATAGTATTTTGGGTTGATTTGTTTAAAACTTTTTTTTAAACTTTTGGGCACTTTGCATATGTTAACCCATTGCTTTCTAGTCTTCATAGTTTCTGATGATACGTAAGCTCTAAATAATTTTATTGTCCTTCCCTTGTGAGAGGTCAGTTTTCATTTATTGCTTTCAAAATTTTCTCCTTGTCTTTGGCTTTCAGTAGTTTTATTTTGATGTTTTTATTTGTGGATTTGTTTGTATTTATCTTATGTAGAGTTTATTGAGATTCTTGGATGTGCAGATCATTGTTTTATAATAAGTTTCTGGAGTTTTCAGCTATCATCATATTTTGATCTCTTCTTTCCTCTCTTCTGGTTCTGTTAGTCCCATTATGCATATTTTGTTGTGTTAATAGTATCCCACATTTTTCTGAATCTTTGTTGAGTTTTCTTCATATTTTCCTTCTTCAAAGAGCATGGTTCTTATTTTCCTGCTTTCAAGTTCACTAATTCTTATTCTTGCCAGTTCAATTCTACAGTTAAGCCCTATTGTGAATTTTTTATTTCAGTTATTAGACTTTTTAATTGAAGAATATCCATTTGGTTCTTTTTAAGATAATTTATATGTCTTTATATTCTTTGCTTGAGGAATAATTGTCATCATACTTTACTTATTTAATTACATTTTCCTTTATTTATTGAATATGTTTATAATGCCCGCTTGAAGTCTTTTTATGATAAATACTACATCTAGTCACTCACAGGCAGTTTCAGCTGTTTATTTTTTTCAGTTAATGGGTCATACTTTTAAATTTCTTTGGCTATCTCATAAATTTTGTTGGAATCTGGACATTTTAGATAATATGGCAACTGTAAGTACCACCTCTTCTTGCTTCCTCACCTGCCACTTGTTATTTCTATTTGCTTGTTTGTTTAGGAAGTCATTAGATTATTTTAGTGAAGTCTGTTTTACTCCCTCAATAATAGGCCTTTGATGTTACTCCCACTGGGCACCCATAGTCACTTAGGGATGATAATTGTTTTTGCAGGGTTTTCTCTAACTGTCTCTTTCTCTGGCCACATCCTACTCTTGAGATCCACTAATTGCTGGCTGAGTGTTCCACGGACATAGACTCCTCCATATACTAATACAATAAAATTAAAGTTTCTTTAAAGAGACTTTCAAAAAATAGTATGGTGATTAGTATTTGAGATTTGGTCTGATCCCAAGAAGGTTCTCTGGCAAATGAGGCAGCCAATAATTTAACCTTTATTTTTAGTGAATTTATAAATCACTTTCCAAATTTCTTTCACCACAATTTCCATTGCTTTTGAAGGCACACTTAGGTTTTGATTTCTCCACGTACTATTGAGCGTGGAGTTTGTTACTTTGGAAGAGATCAGAAGCTGTTTGTTTTATGACTTTCTTCTCCCTTCCCACCTCTTACACTCACCACCCACTCTACCAGGCACCAGTCTTTAGTAAAATTATTTGTTCATATCTCTGGAGCTGGGATTAGGGACAATGGTGCATATCTCCCTGAGTGACATCCCTGCTGTAGGAACTGAGTGCTAGATGTAGCAGGGGAGAGAGGCAGTAGCATCGGGTCTTCTCAGCTTGCATCTGGAGAATGGAGCCACTGCTTTATAAGCTGGAAATGGTCATTAGACACTGATAATTCTCAGTATTGCAATGCTCAAGAAAGAGCTTCCTCCCACCATTGGGTACTGGACAGAAAAATGGAGCCACAGCCACCTCTTACCCAGAACTAGGACTCAGTTACATCTAGGGCAGGATAAGAAATGGTGACATCCTGACTGTCCTGGGAAGGTAGTCCTTCTACTGGGAGGTGAGAGAGAGGGACTCCTGAGTTCTTTGCTGCATCAGTCTGTGGTGGAGTTTCTGGCTGACTGAGCTGGGACTGGGTAGGGAGGAAGCAATCTAAGTTCAAACACCATAGACTTGACTATTAGTGAATGTTAGTAGATATCCTTGAATAGATATTTCTTCATTGGCTATATGCCCTTAACACCATTCCTAGACATTTTAACTGGTGCTTTTATTAAATAATAATTTTCACTAACTTCACTAGGAATTGGGTCCAAAAGATTCCTTATGCAGTCATACCAAAGACTGTTCTTCAACAAATGTAGTTTCTTCCCTTTCTTTTACGTCTTTCAATAATTTTACTTTTTTGAGTAATTGCCTCTAATGTCTCATTAACTTGGTCTTTTTACAAAATATGGCATGAGTCATTTGTCACCACTCATATGGTCTATATCATTTACTTTATCTGCCTTATTTATTTGGAACAATACATTAAATGATTATATTAATTAAGAAAAAATAGCTTTATAAGCATCAAAAATTAATGTCAGCACCATTACTAAGAAATAAATGGTTAAAATGCAGTAATATCCTTGTTTTAGAGGTTCATAGAGGCAAATGTGTTTCTAATAAATGTTTGTCTCCATTAAGCTCTCTTAGCACAATAGAATCATTTAATAGTGCTACAATAATTAGTCTTCTAAACAGCAGAGTGAGCGCAAGTAGGATTGATCACTTGCCCAGATTTAGCAATACAGGCTCAACATTTTGATGATTCTCACTAAAAACAGAAGTCACCATCATACACCCTGTTGAATAGAGAGTAATAATGTCAAGAGATTATCAATTTTTTGATGCTCATATTATTTGAGACAATACCATATCAAGCATTAGATGAACTATTTCAGCCCAAGTACCCATAGAGAATCAACACAGTACCAAAAAATTTTTTTCTGTAGCTAACCTAGCATGAAAAGCACAGAAATAAAATAACAATCCAAGCTGACATTGTTAGTGCTGCAGTCACTTGGAGGATTATGGGCTTTTGAAAGATGGACATATCTTGACCATTTCAATCATAGAAGATATGGTCAATTGATTTGTAGAAGGGAAAGAAATGAAGTTTCCAATTCACCGTTCTATTTTTTACCAAAATATAGGACAAAAAAGCCATTTATGACTAATCAGAGTTTTGAGATTATTCTATGTACATTTGAGTTGCAAATAGTCTATTATCATGTAACTTAACTGAAGCTACTTTTGCAAAATAAGGTATTGAATTTTATGTAGAAAAATAGATAAAGTTAAAATAAAAGCAAATTCCCTAATAGTGGCCACCTCTTTCCTAAAGCAAAATGGATTTTAAAATTTCTCTTGGCTTAAACTGAACCAATGCCAATTAGTCCCAGTAGTAATAATGTAAGTTCATATTAGTTTTGAAGCAGAGATAATTTAGAGGAAAACATCAAAAGTCCAATGGATGTTGATAATATTCTTTCACTAATGACTTAGACGTGCACTGATAACTCTCAGGGAAATGGTGCAGAGCAGTTTTCTGAATCTACAATATATCATACAGAATACTCTTCAATATATCACCCAATCTTATTTACTGTTTTTTTTTTCCTGAGTCTTAGTATTTTTTTGCATATTATATTTTTATTCATCTGAAAAACTCTGCATCTTTTCTAAGAGATGTTTGCACCTCTTCTGGAAATGTTTTGTTATTTATAGCACCTTATAACCTTTAAAAGTTGGAGTAATTAACTTGAGAAATTCTTCTCTTTAGTGGCTAATGGCCTGGATTTTTACCCCCTATCATGAACAAATTAACTATCTCTTTGAAAACCAGGTAATGATTTTTTAAATGTGCAATTTAAAATTTCAAACCATATTACCATTTTCCTCCCAGAAGCTTCACTGCCAGTGACTTAGTAAAACCACCATTAATCACAAGATAAGCTACAGTCATGTGGTGATTGTAATTTGGTCCCACAGAACCAAAGACAAATGATATGGAATACTATTAGCAATGATAGCTTTAATGTAGACATTCATCATGGACTCAGGTTCACTTGATGTGACTTTGGGATAAAAACAGGAAAATTGCCTCGCTATTGAAAATTCTATTATTATCAAATCATAATTTTGGCAAAATTATACAAAATAAAAGTACTAGAGTTTGTGTTTTTTGTTTTTCACTATCAACAGACAAGATTGCAGGGAGCTTTGAAGAATTCAAATGCAGTACAATTAGGATAGTTAATGCTGATCAGTTGTTATCTATCTAATTGCTAAAAATAGAATCTAAAGTTTTGGTAAGCTGTCTATTTATAGGAGTCGCAAGACTGCTTCAGCTCATCAGAACAGGTAGACTGCTGACAGAGATTAAGAGACACACACATGCACACATACACACACAGACAGATTCTTTCATCAGTGACATATTTTATTGGTCATAAATGTCTTTAATACATTGTATTATAATCTCTTAAAGCAACAGAATGGATTTTTTAGGAAGAGATCCTTGTTACCTAATTAAGTACTATTCAGTTGTCATATTAAAGAAGTTATTTAGATTTGCAAGGACCTACACAATTACTATTAAATACTTTCCCTGTAGGAAATCCCTGAGAGGAAATGAATGCAGAATTGAAAGTGTGATTGCAGTTCACAACTGAGAATAAATATTGACTATGGCCTGCAGCCTTCTCCTAAGGTATATTTGAGTTAAGCTTTAATTCTTCATGTGAAAAAAAATCAAATCTACTACAGATGCTTCTAGATTGACAATATGGCTACCTCCTGATACTCTTTTTAAATTGAAAATATCATAAATGGAAAGAAATGCATTTAGGTCAGGTGCAGTGACTCATGACTGTAACCTCAGCACTTTGGGAGGTAAAGGCAGGAGAATTGCTTGAGCCCAGGTATTTGAGACCAACCTGGACATATGGTGGGATCCCTTCTCTACAAAATATTTTAAAAAATAGATGGACATGATGGCATGCACCTGAGAGCTCTGCTACTCGGGAGGATGAGGTGAGAGGATCGCTTGAGCAGGGAAGGTTGAGGCTGCTGTGAGCCATGATCCTGCCACTGGACTTCAGCCTGGGTGACAAAGTGAGACCCTGTCTCAAAGAAAAGAAAAAGAGAGTGCATTTAATGCTGGCAACACAGCAGGTAGACCCTGAGTTAGGAGAGTTCTATGTATAACTTTTTGACTTTAAAATGGCCCAAAAGCAATAAGCATTCAGTAGAAAGTGTAACCCCATCTTAAGGTATAAGAGGGTCCTTGATTTATGGTGGGATCACATTCACAATAAACGTAAAGTTGAAAATTTTTAAATTGAGCAATCCTAAAGAGAGGACCATCTGTAGTTTAGGAATAAATTCAGACAGTGCCATTGTATTCTTTCTTATGGTATTTTATTTCATGTATTCTGAATACTTCTGCCATCTGGGCCTATCTATGTAGCTTCTTCAACCGCACATGCCTGCCTCTGCCTCTATAAACTTAATTATTTTCTTCCCAGTGTTCTTTAGTTGAATTATTCTACTATACTCTCAAAAATTAAAGGTAATTCTGTGGCCCACATCAAGTAAATCTGCTAATAAACCATAAAATATATCTGCAAAGTCCAAAAACATATCTGGCTCAACCAAATCTTCTGGTCTTTGACATTTGGATTCAACAGGAGAAATAAAAATGATGTGAATACTTTATTTTCTTGAATATTTAAAAATACATATATTCTATGATTCAGAAAGTGTCTAGCATTTCAGTTGTATTGGTGCTGTTTATCTCAATATAATGTTTTTGTTTAATTTTCTATGGATCTATTTATATTGGATTTGGTTTCATTTTATCTGTATGTTGCCTGCTGATTTCTTTGGTTGGATGGAGTATTCTTTTTTTCTTTTTTACAGTCAGGATCCCACTCTGTTATCTAGGCTGGAGTGCAGTGGTGCGATCATACCTAACTGTAACCTCAAATTCCAGGGCTCAAGCAATACTCCTACCTCAGTCTCTTGAGTAGTTAGGACCTTGTCTCTACAAAATACTCAAAAATTAGCTAGGACTATTTTGCCCAGGCTGTTCTTGAACTCCTGGCCTCAACAGATCCTCCTACCTTGGCACCCCAAAGTGTTGGGATTATAGGTGTGAGCCACTATGTCTGGCCTGGAGAGAATATTCTTTAGTTCTTGGGAACTCTGAAGGATAAATGCTACATTTTCTTCAATATGTATCTTGAAATAGGTTCCATGACCAATTCTCAACATCATGAAAAGATTGTTTCAAACACCTACACTACAGAAAAATTCATCTTTTATAAATTGAAAATGGGAACATTTCCATGGCAAAAGAATCTTGAATTGAAGGTATCTAATTTGGAATTTGCTTATAGAATCTGGCTGTCACAGGAGTATAAAAGATTAGCCTCTACAAGCCACAGGTTTCCTCTGATAATTGCAACAAATTGACTGCAGAATGATTGCAGACATGCTAGACTTCAGATGTTATGATTTTTAACACAATATTTACTCTTTACAAAAGATACTGTGGGCACTGTATTAGCTTGTTTTGCTAGGGCTGCCATAAAGTAGTACCACCAATTGGGTGGCTTAAAAAACAGAAATTTGACTGGGCGCCGTGGCTCATGCCTGTAATCCCAGCACTTTGGGAGGCCGGGGCTGGCGGATCATGAGGTCAGGAGATCGAGACCATCCTGGCTAACATGGTGAAACCCCGTCTCTACTAAAAATACAAAAAATGAGGTGGTGGCAGGTGCTTGCAGTCCCAGATACTCGGGAGGCTGAGGCAGGAGAATAGCATAAACCTGAGAGGTGGAACTTTGCAGTGAGCTGAGATGGCGCCACTGCACTCCAGCCTGGGTGACAGTGTGAGACTCTGTCTCAAAACAAAAACAAACAAACAAAAAAACAGAAACTTGTTTTTCACAGTTCTCAAGGCTAGAAGTTCAAGATTAAGGTACCAGCAAAGTTGGTTTCTACTGAAAGCCACTCTCCTTGGCTGCCATCTCTCTATGCTTTCACATAGTCTTTGGTCTGTGTGTGCACATCCTGTTGGCTCTCTCTGTGCACACACACACACCCCTGTGTCTTTCTATTTGTCTAAATTTCCTTTTCTTTTAAGAACATCATCAAATTGGGTTAAGGTCCACCCTAATGGCCTCATTCTAACCTAATCACCCTTTTAAAGATCTTATCTCCCAATACAGATTGAAATGCTTGAGACTAGAAGTCTTACAGATTTCTAATTTCAGATTTTGGAATATTTTTATGCACAAAATGAGATATCTTAAGGGATGAGACCCAACTAAATATGGAATTCATTTATGTTCCATAAACACCAAATAAACATAACCTAAAGGTAATTTAGTACAATATTTTACATACTTTTGCACATAAAGCATAGTTTTGACTGCATTTTACTGAAACCTACCACATGAGGTGAGGTGTAGAATTTTCCACTTGTGGCATCATGTCAACCGTCAAAAAGTTTTGGATTTGGGAGCATTTGGGGTTTCAGAGCTTCAGATTAGAGATGTTCAACCTGTACAGTGACATTCTGAGGTGCTGAGGGAAAGGGCTTCAATGTATGAATTTTGCAGGGATGCAATTAAGCCCATAACAGGCACCTAAAAGTAGCAATGGGAATTTGGCTCCGAATAAAGTAGACAAAAGCTCTGCTATCTTGGAGTTTATATCATTGCACTTAATGTGTCTAAATTTTCAATTTCCTCATCTGCACAAAAACTCAGATTGTTACTGTGATTATATTAGATAATGACAGAGAGCAATTAAGATAGTTTCTAGTCCATAGCAAGTCTCAATAAATCATCATGAGAATTGTAACAATAAAACATGGTGATAAGCTTGGGCAGGTTAGATTGAGGAAATCTTCACACTCCTGCTCCCTGGATTTGAAATGAGTTAGTTGCCTTCAGGCAATGACACCGTTGCTGCCCAAGTGCTTTATTCATAGGGCATGATACATTACTTCACAAAGTCTTACTAAATTATTTGACTTCATCACTACAATTACAAGAGTCATTCTGTTTCTGTAAATGATATGAGGATATGTTATCTCTTAAATTCTTTTTGGTTTGCTCTTAAAGAGGGATGTAAGTTTCTAGTTCTTTATATCTAATTCATTATGATTGGGTCCAAAGTAAATTGGAACAAGCGCCTCTGGTTAACTCTGTTGCAAATTCCTGAGAAATTTCAATATTGTAATATCATCTCAGTTGAAAGAATTGCTTCAACATTGATTCCTTTGATGACAAACATGTTCTTTCTTAAAAGCTTTTTCTTTTTTGTGTACATTCATTTATTCAACAAATACATATTTTGTGCCTGTTATGTAGAGGCAACAGTCTTGTGCTGGTGATACAAAAGTAAACAAAACAGACAAAACTCTCTGACTTCACGTAGCTTACACCTAAGTGTTGATTGGTAGAAGATTTTCTGTGGAAAATATACTATTCATTCACAACTCTCTAATTCTAAGCAACATCAACCATCACTGTAATTTAGAAAGCATGGTGACCTCAACTGCAAAGTATAATGGCGTATTTACACTTTTAGTACAAACTTTTATCTTCAAATCATAATTTAAAATAAGCACTATTGTAAATATAATTTTTTGTCTAGAATCATCCTGCTTTAGATATTTGAACATGCAAAATTCCTTGAATTTACTTTTTGGCAATTATCCAGTCACTTCATGCTAAATCAGGGCAAGTGTACATCTTAAATATCACCGAATTCTTATTTCCAGTTAAGCTGCTCTCTTTCATTATCTTAGCTCAGTTAATTGTCATTTTGCTGATGAATTAATCTATTATACACACTGCAAAAATAGACGCTTTTCTGTTTCAAAATTGTCAACTGGCTTTCACCTTTAACAACCCACTACATGCTACTATAGGTTCAACAAGATACAGCTTCTTTCAGTTCCTCAAGCAAGACAATGTGCAATCCCGATACTCAACCTTGTTTCAAACAAAAAATTCCACTAGAACTCATCGGTAGATTCTTTTCTCTTTTCAGCTTTTTCGTAGTACTGGTTTCTGCATGTCTGTTTCACACACTAGATTCCCTACATTGCAAGCTAATAAAGGCAGGGATTGTGCCATATTCGTCTTTGTATTCTCAGTCGATAGAATAGTTTCTTCCTCCTCCCACTTGTTTTATTTAAATAACTTTAACCAGTCATATTTTGCATATCACATAATTCAGTCTTTTCAAGTGTACAAACCAATACACTTCAGCAAATATATGAAGTTGTGAAACTGATAGGGACAGGAGACAGACAAATTCCTAGGCAGACAGGGACAGGTCCCTAGTAAAACTCGACCTACAAGCCAAGCACAGTTTAAAGTCAGAAAACCAAACTGCCAGTTCCAGACAGAGTTTGTGACAGGGGTAAAAACTTCTATCCCTTTCCCCATTTACTCACTGTCTCTCTCGATTGGTTCCTTCTGAATGATGCCTTTTAACCAATCGAATGGTGCTTTATCCAAGACCTACCCATGGTCCAGTCAGCACTTACTCCCCCATTCTAAGCTGATAAAAACACCAGATTTAGACTCACAGATGGCTACCCATTTTCAGTTCCTCTCCCATTGCTGACAGCTTTCTATTTGTTGCTCATTAAAATTCTGCTTTGCCTTACTCACTCTCAGGTATCCAGGTACCATATTCCTCTTAGTCGCAAGACAAGAACCTGGAACTTGCCGAACTGCTGCAGTGAACGACATGTAACGGTCCTGCTCACCAAGTTGCGGGTGCCAGGAGTAAAAGAGCTGTAACACTCAAAAAACCACAAAAAACGATCACAATTAATCCATTTTCATTTTTATCACCATAACATGATCCCTCGGGCACATAAACTGTTTATCCTTTCCTGCCCCCATTCTGGGCAACCATTAATCTACCTGCTATCTTTATAGCTTTGTCTTTTCTGGATATTTCACTAAAAAATGAATTATACAATATGTGATGTCTTATGTTGGGTATTTTCACTGAACATGTTTGGTGACTTTCACTGAAATTTTTCTGAAGTTAATTATGGTGTAGCAAGGTATCTACCCATGGTTTGTTCCTGTATTTTATTGAGTCATGGTATATGTATACACAAACACACAGACACACACCATTATATATAATGGAATATACCAATACATATGTTAATATATAATGGAACATACTATTATATGTAATATGATGTATACAATATATAATTATATATATTATTATATATAATATAGATGAAATATTACAATATGTAATATAGATATAATTATAGCTATATATATTATGATGTCTATAATATTGTAATATTACAGTAATATATTATTATAATAATTGCAACATATAATATTGTAATTATATATTTATTATATAATATATATAATACTGTATATAATTACTTTTATTATATAATTATATATTTTGTACATAATTATATATTAATTTATTATAATATGATATAATACAATATTTTACAATATATTGTAATATATAATTAATATTATATATAGTAATATTTTATATAATTATATAATTGTATAGAATATATAATTATATCAAATGTATTTTATATAAAATCTTTATGTAAAATATATTATCTGTGATAATATTTTATATAAAATTGTATAAAATATTATATACATAAGGCTTCTTTTCAACAGTAGTCTTTTTATATATGTTATATATAATATATAATAGTCTATTTTATATATTTTATATGTAAATAATATATAAAATATTATATAGAGAGATAAGGCTTCTTGTCAACAGCAATCTATTAGTAGTTAAGATTTTTGGGAGACAAGGCTGGGTGCAGTGCCTCATGCCTGTGATCCCAGCACTTTGGGAGGCCTAGATGGGCAGATCACGAGCTCAGGAGTTTGAGACCAGCCTGACCAATATGGTGAAAACCTGTCTCTACTAAAAATGCAAAATTAGCCAGGCATGGTGGTGTGTGCATGTAATTCCACCCACTCAGGAGACTGAGGCAGGAGAATCACTTGAACCTGAGAGGCAGAGGTTGCAGTGAGCCAAGATCATGCCATTGCACTCCAGCCTGGGCAACAGGGCAAGAATCCATCTCAAGAAAAAAAAAAAAAGATTTTTAGGAGCCAAAAGTTATGCACAGATATTTGAATACATGAGGATTAGGTGCCTCTGAACCCCACTTTGTTCAAGAGTCAACTCTGTATTTTCTGACTGCCTTCTGGCCTTTGTGGTTTCAGATGAGTCAGCTGTTGATCTTACAGGGAGTACCTGTACATCACAAGTCATTTTTCTCTTTATGTTCAAGGTTTTCTCGTTGACTTTCATTAGGTTAATTAAGATGTATCCAAATTGAGATCTTTTGAAAGAGATCTCTACTTAGAGTTTTGGAGATTCTTTAATGTGTAGATTAAATGTTTTCATTAAATTTGGGGACATTCTTGTCATAATTTCTTCAAATATTTTTTCTGCAGATTTCCCATCATTCTCTTCTTCTAGTTCTTCCTTTCTTCTGACATTAGTATGTTCAATGATTTTGGTATTAGTTTGTTTTGTGCATCTATAACAGAATACCTGAGACTGGGTAATTTAGGAAATTTAGAACAAAGGGAAATTTATTGGCTCATTGTTCTGCAGTCTAACAAGTCAAATGTCAATGCACTTATATCTGGCATGGGCTTTCCTATTGCCACATAAAATGGCAGAAGGCATCACATGGTGGAAGGGCAAAGAGAGAAAAAGAAAAGGGGGCTGAACTCATCCTTTTATAATGAACCCACTTCTTTGTGAACATCATTAATCCATTCATGAGGCAAGCCCTCATGGCCTAATCACCTCTTAAGGCCTCACCTCTTAATACTGTTACAATGGAAATCAAATTTCAACATGAATTTGAGCAGCAGAAAACATTCAAATCATAGGAATATTCTACACATCTATGAATCTCTTACTTTTTCTAAATTATTTGTTCTGTTTCTCTGTCTATATCGTCTCCATTGACCTATGCTCAAATTTAAAAATTTCATTTTCTTGCTAACTGAAATCTGTTGTTGAGCTCCTCTAGTAAGTTTGGTTTTCTCTAGAATTTTTTTTCCTTTCAGTTATTGTAATCTTTAGTCCTCAAATTTCTATTTAGTTCTTTATCATTATTCCACTGATAATAATAATGTTGATCCCTTTTTTGGTATTCTCTATTGATGAAACATCATTTTCATACTTTCTTTCAATTATTTTAATATAGTTTCACTTAGTTGAATATCTTGAGAAAAACAAGACACAGTTATATGTTGTCTATATAAAATCCACTTCAAATGTATAGTCATTGATGGCTTAAAATTAAAGGGAGCAAGGAGGATTAATCACACGCATAGTAATTAAAAAAGCGACATAACTGTTAATTTCATATTTTGAAATCTTCATATTTCATTTTCATATTTTATTTTATATTTCATTTTCTTTGTCTATAGACAAAAAATATTATAATGGGAAAAGAGGGGCATTACATACTGATGAGTCTTTTCCTCCAGAAGGCATAATAAGCCTTAATGCTTCTGCACATAACAACAGAACACTAAAATACATGGGGAAAAAACTGACAGAGCTTTGTGGGAAAATAAACAAATCTACAATAATAATTCATGATTTTTAACACACCTCTCTCAGATGAATTGATAGATCAAGCAGGCAAATAATTAATAGGGATGTAGATAAACCTAATAGCACAAATTAATCAACTTTGTCTAATTGACATTTATAGAATACTTAATCTAACAACAACAGAAGGCACATTCTTTTCAAGCTCATTTGGAACATTCATCAGTATAGACCAGCAGTCTCCAAACATTTTGGCAGCAGGGGCCAGTTTGGTGGAAGACAATTTTTTCTCAGACCGGGGATGTGATTGGGGTGGTGGTTTCAGGATGAAACTGTTCCACCTCAGATCATCAGGCATTACTTAGATTCTCATAAAGAGCGTGCAACCTAGAT
Source organism: Macaca fascicularis (assembly GCF_037993035.2). NCBI lineage: Eukaryota > Metazoa > Chordata > Mammalia > Primates > Cercopithecidae > Macaca > Macaca fascicularis. The sequence continues at coordinate 44,844,542 of NC_088378.1, forward strand.
CCCTCACATATGCAGTTCACAATAAGGTTCATGCTCCTATGACAATCTAATGCCACCACTGCTCTGACAGGAGGCGTCACTCTGGTGGTAATGTGAGTGATGGGGAGTGGCTGTAAAAATAGATGAAGCTTTGCTTACTTGCCTGTCGCTCACCTCCTGCTGTCCACAGACCACGATCCATGACCTGGGGGTTGGAAACTTCTGGTATACATCATATTTCAGGTTATGAAGCATACGTTCACAAATTTAAAACATTGAAATCCTACAAAATATGTTCTCAGGCCATAAAGCAATTGAAGTAGAAATTAATAACCTAAAGAGAGATGGAAAATTCCTAAATACACGAAACCAAAAAAATACACTTGAAAAGAGCACATAGATCAAAATTAATTTTCAAGAGAAATAAAAATAATTTGAACCAAACAAAAATATATGTTACTAAATATTGTAGGATGCAACAAAATTAATGCTTAGAGGATAATGCACAGCATTAAACGCATATATTAAACAAGAGAAAGACTTAAAATCAATAGCCTAAGCTTCTACCTTAAGAATGTAGAGAAAGAATAGCAGACTAACAGTACAATAAGTAAAACCCATTAAATAATAAATATTGGAACTGAAATCAACCAATTCATAAGAAAAAAAAAAAAGAAAATCGATAAAGTCAAAAGGTGTCTTTTTGAAGATATCAATAAAATTGGTAAATATCTAGCCAGATTAACCAAGAAAAAAAACAAAGAAGACACAAATTACCTGTATCAGAAATGAAACTAGAAATGGGATATTCCAACAGATCTCATACAAGCGGAATTTATTCTGTGAATTATTACCCAACCAAGTGAGATTTATTTCATGTATGCACAGCTGACTCAATTTAAAAATTTAAAAATACAAACACTTAATACATAAAATCTACCATATCTACAGGCTGATGAAGGAATAACATATGATCACTTCAATTGACTCACAAAAAGCAACACCCATCGACAAAAAAATCTAACATCCATTTAGGATACAAATTTTTGGCCAATTAGTAATAGAGTGGAACTTCTTTGAATTAATAATGAACATCTACAAAATACTAGAGCTAACAATATATTTAATGGTGATGTCACCAAAACAACAGGAGTTTGGTCAAGGTCCTGCTGCTTGCTTCACAGAAAGCCAATCACTGAGACAACGAGTAATGCCAAGGAAGAAGTCTCTAATTGGTTGTTGCAGCTGAGGATATGGGGCTTCAGTCTCAAATCCTTTTCTGTGACCTACTAAAACTAGGGGTTTTTATAGCAGGGAAAAAATGTAACAATATGTAAGAAAACAGAAACTAGGGAGAGTCAAGGAAGCAATCATGAATAGGGGTCCAGCATTTCATTGTCTGAATGTGGTGATCTGGTGAGTTTCAGTTCTTTGATACCTTTTGTGAGAGGCCCCAACGTCACTTCCTGAGGGAGGAATTCACATAGAACAAATGCAAGGTTCAAGCTTTAAGACCAGAATGGTCAATTTCTATGTTTATCCATATCTATGGGACTACTGGGGCAATTTCAGTGACAGATTAGACACTTTCCTTCTAGGATCAGGAACAAGTCAAGAGCATTCTCTCTTAAAATTCCAATTTAACATAATTCTAGAAGTCCTTGCTAGTGCAATAACAAAATGAATTTAAATGTATACAGTTTGGTGATATGACCTGAATGTTTGTGACTCCTCATATCTCCAAATTCTAATGCTGAAGTAATCACTTCAAGGTGATAGTATTAACCTTGAGAGGTAAATCCTCTGGGAGGTGATTAAGTCATGGGTATGGAGCCCTCATAATTGAGATTTGTGCCTTTACAAAAAAAGATCCAAGAGAGATTGCTTTTCTTTCATCATGTAATGTTAGAGTGAGAAGAAGGCTCTCTATGAGAATGTGAACCCTCACCAGACACTGAGCCTAATGAGTCTTTGATCTTGAACTTCCCAGCCTCCAGAACTGATGAAAAATAAATTTCCTTTACTCATAAGTCACCCAGTCTGTGGTATTTTGTTATAGCAGCCCAAGTAGACCTAGACAGTTGGAAAGGAAGAAATGAAACTGCTTTATATACAGTTGAAATGATTGTCTATGTAGACAACAACAAATATTCTACATAAGCCTCCTGGGATTAATAAGCAAGTCTGTGGAATATAAGTCCTTATTCAATAACTTTCTTGTATATTATCAATATGCTATTAAACTACTGACATTTTTAACTTAAAAAATCTATTTACAGTAACTTTACAAAAGGAAGTATCTAGGTATAAATTTAACAAAATATTGTTTAAGTTCCCTATTCATAAAGCTAAAAACTAATAAAAGATGTAAATAAGTGGAGTGATGCTCTGTGTTCATAATTATTACCATATGATGAAAATGTCAATTCTTCTCTAACTGAGGCACAAATTTAACACAATAGCAATACCTGCCAAAATCCCAGAAAGTGACTTTGTCAATATTGACAAATTTATTTTCAATGTTATATGGAAAGGCACAGGACTTAGCGTAGCCAACATAATACTTTAGAAGAACAAAGTTGGAGGACTCACATTTTCCTATTTCAAGATTTACTGCAAATCTATGGTAATCAAGAGAGTATCATATTGATGCAAAAACAGACACTTTGGTCAATGGAATGAAATAGCTCAGAGATAGATTTACAGAAATATAGTCAATTGATTTTTTTGATGAAGGCATGGAAGCAATTCAAAGGTAAAAGGAAAGTCTTTTCACTAAGTGATGCTGGAACAATTGAATTTCTATATGCAAAGATATCAATTTAGGCCTATACCTTACATATTACACAAATTTTATGTCAAAATGGATTATAGAACTAAATGAAATGTGAAAATATAGAAGTTATAGAATGAAAAATTAAGAAAAACATCTATGTGGTTGGATTTGGTAAAGAAGTTTTATATACAACATCAAGATCCTTGAAAAAAAAATAGTCAATTTGAGTTGTACTTTTCTGTATTAGTCCATTTTTGCATTGCTATAAAGAAATACCTGAAATTGGAAAATTTTTAAAGAAAAAAGATTTCTGCAGGGCGTAACAGGAAGCATAGCGGCTCCTGCTTGGCTTTCTGGAAAGGCCTCAACAAACTTACAATCATGGTAAAAGGCAAAGGGGAAGCAGGCATATCTTACATGGCCAGAGCATGAGGAAGAAAGAGTGGGGAAGGTGCTACACATTTTTAAATAACCAGATCTTGTGAGAAATCACTCGGTATACAGTACTAATGGGGATGGTACTGAACTATTCAAGAGAATTCTGCCCCCATGATCCAAACATCTCCTACCAAGTCCCACCTCTAATACTGAGGATTAATTACAATTTGACATGAGCTTTAAACTGTGTGACAGATCCAAATCATATCATTTACTAAAATTAAAAAGCCTTGTTAAGAAAAAAAATTCCTACCTTGTGAAGATACAAAGAAATTGTAAGACTTTACAATGACAAATTAGATAACTTGTGCTAGTTTATTTTGTTTCTGTTGTAACAAATTATCAAAAACTTAGTCACTGCTACAGTTTGGATGTTTGTCTGCCAAACTTCATGTTGAAATTTGATCTTCAAAGTTGGAGGGAGGGTGTAATGGAGGTAGGTGTTTGGGTTATGAGGCAAATCCCCCTGAATGGCTTGGTGTCATTCTAGTAGTTAATAGCTTCCTCTCTTATCATGTGATCTCTTCACACACAGGTTCCCCTTTACCTTTCACCATGAGTAGAAGCAACCCAAGGCCCTTACTGGAACCAGGTGATGCCAGCCTCATGCCCCTTATAGGCACCTCAAGCCTGCAGAACCATGAGCCAAATAAACCTATTTTCTTTATAAGTTACCCTGCCTCCAGTATTTCTTTATAACAACACAAATGAACTAAGATAGTGACTTAAAACAATAAAAATTTATCTTACGTTTTGAGAGATCATGAGTTCAAAAATGGCCAGCCGGTATGCATTCCTTCTGGAAGCTCTAGGGGAGAATCTATTTCCTTCCCTTTTTGAGCTTCTAAAGGCTACTTATGGTCCTGCATGACTCCAACCTTTGCTTCCAACATCACATCAGCCCTGATTCTCATTTTCCTGCCTTCCTTTATTAAGTTCCCTTGTGATTACATCGGACCCACTCAGATAATCCAGGTTAATCTTCCCATCTCAAAAGCCTTAACTTAATCATATTTGCAAGGCCATTTAATGTTCCAGTGATTCAGGTGTCAACATATTTAAGGGCCTTATTCTGTTTCAATAACCCAAGTAAGAGTGACCAATATACCTAAATAAACAGCTTACTTTAAAACAGATACAGAAAAATCATATAAACATAGGAAAAAATGCTCAACAACATTTGTGATTAGAATACTACAAATAAAAACAATGAGATGACATGACATACCTGTTAGAATATATGAAATTTTTAAAAAGGCAATACCAACTGCTAGTAAAGGATGTGTAGCAACAGGATGTGGGCATGGGTAGCATTCGTTGCTGGTGGGGTATAAAACAGCATAGTTATTTTGAAGACAATTTGGTAATTTCTTACAAAACTGAGCATAGTCTTGCCACAGAAATTACACTCCTAGGTAGTAATCCAATAGATTTGAAAATGTATGTGCACACAAAAATTGCACATATGCATAGGTGTTTATAGCAGCATTATTCATAATTGCCAAACCTGGAAGCACCTAAGTTATCTTTTAATGGATGAATTAAAACAAACTGTAGCAACCCATATAATAGAGTGCTATCCAGCAATAAAAAAGAGAATCAAGATACACAAAAGCATGGATGGATCTTAAATGCATATCGATGAGTAAAAGAAGTCAATCTGAAAAGGCTACCGAGTTCACAATTTCATTCATGTGACAGTCTGGAAAAGACAACACTATAGAGAAGATAAACAACTTGTTGGTTTCTATTAAATTTTCGGCCAGGCTTTTGTCTACCCCAACTGCACTCACTGTCTTGGGCTATTGTGATGTCACCAACAAATTACTATTGGTTTCAGTAATGTCCTGGGGAAAGGGTTTTCGTTCGTTGGTTTTTGGCTGTTTGTTTTGCAGAGCTGTACCCCAAACTAAATAGTTACAAAGCCCTGGGAGTAAATATTTTTTTTCAGAAAGGCTTTTGTCTTGTCATACTCTAGGCTGTGCTCTGAGAATGGGGTTTTCAACAAAGCTCCAAATGGAAGCTTGACTGTACGTGGGCTAGCTTTTATGCCTACCATACTCGGATGTGGGGAGTAAGGCAGGATGGGTCTATCCCCAAGTTAAAATGTCACAGACCATGCTATTCCGACTGAGGTTTAGTAGTAGTTCTCGAATGGGTGCTTTCCATTCATTCTGTGAACTGGATTAATTTCCACAGTTTTGAAATGGTTGCTTTTTATTATTTTGCCAAATTTTGTTGCTTTTAGGGGTACAGTAGGTTCACTCAGTTCTTAATTTCCTTACTCCAGAAGGCAGTGTCAAACAAGCATAGATCTTACCCTCAATGCATGAGTATCCCAGCTGGAGTAGAATGATGAACACAGCTGGGGAGTAGTGGTACAGTACATTGAAGTAAGAACCTGTGGAAGTGGGAGTTAAGTGCCAGTATTAAATATTCAGATTTTGCCCCATAAGTAAGGGAAAAATCCTCAATATTTAGAACTGAAGGAGTAACCTGGAAAATAAGATTTGTGAATAAGTATTCTGGAAATTGTAGATGAATTATTGAAGAAAATTTTGATAAAGGCAGGCAAGTTGGGAGGCTTCTAAAATATCTAGAAGTAAGCTAAAAATGTCATGAGTTATTTGGGTCAATAGAAATCTAAGAAATTGCAATAAACTTTTATTTTTTTAAGGAACATGATAGAATTTTAAGATTTGCTAATATGTGACGCAGAAAAAAGGTTAAAATCAGAAATGCTTTAAGTTTTAAAATTTGAATGACTGGAGAAATTAATCCACTGATAGAAATAAGAGATTAGTGTTAGGAGAAGGAAAATTTGTTACATTGTTTGAATTTAAACATTGATGGGACACACAAAATAGTTTTAACTTTTAAAATTGGAGACAGGTAAATAGAATTCAGTTTAGAGTTTAGAGTCTGCTAATATAGATTTGTAAAGAAATAATAAATTTCAGATGAGTACATTTTTTAAAAAGAGACATGATATTTACAGAGAAGTACGTTATAACATACAAAAAACACAGTTTTGAAGGTGGAAATGGAGTCAGCGAGACACGGATTGTGGATGATTTGCTGAGTTATATCAAAGGTGTGACCATTTATTGGAAGGATGCCATTTAGAACTTGTTTAATATAGTTGAAAACAGAAATAACAAGTGGATAACCAAAATGGGAGAAAAGTCTAGAAAAGATGCAACACAACTTTAAAACCTATGCAGTTTTCAAGGCACTCTAGTGTTATCTTTGACTGGATCTTGGATAGAAAGGACATTAATGGCAAAACTTGTGAAATCCAAATAATGTCTTAAGTTTAGTTAATCATTGTAGTAAGAAAAATAATCTTATTGTTATCTCTTGCTGGTAGGTAATCACCTATCTGCTACAAATAATTAGAGCACAAGTAGAACCTCACAGATGAGTCAATGAACAATTTAGTGTTAACAAATTTTAGGAAAAGAATTTCATTTGAGTTCTCCTATTGTTTTCTTGTAGGTAGCGATGTGACATGTAGGGAAGGAAGAATTGAAGTTACTTCAGCTCTGAAGAATCAGAGCTAAAATGTTTATTTCATCAGTCATGGTAAATGTTTTGATAGGCCTCTGGAGAATGAAGCAGTCACTTTTTAAGTATGTTTTTTTTTATGGCAGTAGCACTGCATGTACATGGAACACAAGTTATTACTTTTACTAGAAAAGGAAATAGTGTTTTTGATGTTGTCATTAGATCTATAACTAGGATAAAAACATATAATCATAAATATACTTGGTTTGAATCTATTTTTTATTCAAAATAATAAATATGAAATACTTTTTACTCACATTCAACTTGCTGCCAGTTGACTGTGTTCATAATTTTTTTATTAAAATATCTATGTTTTCTCCAGTTTATCATCTTATTATAGATAAGACATTTTTACATGCAATGAAACAAGCTACTGAACAAACAAGCTATTCTCAAGTTCTGACTAATGTAATTCCATATAGACTCTCAGTTCTATTACATCATTGCTGTATTAGTCTATTCTCACACTGCTAATAAAGATATACCCAAGACTGGATAATTTATAAAAGAAAGATATTTAATGGACTCAGTTCCACATGACTGGGGTGGCCTCAACAATCATGGCAGAAGGCAAATGAGAAGCAAAATCGTGTCTTACATAGCAGAAAGCAAGAGAGTGCTCTTTATAAAACCATCAGATCTTGTGAGATTTATTCACTATCATAAGAACAGCATGAGAAAACCTGACCCCATGATTCAATTACCTCCCACCAGATCCCTCTCACAACACATGGGGGTTATGGGAGCTACAATTCAGGATGAGATTTGGGTGGGAACACAGCCAAACCATATTAGTCACCATGATATTTTATATTTTAGGTAATAATATTATTAATGATATTGATATCAACTTAAATATATATCAAATATTATCTTCCCCTATTACATTATCTGAAGAGCTGCCTCATACAGGTCATAATCTTCCTTAAGCATGGTCTTCTTTTTTCCCAAATAAGCAAATAGTGAACAATGTTGATCTCATTTCATTTGATTATATTTGTAGTTGACTATCCTCTCAACTTCCCCTTAAAATACATCTTCACAAATTATTGGCTTTAAAAATAATTATAATAATGTCATCACTGAAATTTTTTTGTTACTTAAAAGCAATATAATGGACAAAACATGGTTCTTAAATACATGCTTTTTTGTTTTTAAATTCTGGAGATGTAATTTCTAGAATTTGTATTTTTACAGTTTGCTAAGTGTACAGTACGAAAATAGTCTGCTTCTGTGAAGAAAACCTCTGCCAAGAACTTTTTGTTTTATCTTTATGATGAATGCAGATTCTCCATTAAAAAAGCACATTTTTCATTTCAAATGTTGAATAAGATGATGCTTAAAATAATTCAGTTGGTTAAAATTAGATGCTAAGGAAGAAAAAAAGCACACACACGAGAGAATATTTTCTGGTTCTATAATAGTTTCATTTGATTATAAAATATAACTGTTAATCACTTAATATATAAAAAGCCAACTGAGTCTTGGCATTCATGTTGTTTTGAGTAATGCTTCTTTCTTCATAAATACAAAATAATATTAAACACATTTTTTCAATATCATTGTTACATATTAAATTATTCCACCTTTACTTTTAGTGAATGAAAAAAATACTTAGTAGTATGATTAATTTTCTTCCTGCTACTAGTACGTGATTTTCTTCTTTCAGTCCGCATACTGTTTGTCTTAAAAGATAACTCAGGGTATAATTCCATCAAAGAGGATAGTATAAATTCTCTACATGTTTGTTTTAGATTTAACCATAGCTTTCTCATAACATTATCTATCCAGCTCCTCTACTGAGGGATTTTGATCTTCTGCTCATTGGAGAAAACTTTTCCATAAAACCAAAAGTGTCTATCTGAAATTGTTTATTTCTTCAAAAACATTTATTGTATACCTAAAGCATTCAATTCATTAATAAGGAATCTAGCGATAGGGTTGTTTAATGGGTACAAAATGCACTTTCAGCTTCAAACCAATTGGATATTGTTGTGGTATGAATGTGTCCCCCAAAATTCATACATTGAAATCCTAATCCCCATGACGGTATTAGAAAGTGGGCTTTGGGGAGGTGATTAGGTCATGGGGACGTAGCCTTCATAAATGGGATTAATGCCTTTATAAAAGAAGCCCTAGAGAGATTCTCTGTTCTTTCCACATGTGAGGATATAGATAGAAGGTGCTCTTCATTAACTGAAAAGTGGGCCCATATCAGGCACAAAGGCTGTATTAATCTTGGACTTCCCAGCCTTCAGAATAGTAAGAAATAAATTTTGCTTGTTTATAAGGCATCCAGTTTATGGTACTTTGTTACGGGAGCCTAAATGGATGGAGAGAGAGCTATAATAGCTAGATCAGTATTTTTTTAAAGCATGATGCATGGATGAGCCTCATTTAGGACTACCTATAAGTGTTTGTTAATAACGATTGCTATGGCCTTATGCTGGGCTTAATAAACCAGAATACTTAAATTCAAAACCACTGCTGAGCATGCCACTGCATGTAGAAAGGTGTGAGAGTCACTGAGTTAGAAAGAAAAGTGATAGATAGTACATAATCTATATTTAAGTCATTTTCTAATCACAAGCATTTATGATAGATTTGATAATACTCTGTAAAGAAACGTCCTAGGAAACTAGTTCTGCTGCATTCAGGCACGTCTGTAAATTCCCCACACCTCTAATACTTAGTTCCTTGTGCTAATCCTGTTTCATTAAAATATTCTTAAAGAAATTTGTTTGCATATTATTATTGAAGTGGTTCCCAAAATATCTCAATTGAATTACTTTCTTTTTCAAAGTATTTAAAAAGAGCAATGATGTATTTTTATCAGCACACTAATCATCAAGACCTGTTTTATATAACCCAGAGTGTTTTAAAAAAAATGAATTATGTTTGCCTATCTTCACCCAAATCCATCAGCCAAGACCAGGCACTTAATTTGCAAGTTCTAGTGCAAAATACATATGTGCAACTACTTTTTCATTATTTATTATTCATTTCAAAGTGATGGTATCAGAGCATTAGCAGAACCACAGGGTCCTGTAAAACTGCATAGGTTTTTAATCCATGAAATTGTCCTTGCCAATAGAATATTCATATGACTTCTACTAGCGAATGACCAAAACATAGTTTAGAAAAAGAAAAAAAGAAGGCCCTCGCGGTGGCTCACACCTGTAATCCCAGCATTTTAGGAGGCCGAGGTGGGTGGATCACGAGGTCAAGAATTTGAGAACATCCTGGCCAACATGGTGAAGCCCCATCTCTACTAAAAATACAAAAATTAGCCGGGCGAGGTGGCTGGCGCCTGTAGTCCAGCTACTCCGGCTGAGGCAGGAGAATGGCGTGAACCCGGGAGGCGGAGGCTGCGGTGATCCGAGATCGCGCCACTGCACTCCAGCCTGGGCGAAAGAGCGAAACTCTGTCTCAAAAAAAAAAAAAAAAAAAAAAAAAAAAAGATTTTTACATATTATTTGTGTTTTTTAACACCTAAAAATTTTAAACAAAAGCAAGTCCTTTCGTTTTGTTTTGTTTTTTGTTTTTGTTTTTGTTTTTTGTTTTGTTTTGTTTTGTTTTGACGAAGTCTTGCTCTGTCACCAGGCTGGAGTGCAGTGGCGGGATCTCCGCTCACTGCAACCTCCGCCTCCCGGGTTCAAGCGATTCCACTGCCTCAGCCTCCTGTGTAGCTGGAATTACAGACCCACGCCATCACACCTGGCTAATTTTTGTATTTTTAGTGGAGACAGGGTTTCACCATGTTGGCCAGGATAGTCTCCATCTCCTGATCTCCTGATCCACCCGTCTCATCCTCCCAAAGTGCTGGGATTACAGGCGTGAGCCACCGCGACTGGCCAAGTCAGTCTTAAGTTATGTAATGCTACCTTTAGATTGTATTAATTTTATTTATTTATTTATTTTTCTGGTGAAAAATATGTATATTTAGAATTAGTCAGCTAGACTCAGTGTAAATGATCCTAGTTTTATAAGACAATTTCTTGAAGAAAATCACTTAAGACAATTGATCACTTCAATCAATTACTTATTTTAAAATGAATTTTCTATTTTTCAACCCCTTTTTACCCAACTCCAAACTTGTTCTGACCAAATGAATCTAGACTTGTAGAATACTGTTCCCATATAATAAATATTTAATTTGGCAGAAAATAGAAATAGGTGATACCAAGGTAGATCTTTGGCTTCCAGTTAATATAGAACTTAATATCTCAGATCCAATGTTCAATCTCTAAATAAACACAGACCAAAAATATGTAAAACAGTAATACTACTGCAATACAGCCAAATTAAGTAGTATTTAACACAGTTTCCTGCTATTTTTCTTCTTTTGCCATCATAAACACATTTTTTAAATTCCACTGTTTCTAAATACATACTCCTCTCGCATGTTCCACATGGAGACATTTAAATAACTATGTAGTATGGGTAAAATAGAATAACCTTTAAGATCTCTGCCAGCTGGCATTGAAATGAACCTTCAAAATCATTGTTTTCCCTTCTCTGAAGGACTCCCTGAGGATTACATTGAAAACAATTCTGTCTTGCTGTCTAACATAGTTCATGCATCAACTCTAACCTACAGTGACACAGAATAATTCCTGTGGTGTATTACCCTGAATGATCCACAATGAACATTCGGAAGACAATTTTAACATTCATGTTCTACATCTATAACATGTATGTTGAGATCAAGATTTATTGATGTTTATCAGTGTATGCTATAGTAGATAATAGCTTGGGAAAATTATATCTGGTAGACCTGACTAAATATATGACTGCACGTAATAAAATTATATGCAGTCATATAGTAGTTCAAACAGTTACATCAATAACTTACACTGGCACTTACTTTACCATATTAAGTATTATGGTTTAGAGAGAAAATGGAAAGCATGCTGTGATGTTTAAAGTATTCTACTGGAAACATTTGTTATCTTTTGCCTTGTTTTCTCAAATTGATGTTTTCCTTGTCATTATGTCTTTATAGCAATATTTTATCTGATACTATGTCATAGATTAGCCCTCATTCTTCAGATAAGTGACAGTAAAATACTTTATGTTATCTATGATTTTTAAAACAATGTACTTTGAGCATTTATAATAAAAAAAATCTTTATAAATTTAAACAGCTACAAAGATGCTGTTTCTGGCATATTAAAAACTTTTTCATCTCCAAACAAAACTATTACATTAATTTTTAAAAAGCAGCCAATTCAATCTAAATACCAAAGTGTTTTGTTAGCTACTATCATCCATTTATAAAATCCTAAATGACTGCCTCTGTACCAGACAGAATATTTGCATTGTATCTTTTCTTCTTCTTTTTGCACTTAAATTAACTCACAATGACTTCATCCAAAATAATACATAATATCATTTTAAAAGATCATTGATTATCCAAGCATGTAGAAGTTTAAGAATAATCTTCAAAGATCAATTTCCTGTGACTATAAGCTTCAAAGGGTTAAATTTCTTTCAAATTTTTTTATTTCAATAGATTTTTGTTTCATGGATGTATTATATAATGGTAAATTGTCAGATTTTAGTGCACCCCATCACCCCAGGAGTCCATGTTGTACTCAATATGTATTTTTTAATCCCTCATCTTGCCTCCCACCCTCTCCTTTCTGAGTCTCCAAAGTCCATTATATCACTTGGCATACTTTTGTGAATTCATAGCTTAGCTCCTACTGATAAGTGAGAACATACAACATTTGGTTTTCCATTCCTGAGTTACTTCACTTAGAACAATAGCCTTTAGTACCATCAAAGTTGCTGTGAAATAATTTATTTTGTTTATTTTTATGGCTGAATAGTATTCCATGGTGCATATATACCAGATTTTCTTTACTCACTTATTGGTCGATGGACACTTAGGTTGGTTCTATATCTTTGCAATTGTGAATTGGGCTGCAATAAACATATGTGAACACATGTCTTCTTCATACAATAATTTCCTTTCCTTTGGGTAGATACTAAGTAGTGGGATTGCTGGATCAAATGGTAGACCTATGTATTTGTTTGTTTTCATGCTGCTGATTAAGACATACCCAAGACTGGGCAATTTACAAAGGAAAAACTTTAATGGACTCACAGTTCCACCTGGCTGTGGAGGCCTCACAATCATGGCAGAAGGTAAAAGGCACGTCTCACATAGTGACAGACAAGAGAAGAGAATAAGCACCATGCAGAAGAGGTATTCCCTTATAAATCCATCAGATCTCATAAGACTTATTCACTACCGAAGAAGAGTGTGGGGGAAAACACCCCCATAATTCAATTATCTCCCACTGGGTCCCTCCGATAATATGAGAGAATTATAGGAGGTTCAATTCAAGATGAAATTTGGGCAGGTACACAGCCAAACCATATCAATCTACTTTTAGCTCTTTAAGGAATCTCCATACTGTTTTCCATAGAGGTTGTACTAATTTACATTCCCACCAGCAGTGTATAAGTGTTCCCCTTTGACCATATTCATGCCAAAATCTGTTGTTTTTTGAGTTTTTAATAATGGCCATCCTTGCAGGAGGAAAGTAGTATCTCATTATGGTTTTAATTTGCATTTTCCTGGCGATTAGTGATGTTCAGCATTTTTTTCATGTTGGTTGGACAATTGTATATCTTCTTTTTTTTTTTTTTTAGACGGAGTCTCGCTCTGTCGCCCAGGCTGGAGTGCTGTGGCCCGATCTCAGCTCACTGCAAGCTCCGCCTCCCGGGTTCCCGCCATTCTCCTGCCTCAGCCTCCCGAGTAGCTGGGACTACAGGCGCCCGCCACCTCGCCCGGCTAGTTTTTTGTATTTTTTAGTAGAGACGGGGTTTCACCTGGTTAGCCAGGATGGTCTCGATCTCCTGACCTCGTGATCCGCCCGTCTCGGCCTCCCAAAGTGCTGGGATTACAGGCTTGAGCCACCGCGCCCGGCCAATTGTATATCTTCTTTTGAGAAATGTCTATTCATGTTATTTGCCCACTTTTTGATGTGATTATTTGTTTTTTTCTTGTTGATTTGTTTGAGTTCTTAGTGGATTCTGGATACTAGTCCTTTGTCGGATGCATAGTTTGCAAATCTTTTCTCCCATTCTGTGGGTTGTCTGTTTAACCTGCTGATTATTTACTTTGCTATGAAGATTTTTAATTTAATCAGGTCCAGTTTACTTATTTTTATTTCTGTTGCATTTGCTTTTGGGGTCTTAGCCATGAATTCTTTGCCTAGACCACTGTGCAGAAGAGATTTTACAAGGTTATCTTCAAGAAATTTGACGGTTTTGGGTCTTAGATTTAAGTCTTCGATCAATTTTGAGTTGATTTTTGCATAAGGTGAGAGACAGAGATCCAGTCTCATTCTTTTACACGAAGTTAGCAGGTTTTTGTAGTAACATTTATTTAGGTGTCCCTAATTTATATTTTTGTATGCTTTGTTGAAGACCAGTTGGATTTAAGTATTTGGCTTTATTTCTGGGTTCTCTATTCTGTTCCATTGGTCTATGTGCCTACTTTTATATCAGTACCATGCTGTTTTGGTGCTTATACTCTTACAATGTAACTTGAAGTCGAGTAATGTGATGCCTCCAGATTTATTCTTTTGGCTTAAAATGGCTTGGGTTATTTTGGCTCTTTTTTGGTTTCATATGAATTTTATGATAGTACTTCTAATTCTGTGAAAAATAATGTTGCTATTTTGATGGGAATTGCATTGAATCTGTAGATTGCTTTGGGCAGTAGAGTCCTTTTTAAAATATTGATCCTTCCAGTTCATGATCATAAGACATGTTTAAATTTGTTTGTGTCATCTATGATTTCTTTCAGCAGTGTTTTGTAATTCTCATTGAAGATATTTTTCACTTCATTGGTCAAATATTCCTAGGTAATTTTTTTTTTTTTTGGTCACTGTTATAAAAGGGATTGAGTTCTTGATTAAATTCTCAGCTTGGTTGTTATTGGTGAAAATGAATTTTGTAATGTGAGACTTTACTGACTTCATTTATCAAACACAGGAATCTTTAGAAGAGTCTTTAGTGTTTTCTAGGTATACAATCATATCATGGGTGAAGAGTGATAGTTTGACTTCTTCTTTTCTTATTTGGATAAAAGGTTAAAATATCTGCTGATTATCATGACAATTAGAATTAGTGTAAATTGATTAAAGCATCATTAGTATATTATACTTTCTGATAATAATGTTTTTTACACTATTATTAAAATAGTTACTGTAATGTTTTTGTTATAATGTATTCACGTATTCATTGATGAAATTTATTTATTTTTCAAGTAAGAAATGTTAAACATTATTTCTGTTACTATTTTTTATATGTTCCAAGCATAAGCACTGAGAAAACATGTGTATATATCATGCACATGTCATATATTTATATAATTGTTACATCAATTATTCCAATGTCACTGCTGTAACCTCCTTCTGAATTATGTAAGAAAAATGATATAGTGCAGACCTAGCAAAAAATATTTTTAATGATCTATCAGCTAACAAACTCAAGTTTTCAAATTAAGACTCCATCAGACTTGAAAAAGAATACTTTTTGTTGTCCAATGTCAACATAAATATTATATCTACCTTTAAACATTCTCTGACTTCTCAGACTTGGTTATTTTATCTACCCTTCTACACCATTGCAGTGCTCTATCTTTATCAATACATATATGTCATCTAATAAATGATCTGTCCTCCTGTTTGAATATTAAACTTCTTAAATACAAGGACCATGTCTTATTTATATATGTTAAATGAATAAAATAATAAATTAATGCAAGTCTATTTTACTACACACATTTATAAAAGCTCAAAAGTGACACAGGAATTATTTTAATGCCATAACACCCCTTATGTTGTTTATTTCTTTCTAAAATGAAGTTATTTATTTAGCATTAAAATATACCATATCTATTCTTGATTACATGCTGCTAAATTGAGATATATAGCTTTGAATTTCTGAGGTCATTTATTTGTAATGGCTTCTGATTTTAATTGAAAAGCAACATTACACAAATTTGTTAGATAACAGCATGTTGTTGTGATTAAGATAATAGATCCTGAGGTCAGACAGATTTCCTGCCATGGACTATCTGTGTAAGCTTGGGCAAATTACTTAATCTATGTTTCAGTTTCTTCATCTATAAACAGGCAATACTAGCAGCACCCACCACATCAGGTTGTTTTAAATATTAAAGGAGATAATAAAAATTAAGTCATTAACTTGTGTTTGCCTGGCAAATTTTAAGTCTTTAGTAAATGTTTTTGTCACTTTGGGCTGCCCATAACCAAATAACACAGATGGTGGCTTAAACAACAGACATTTATTTCTTATAGTTCTGGAGGCTGGAAAATCCAAGATGGAGGGGCTAAAAGATTCATTTTCTGGTAAGGTCCCTCTTCCTGGCTTGCATACCTTGTCTCCTGGTTTCTGTCTCTTCAGATGGTGGAAAAAGAGAGAAAGCTCTTCCTCTTATAAAGACATTAATCCTATTTGGAGAATCTGGCCCTTAAGATTTCCCAAAGGCTCCACCTCCAAACACAATCACAGTAGGGTTCCAACATGTGATTTTTTTAGGGGAACAAAACATTCTGTCCACAGCAGTAAATAATACTTATTCTACTGTTATTATATTTACTATTACTACCACCATCACTACCATAACTAATGTGAATAGTGCTTCATTTTACCTTATGTGTATGACCAATCCTGTAAGCACAAACAAACCCAGCAGAAGATAATGTAATTGTGGCTAGAAAGGTAAAAAGAAACATAACAAAATTCCCCATATAGTGTATATGGTAAATTATAGCACCAAAGAGCAATATAATTCATGAGAACATCTACAGTAAAAGGCAGGTTCAGTGACTGAAAAATTGAGCAAGCCAATGAGATGAGGCATAAGGTGAATCTTGAAATACAACCTCGCATTTAATACCTGGCCTATTCTCTGTGCAATCACGGCCTTTGAAATCTTAATGTAATTTTGCATCAATGTTGTAATAACAATATTCTCTTTGTAGGGCTAATGGTCTGCAGGGAAAGTGCTAAAGATAAACTTCTCTTTCCTTTTTTCCCCCTTCTTTCCCTTTTTTTATGTCTTTAAAGTAAATGTGACTTATAAAGGTGGGTTTGTGGGGCTGAACCTGAGCCTTGTGTACATGCACATGTGTGGCAGGAACTAATAGAGCATTATATCAGCACCTAAGGGCTCAGTTCCATTTTCTCTCTTCTCAGTTGTGATTCATCACTTGTTTATTACAGAAAAATGAGCTCAAAAATGTTGAAAGACATATAAGTTCCATGAAATCTCCATTAGAACAGAGAATTTATTTTGTTCCTGGCTGTAACCTTGAAACCTGGAAAAGTAGCTGGCACATATGAAGCATTCAAAACATTTCTGTTGCTTTAATAATGACATAACATTTTATTTGTGGGTTTTACATGTATCTTGTCAGGCTTTTTAATGATCTAATTTATGAGATGAAGAGCTATGTCCAGAACTAAGTATGAAAATGTCTCTAAATAATCAATCAATTCATTCATTGATTTACTCATTCTCATCCATTTATTATTAATCACTTACAATGATAATGCCACAGCTTTTGTGCATAATTACCATATTTTTCAGTTATTCACAAAAAATAACATATTTTTATTATAGGAATAAATGGTCTATAACTCAAACTTAATTATGTTTGATGAATTGCAACAGGTAAAGAAAGAGCATTTAATTTTGAATATTCAAACTTTCTCCATTATTCTTAAAAGGGATTCATTACAGTCTGAATTAAATTGGTTGGCAATAACATTATTATCACTGCATGTGCGTTTTTTTTCAAAGAGCATCCTCTAGATTCACTTGATGGATGGAAAGAACCTATAATACCTATTTTCCTGGTTTAAGAAAGGCCTAACTCTTTCCAGGAAAGATAGAAATTTAATTACAAGTAGTTAAATTTGCCTCTACTTCAGGGTTCTAGGTCAATTCATTCTTCAAAATGCAATTTTAATTCATACTTTAGTTTTTGATTGATAAATAATTTTATATATGCATAGGGTACATAGTGATGTTTTCATATGTATAACATATGGCTATCAAATCAGGATAATGACCATATCCCTCATCTCAGAAATTTATCATTTCTTTGAGTTGGGAACATTAACTATCCTCCTAGCTTTTCGACGCTATATAATATATTATTGTTAACTATTGTTAGTTAACTATAGTCATCTCTTTTAAATAATTACTTTACTATATTTAAGTTATTCATCATAAAATTGTAAAAACTAAGTAAGATTATTTCCCTAAGGGGTGAATTTCTTGATTCTTCTTAAAACAATGTATAGCTAATGTTCTAGTATATGTTCAAACTACATAAATAATTATTTAATAATGAATAACTTAAATATAGTAAAGTAAACATTTGATTGACACCTAGACTAACTTTTACAAGATAATAAACAGTTCGCAAAATTCCAGACTACTCCTTTTCAATCAATAATCTTCCAAAGTAAATGCTATTTTATCTATTACGATATATTGGTTTTGCCTGCTTTTGAACTTCATGTAAATGGAAACATACACTGTATTATTTTCTGTTTAGCTTCTTTCATTCAACACTGTGTGTTAGATTGATCCATGCTGTTATGCATAGATTTGCTTTGTTATTTTTGTTTTGCTGTTTATAATTCCATTGTATAAATATACCTCAATGTATATATCCATTTTACTATTAATAGATATTTACATTATTGTAGTCCAGGCTATCATGACATAGCTACCATAAACATTTTGTGCATAGTTTTTTTGGTTTGTTTTGTTGTTGTACACATGCACTGATTTCTCTATATATGTACCCAGGTTTCTAATTTCAGGTTCCTAAGGTAGGCATGTATTTCATCACAGAAACTTCTGCCCAACAGTTTTTCAAAATGATGTACCCATCAGTGTACACTCTCACCATCAATGTACAAGATGTCCACGTTGCTTTACATATCCATCAACATTGAAATAGCTAGGTACTGAATGGTTCTGTACCCCTAGAATTCATATGTTGAATCTCTAATCCTCAATATTGGAAGTAGAGCAAGATGGCAGATTAGAAAAGCTCCACTGATCATAGGCCCCATAAGTCCACCAAATTAACAACCATCTACACAGAAAAAAACAAAAAAAAAAAAAACAAAAAAAAAAACTTCATAAGAACCAAATCTTCATAAGAGTCAAAAATCAGGGGCTCAGTCAGTCCCATGTTTTAACGTAATATCATTGAAAGAGGCACTGAAGAGATAAACAGTCTTGAACTATCAACAGCACTCCCACCCCAATCCCAGCAGCTGCAGCATGATGTAGAGTGTCTCTGGGTGCTGGGGAGGGAGAACATAGCAATTGTGAGGCATTGAACTCAGTGCTCTCCTGTTAAAGCAGAAAAGAAATCTGAACCAAACTCAGTTGATGCTCATCCATGGAGGCAGCATTTAAACCAGCCCTAGACAGAAGGGAATCACTGATCCCAGTGGTCCAAACTTGCGTGCTTGCAAACCTCACCACCAACGGCTACCACACTCTGAGTCTCCAAGTAAACTTTAAAGGCAGTCTAGGTCATAATTGCAACTCTTAGGCAAGTTTTAGTGCAGAACTAGAACCAGAAACAGTGGATGAGGGGGCACGTGACATAATGAGATACCAGCTTGGGCAACCAAGGGTGTGCTAACATAACCTCTCCTCTAACCCCAGGATGCACAGCTCAAGGCTCTAAAAGATATCCCTTCATTCTGCTTGAGCGTAGGAGAGGGAAGAGTGAGGAATTGTCTTGCATCTAAGATACCAGCTTACTCACAGCAAGATAGGGCACTGGTCAGAGTAGTTCCAGATGACATTTCTAAAACACCCTAGGCCAGAAGGAAACTCCCTGCCTTGAAGGAAAGAACCTAGTCCTGGCAGCATTTATCACCTACTAACTGAAGAACTCTTAGACCCTGAATAACCAGGAGCAATACCCAGGTACTACATCAGGGGCTGTATTAGTCAGGGTTCTCTAGAGGGACAGAACTAATAGGATATATGTACATACAAAAGGAAGTTTATTAAGGAGAATTGACTTACACATTAATAACATAAAGTCCCACAATAGGGCATCTGCAAGAAGAAGAGCAAGGAAGCCAGTGGTGGATCAGTCTGAGTCCCCAAACCTCAAAAGTAGAGAAGCTGACAGTGCAGTCTTCAGTCTGTTGCCAAAGGACTGAGAGGCCCTGCCAAACCGCTGGTGTAAGTCCAAGAGTCCAGCTGAAGTATCTGAAGTCTGATGTTCTAGGGCAGGAACCATCCAGTATGGGAGAAAGATGAGGGCTGAAAGACTCAGCACTTTTATTCTTACATCATCTCCTACCTGCTTTATTCTAGCCACACTGGCAGCTGATTAGATGGTGACCACTCTGATCAAGGTTGGGTCTGTGTCACCCAGTCCACTGAGTGAAATATTGATCTCTTTCAGCAACACCTTCACACATAGACCCAGGAACAATACTTTGCACTCTTTAATCAAGTTGACTCTCAATATTAACTATCACAAGGGCCTTGTTGAGCTTCTGTGACTTGCTGACCTCAGCAAGTCTGACTCAGCACATTTTGAGCCACATTGCAGCTGCATTGGCTGTGGCACAAAACTCCTTCTGCTTAAGCAAAGCAGAAGGGAAAGTAAAGGGGACTTTGTCTTGCACCTTAGGTACCAATTGAGCCACAGGGAATAGGGTACCAAGTGAGCTGTTGGGGTCCCTGATTTCCAGGACTTGACTCTTGGACATTTCTGGACCTGCCCTGGGCCAGAGAGGAGCCTATTGCCCTGAAGGGTAAATACTGGGCCAGAATGCATTCATGACAACCTGACTTAAGACACCTTAGGCCTTAAGATACCATCAGCAGTAATCTGGCAGTACTCCTCATGGCTGTACTTATCAGTGGTGGTGGCTATGGGGTGAGGCTCCTCTGCCTTTGAAAAGGGGAGAGAGGAGGGAGAAGGACTATATCTTTTGGGTTGAGTCCCAGATCAGCCACAATAAAAGAATACCAGGTAGATTTCTAACATAGTTTGACTGTGTCACCACCCAAATCTCATTTTAAGTTGTAGCTCCCATAATCCCCATGTGTCATGGGAGGGACCCAGTGGGAGGCAACTGAATCATGGGGTTGGGTTTTTCCCTTGCTTTTCTTGTGACAGTGAATAAGTCTCATGAAAGCTGATGGTTTTATAAAGAGCAGTTCCTCTGCACATGCTCTCTTGTCTGCCACCATATAAGACATGACTTTGCTCCTCTTGCACCTTCTGCCATGAGTATGAGGCCTCCCCAGCCATGAGTAGCTGTGAGTCCATTAAATCTCCTTACCTTTATAAGTTATCCAGTCTTGGGTATGTCTTTATTGATGATGTGAGAAAGGAGGGACTAATACAGTAAATTGGCACTGCTGTAAAGATACCCCAAAATGTGGAAGCAACTTTGCAACTCAGGAATAGGCAAAGGTTAGAACAGTTTGGAGAGCTCAGAAGAAGACAGGAAAATGTGGGAAAGTTTGGAACTTCCTAGAGACCTGGAGGGCTCAGAAAATAGGAAGATATGGGAAAGTTTGGAACTTCCTGGAGACTTGTTGAATGGTTTTGACCAAAATGCTGATAGTGATATGGACAATAAAGTCCAGGCTAAAGTGTTCTCAGATAGAGATGAGGAAGTTATTGGAAATGGAAACAAAGGTGATTGTTGCTATGCTTTAGCAAAGAGACTGGTAGCATTTTGCCCCGGCACTAAACTTCTGTGGAACTTTGAACTGGAAAGAGATGATTTAGGGTATCCAGTGGTAGATATTTCTAAGCAGTAAAGCATTCAGAGGTATCTTGGGTGTTCTTAAAAGTATTCAGTTTCATTCTTTTGCAAATATATGGTTTGAAATTGGAAGTTATGTTTAAAAGTGAAGCAGAGCATAAAAGTTCAAAAAATTTGCCGCCTGATAATTCAATAAAAAAGAAAAAACTGGGCCAGGCACGATGGCTCATGCCTGTAATCCCAGCACTTTGGGAGGCTGAGGCAGGTGGATCACAAGATCAGCAATTTGAGACCAGCCTGGACAATATGGTGAAACCCCATCTCTACTAAAAATACAAAAATTAGCTGGGCCTGATGGTAGGTGCCTGTAGTCTCAGGTGCTGGGGACGCTGAGGGAGGAATATAGCTTGAATCCAGGAGGTGGAGGTTGCAGTGAGCTGAGATCATGCCACTGCACTCCATCCTGGGCATTTCTATACATCCTCTGAAATCTAGGTGGAGCTTCTCAAACCTCAGTTCTTGACTACTGTGCATCCATGGGACCAACCCCATATATAAGCCAACAAGGCTTGGGGTTTTCAACCCCTGAAGCAGCAATCTAAACTGAATGTTGTCCCATTTTAGCCATAGCTGGAATACATGGCACCAAGTCCCAAGACTGCACAAAAGAGCAAGGCCATGGGCCTGACCCAGAGAACCATTTTTTCTCCTAGGTCTCTAGGCCTGTGATGGGAGGGTCTATTGTGAAGACCTTTGACGTGTCCTGGAAACATTTTCCCCATTGTCTTTGTGATTAGCATTTAGTTCCTCATTACTTATGCAAATTACTGCCACAGGCTTGAATTTCTCCTAAAAAAAAATCAGCTTTTTTTTTTTTTTTCTTTTGACAGAGTCTCACCCTGTTGCCCAGGCTGGAGTGCAGTGGCATGATCTCAGCTCACTGCAACCTCTGTCTCCCAAGTTCAAGCAATTCTCTGCCTCAGCCTCCCAAGTAGCTGGAATTACAGGAGCATGCCACCAAGCCTGGCTAATTGGTTTTGTATTTTTAGTAGAGACTGGGTTTCACCATCTTGACCAGGGTGGTCTTGAACTCCTGACCTCGTGATCCTCTCATCTCGGCCTCCCAAAGTGCTGAGATTACAAACATGAGCCACCACGCCCAGCCTTTTTCTTTTTTTCTTTTCTTTCTTTTTTTTTTTTTTTTGAGATGGAGTCTCACTCTGTTGCCTTGTCTCAGACAAGACTTTGGACTGCAGACTTTAGAGTTAATGCGGAAATAAGTTAAGACTTTGGGGACTGTTGGGAAGGCATGATGGTTTTGAAATGTGAGAACATGAGATTTGGTAGGGGCCAGGAGTGGAATGATATGATTTGGCTGTGTCCTTACCCAAATCTCATCTTGAATTGTAGCCCCCATAACTCCCACATGTCATGATAGGGACCCAGTGGGAGGTAATTGAATCATGGGGGCAGGTGTTTCCCTTGCTGTTCTCATGATAGTAAATAAGTCTCATGAGGTCTGATGGTTTTATAAAGGGTAGTTCCCTTGCACAAGCTCTGTTGTCTGCTGCCATGTAATATGTGCTTTTGTTCCTCATGCACCATGATTGTGAGGCCTCCCCAGCCATGTGGAATTGTGAGTCCATTAAACCTGTTTTTAAGTTACTCAGTTTTGGGTATGTTTTTATCAGCAGTGTGAGGACAAACTAATACAAATTCTGAGTTTTTTACTTCAGTCCCTGTCTCTTGGTTGGCACTTCTGGACCCATTTGGGGCTTGGGGGATCTTGCGATTCTGAATGAAAGGACACAGCATGTCCTTTGTCTCCTGCTGATTGTAGAGCCACAGGGTCTGGGTGAACATAAACAGTAGCCAGGGAGTGGTTACAGCAGGTCTTGGTGAGACCCAGCACTGTGTTGGATTCAGGTCATAGTAGTGGTCATTACAGGGGTGACTGTGTCACTCCACTCCCAGTTTTTGTTGGCTCAGAATGATGAGGGAAATGTTGTATGTGTGGGATAAAGAAAGAAAGAGAACAAGAGTCTCTGCCTGGTAATCCAGAGAATTCTCCCAGATCTAGTTCAAGACCATCAAGGCAGTACCTCTAAGAGTCTGCAAGAACCACAGCATGACTGGGTTGTGGTGCCTCCTAAAGAAGACACAGCTTAAATCAGAACATCCAAGTCTTTTCAAATATCTGGCAAGCGTCCACAAGAAAGATGGCTACAAATAAGCTGAGACCACAAAAACTACAATAAGTGCCTAACTCCTTAATGTCTGGAAACTGAAGAACATCTATTAGCGTCAATCCAATTCAAGAAAACATGACCTCACCAATGGACAAAATAAGGCACCAGAGACCAATCTTGGAGAACAGAGATATGTGTCCTTTCAGACAGAATTTAAAATAGCAATGTTGAGGGAACTCAAATAATTCAAGGTAATATAGAAGAAATTCAGGATTCTGTCAGATAATTTTAACAAAGAGCTTAAAAGAATGGAAAAGAATCAAGTAGAAATTCTGGAGCTAAATAATGCATCAAAGTCCTTTAATAGCAGACTTCATCAAGCAGGAGAAATAATTAGTGAGCTTCAAGACAGGCTATTTGAAAATACATGATCAGAAGAGACAAAAGAATAGAAAACAATGAAGCACACATATGAGATTCAGAAAATAGCCTCAAAAGGGCTAAGAGTTAATAACCTTAAAGAGGAAGTAGAGAAAGAGAGAGGAGTAGTAAGTTTACTCAAAGGGATAATAACAGAAAACTTCTCAAACCTAGAGTAAGATGTCAATATGCAAGTACAAGAAGGCTATAGAACATCAAGCAGATTTAACCCCCAAAAAGACCATCTTGAGGCATTTAATAATCAAACTCCCAAAGGTCAAGGATAAAGAAAGGATCATAAAAACAGCAAGAGAAAATAACCAAATACATATAATGGAGCTTCAGTATGTTTGGAAGTAGACTTTTCAGTGGAAATCTTACAGGCCAGGAGAGAGTGGTATGATATATTTAAAGTGCTGAAGAAAAATAAATTTTACCCTAGAATATTGTGTGGAGACAATATTATTCAAACATTAAAGACAAATAGTAACTTTCCTAGACAAACAAAAGCTGAGGAATTTCATCAATGCCAAGCCTGTCCTACAAGGAATGCTAAAAATATTCTTTCAATAAGAAAGGAAATAACATTGATGAGCAATAAATATTCACTTGTGAAAGTACAAAACTCACTGGTAATAGTAGGTAAACAGAAAAACACATAATATTATATGTAATTGTGGTGTGTAAACTACTCTTATCCTAAGTAAAATGACTAAATGGTGAACCAATAAAAAATAATAACTACAACAACTTTTCAAGGCCTAACCAGTACAGTAAGATATAATTAGAAACAACAAATGTTAAAAAATGTGTGAGGGGGGAAGTTAAGGTGTAGAGTTTCTATTTATTTTCTTTTTGCAAGTTTGTTTATGCAAATAGTGTTGTTATATTAAAATCATAGGTTATAAGGTAATATTTGAAGGCCTCATGGTAACCTCAGACTAAAATACATACAATGAATACATAAAAAATAAAAAAGCAAGAATCTAAATCACATCCTGAGAAAATCACCTTCACTAGAGGAAGGTGGGAAGGAAAGAAAGAAAGAAGAGAAGACTGTAAGACAGCCACAAACCAAATAACAAAATGACAGGTGTAAGTCTTTACTTTTCAATAACAACATTAAATGTAAATGGACTAAACTCTTCAATCAAAAGACACACATTGGCTGGTGAGTTAAAAAAAAAAAACAAAAAACAAAAAACAAAACAAAAAAAACATGATCTATTTATCTGGTGCCTACAAGAAACATACTTTACTTATAAAGACACACTTAGACTGAAAATAAAGGGATGGAAAAAGATATTCTATTCCAATGGAAACCGAGGAAGAGCTGGAGTCTTATAACTATATCACAAACAATAGATTTCTATACAAAAACTATAAGAAGAAACAAAGAAAGTTACTATATAATGATAAAGGTACCAATTCAGCAAGAGTACATAACAATTTTAAATATATATGTACTCCAAACTGAAGCACCCATATATATAGGAAACATTATTAGAGCTAAAGAGAAAGGCCCCAATACAGTAATAGCTGGAGACTTCAACACCCCACTTTCAGCATTGAACAGTTCTCCTATACAGAAAAACAACAAAGAAACATCATACTTAATTTGCACTATAGACCAAATGGATCTAGTGGATACTTACAAAACAGTTTATCCAAGATTAGCAGAATATACATTATTTTTCTCAGCACATGGATCTTTTAAGGACAGCATATATGTTAAGTCACAAAACAAATCTTAAAACACTCCAAAATTGAAATAATATCAAGCATTTTCTCTGACCATGATTGAATAAAACTAGATATTAATAACAGGGGGAATTTGGGAAACTATACAATTACATGGAAATTAAACAATATGCTCCTGAATGGCCAGAGGGTTAATGAAGAAATTAAAAAAGAAATTTAAAAATGTCTTGTAACTAATGATAATGGAAACACAAAATACCAAAATTTATGAAATACAGCACAAGCAGTACTAAGAGGGATGTGTAGCTATAAGTACCTATACCAAAAAAAGAGAAAAAACTTCAAATAAACTATCTAACAATGTATCTTTAAAAACTAGAAAAGCTACAGTAAACCAAACTCAAAATTAGAAGAATAAAAGAAAGAATAAAGAGCAGAACAGAAATAAACATGTATACAAAAGATAAATGAAACAAAAATTGTTATTTTTAAAAGATAAAATTAACAAAGCTTTAGTCAGACTAACCAAGAAAAAAAGAGAGAAGATGCAAATAAAATTAGAACTGACTGAAAAAGAAGACATTACAACTGTAGAAATTCAAAGGATCCTTAGTGGTTACCATGAGCAACTATGCCAATACATTGGAAAGTCTAATAAAAATGGACAAATTCCCAGTTACATACGACTTACCAAGATTGAACCATAAAGAAATCCAGAACCTGAACAGACCAACAACAAGTAACAATATTGAAGCTGTAATAAAAATCTCCAACTAAAGAAAAGCCAGAGACCTAATGGGTTCACTGCTGAATTTTACAAAACATTTAAAGAAGAATTAGTACCAGTTCTGCTCAAAATATTCCAAAAAGTAGAGGAGGAGGGAATACTCCCAAAATCATTCTATGAGGGCAGTATTACCCTAATACTGAAATCAGACAAAGATTTGGCCACATCCAAAAAATAAAACTACAGACTAATATCACTGATAAATATGGATTCATAAAACCAGAGGAAAATACTAACAAACCAAATACAATACTATATTAGAAACATCATTCATCATGACCAAGTGGGATTTATCCCTGGGATGCAAAGATAGCTCAACAAACCTAAATCAATCAATGTGATATGTCAATAAAATGAAGAATAAAAATCATGTAATCATTTCAACTGATGCTCCTGCTGAGCAAGCATGTGACAAAATTCAACCTCCCTTCTTGATAGAAACCCTAAAAAAACTGGAGATAGAAGAAATTATACCTCAACGTAAAAAAAAAAAAAAAAGAAAAAAAAAAAGAAAAAAAAAAAAACCATATACAACAGACCCACAGCTAGCATCATACTGAATTAAGAAAAATTGAAAGCTTTTCCTCTGACATCTGACACACGACAAGGATGCCCATTGTCACCACTGTTATTCAACACAGTACTAGAAATCCTAGCTAGAGCAATCAGGAAGGAGAAAAATATAGAGTGTATCCACATTGCAAACAAGTAAGTCAAATTTTCCTTGTTTGCAGATACAATCTTGTATTTGGAAAGATCTCAAGACTCCACAGGAAAACTCTTAGAACTGATAAATTCAGTAAAGTTACAGAATATAAAACAAACAGAAAAATCAGTAGCCTTTCTATATGCCAACAGCAAACAATTTGATAAATATATCAAGAATGGAATCCCATTTACAATAGCTACAAATAAAATAACTAAGAGTAAACTTAACCAAAGAAGTGAAAGATATGTACAGTGAAAATATAAAACATTGATGCAAGAAATTGAAAAGGACAGAAAACAAATGGAAAGGAATTTTGTATTTATGGATTGGAAGAATCAATATTTTTAAAATGTTCATACTACCCAAAGCAATCTACAGATTCAATGTAATCCCTACTAAAATACCAATGACCTTCTTCAAAGAAATATAAAAAACTATCCTAAAATTTATATGGAACCACAAAAGACCCTGAATAGCCAAAACTACCCTTAGCAAAAATAATAAAACTGAAGGAATCACATTACCTCATTCCAAATTATACTACAGAGCTATAGTGACCAAAACAGCATGGTATTGGCATAAAAACAGACACATAGACCAATGGAATGGAATAGAGAGCCCAGACACTAATTGACACACCTACAGTGAACTCAGTTTTTGACAAAGCTGCCAAGAACATTCACTGTGGGAAAAGACAGTCTCTTCAATAAACGGTGCTGGGAAAACCATGTCAATGTGAAGCAGAATGAAATGAGACCCCTATCTGTTACCATATACAAAAATAAAATCAAAATGGAGTAAATATTTATATCTAAGTCCCCAAACAATGAAACTACTACAAAAAAAATTTGGAGAAAATTTCCAGGACATTTGTCTGGGCAAAGATTTTTTGAGCAATACCCCACAAGCTCCGGTAACCAATACAAACATAGACAAATACGATCACATCAAGGTAAAAAGCTTCTGCACAGCAAAGGATACAATCAGTAAAGTAAAGAGACAATCCACAGAATGGGAGAAAATAGTTGCAAACTACCCCATCTGACAAGGAACTTACACCCTGAATATTTCAGGAACTCGACAATTCTATAGGAAAATGTCGAATAATCTGATCAACAAATGGGCAAAAGATTTGAATATACATTTCTCAAAAGAAGACATACAAATGGCAAACAAGCCTATGAAAGAGTGCTCAGCATCACTGATCATCAGAGAAATGCAAACCAAAACTACAGTGAGATATTATCTCACCCCAGTAATAATGGCTTATAAAAGACAGGCAATAAATGTAATAATGTCTTATAAAAGACAGGCAGTAAATGCTGGCAAGGATGTGAAGAAAAGGGAAGCCTCAAACACTATTAGTGGGAATTTGTTTTTATTTTAATTTTTTTAGAAGGAGTCTTGCTCTGTGTCCAGGCTAGAATATAGTGGTGTGATCTCAGCTCACTGCAACTTCCATCTCCTGGGTTCAAGTGATTCTCCTGCCCTACCCTCCTGAGTAACTGGGATTACAGGCATGTGCCACCATGACTGGTTAATTTTTTGTATTTTTAGTAGAGAAAGCATTTCTCCACGTTGGCTCGGCTGGTCTTGAACTCCTGACCTCAGGTGATCCACCCACCTCGGCCACCCAAAGTACCGGGATTACAGGAATGAACCACTGCACCTGGTCAGGAATTTAAATTAGCAAAAACACTATGAAGAATAGTTTGTAGGTCCTCAGAAAACTAAAAATAGAGCTTCCATATCACCCAGCAATCCCACTGCTGGGTATATACCCAAAAGAAAGAAAATCAGTATACAAAGAGATATCTGCACTTCTATATTGGTTGCAGCACTGTTTACAACAGCTAAGATTTGGAAGCAAACTAAGTGTCCATCAACAGATGAATGGATAAAGAAAATGTGGTACATATACACAAATGAATACTATCCAGCCATAAAAAATGAATGAGATTCTGTCATTTGCAACAACTTGGATGGAACTGGAGATCAGTATGTTAAGTGAAATAAGCCAGATAAAAGGGAAAATCATTGTGTGTTCTCACTTATTTGTGGGATCCAAAAATCAAAACAATGGAACTCATGGGCATAGAGAACAGAAGGATGGTTACCAGAAGCTGAGAAGAGTCATGGGGACTTGGGTGAGGGGGAGGTAGGGATAAATACAGAAACAATGAATAAGAACTACTACTTGATATCACAACAGGGTTACTATAGTCAATAATAACTTAATTGTACATTTTAAAATAAAGAATTTAATTGGATTTTTTTTTGTAACTCAAAGGATAAGTGCTTGAGAGGATGGATACCCTATTCTCCATGATGTGATTATTTCACATTGTGTGCCTGTATTAAAATACCTCATGTACCCTATAAATATATATATCTACGATGTACCCACAAATTGTTTTTAATTAAAAATTTTGAATTCTCAATGTGATGGTATTTGGAGATGGGAAATTTGGGAGGCGATTAGGTCATGAGAGTAGAGTCCTAATGATAGTATTAGTGTATTATTATTATTATTATTATTGAGACAGAGTCTCACTGTGTCTCCCAGGCTGGAGTGTAGTGACCTGATCTCGGCTCACAGCAACCTCTGCCTCCCAGGTTCAAGTGATTCTCCCGCCTCAACCTCCCGAGTAGCTGGGACTACAGGCATCCACCCCTACACCCGGCTAATTTTTGCGTATTTAGAAGAGACGGGGTTTCACCATATTGGCCAGGCTGATCTCAAACTCCTGACCTTGTGATCCGCCTGCCTCGGCCTCCCAAAGTGCTGGGATTACAGACATGAGCCACTGCCCCCTTCCTAGTTTATTAGTACTCTTACAAGAAGAAATTGAAGAGAGCTTGCTCTCTCTCTCTCCCCCTTTCCCCCTCCCCTCCAGTATGTGAGGAGACAAGGAGAAGATGGCCATCAGCAAACCAAGAAGAGGGCCCTCACCAGAACTCAACCATGACATCACCTGAATATTGGACTTCCCAGATTCCAGAACTGTGAGAAATAAATTTCTGTTATATAAACCACCCAGTCTATGGTATTTTTGTTGTAACAGCCCAATGGACTGAAACAGAAATTGGTACAGGGAGTGGAGTTGGAAAATGGGGTGGCACCATTCACAGTTATCCCTAGTGACACACTTGCACAATTTTTGCTTCCTGTTCTCTCAAGTTTATGCTCTGTTGGCCTCACAATCTTACTCCCAAAGAGAGGAATAGTTCCACCAATAAACACAAAAGGAAATCCTTTGGAATGGAATTTAAGACTGATATTTGACTTCTTTGGGCTCCTCATGACTCTGAATCAACAGGCAAGAAGGGGAGTTATTGTCCTGGCTAAGGTGATCTGTCCAGACTACAGAGGGGAAATTATATAACTGCTCCACCATGAAGGTAAGGAAGAGTATGTCTGAAATACAAGAGATCCCTTAGGGCATATCTTAGTATTATCATGCCCTATGATTAAGGTAAATAGAAGACTACAAGAATTCAATCCAAGCAGGACTACTAATGGCTCAGATGCTTCAAGAATAAATGTTTGGTCATGGTCAATAAAGTGGTTCATGCCACCAGGTAATGAACCACTACTGACTGAAGTGCTAGCTCCACCATGAAGGTAAGGAAGAGTATGTCTGAAATACAAGAGATCCCTTAGGGCATATCTTAGTATTATCATGCCCTATGATTAAGGTAAATAGAAGACTACAAGAATTTAATCCAAGCAGGACTACTAATGGCTCAGATGCTTCAAGAATAAATGTTTGGTCATGGTCAATAAAGTGGTTCATGCCACCAGGTAATGAACCACTACTGACTGAAGTGCTAGCTCCACCATGAAGGTAAGGAAGAGTATGTCTGAAATACAAGAGATCCCTTAGGGCATATCTTAGTATTATCATGCCCTATGATTAAGGTAAATAGAAGACTACAAGAATTCAATCCAAGCAGGACTACTAATGGCTCAGATGCTTCAAGAATAAATGTTTGGTCATGGTCAATAAAGTGTTTCATGCCACCAGGTAATGAACCACTACTGACTGAAGTGCTAGCTGAAGGTAAAGAGAACACAGAATGGGTAGTAAAAGAAGGTAGTTGTAATACCAGTTATGACCCATGACCCAGTTACTGTAACCAGGTTTGTGTGTGTGTGTGTGTGACTCTTAAGTATATTTTTCTTTTCCGTCTTCTTCCCTTATCATATAAGATAAGATATGTTGACTTTTTATCATAGTATTTGATAATTTTGCATTTAGTATTTAGATTATATGATGCTAAAGAAAAGAGCAAGCATCACTCAAGGATTTTGCCTCCACTTCTGGGGAATGGGTGACATGTTTTGGATTGCATTGTGGATAGTTGTATCATGTTAAGTGACATTTTGACATTGTTATTACTTTCATTAGAGACTAAGTATGGTTTAAGGGCATGTGTATGAGTGCCGAGTTGACAAGAGGTGGACTGTGATGGTTCATCTTATGTGTCAGTTTGAGTAGGCCACAAGTTGTGCAAATATCTGGTTAGATATTATTTCTGGATTTGTCTTCAGAATGTTTCTGGAAGAGATTAGCATTTAGGTTAGTGAACTAACTAAAACAGATGGCCCCAGTGTGGGTGGGTGTTATCCCATTCACTGACAGTCTAAGTAGAGGAAAAATTGGAAGAAGGTCACTGCCTGACTGCTTGAGCTGAGACAGCTATCCAATTTGCAACTGATGCTCTTGGTTCTCAAGCCTTCAGACTCAAACTGTAATCTATACCATCAGCTGTGTGGCTCTAAGGTCTTCGAATTATACCACCGGGTTTGCTGAATCTCCAAGTTTGACATGACAGATCATGGAAATTCTCAGTTTCCATAATCAGAAAACCAATGTACTGTCATAAATATCTTTATGGATATATCATTCTAGGATATTTCTTTCTGGGATATATGTGATATGTCCTATATTACATCTAGCTAGCTACCTACCTATACTACTGGTTCTATTTCTCTGGATAATCCTGAGTAGTACAGAATTATGCATTCTTTTAATGTTAGCCATTGTTGTGGTTACCTATTGATACCACATTACGGCTTTAATTTGCATTTCTCAGACTAGTAATCATGTTGAACACCTTTACACATATTTATCAACCATATATATATTTTCATTGTCTAATAAGTGCGTTTTCATGTGCCATGCTAATTTTAAGATATGGTTTCTTATTGTTATATTACTGATTTCTAGACACATGATTTATTGACATAATATTGCAAATATTTTCTGCAAGTCAGCAGCTTGTCTTTTCACTCTTTTAATGGTCAGTTTTGCTCAACAAAAGTGCTAAGTTTAATTATGTAATCCAATTCATCAGTCTTTTTTTTTTATATAAAAAGAGACAAAGTTAGTGCTTTTGTGCCCTGGTTATTAATCTTGGCCTACCCCAAGATTATGAAGATATTTTTCTATGTTTTATTCCAGAAACTTTATTGCTTTACTTTCACCATAGGTCTGTGATCCACCTTTAATTTATTTTTGTAAATGGTATAAAATAAATGGTCAAGTTTTAATTTTTTCCCATGTAGCTATCTAATTGACCCAGCACAATTTATTGATAAGCCTACCACCCTTGCTGTCACTGAATTCTACAGTACTTTTGAGATGGCTTATGTGATCATATATTAATGAGTCTTCTTCTGGATTACCTATTCTTTTCCACTGATGAAATAATTTATCAGTGTGCCAATATCACAATGACTGAAATTTTATAATAATCATTGATAGCTAGGTAATTTAATTTATTCAGTTTTGTTCTCCTTCAAGATTGTCTTAAATAATGTAGGTACACTTCATCCCTATATGAATTTTGGAAGGAATTTGTGAATTTATATACATGAACATGCATGCATACAAACACATACGTCTTTGGAATAAATACAATTATAGACATAAAATGAAGCTTTTAAAGCTGATGCAGAAAATTTAATGCTATCCTCTTTAAAAAAGGCATTCACCAACATTTTGTTGTATATTCCTTTTTATGATCAGTTATGATCAGTAGAGAACCAAATACATTCTTACTGTGTTTCCTTTTATCTATAAAAGTCCTTTAACAATAGCTGCCTTATTCCTCAAAATCTATTTCAAGACAATGAATCTTCTTGTCTTTAAACATATTTAATTAATTTGTTAAATTATTATGTATTACATACATAATATCAAGCATAAATGGTGTGGAATTAATATTTTTAAAGATAGATGTATTAATGATTTTTTGATGGCTAGGGTAACTTTAAACACAATAGAGAAAGGAAATTAATTCTACTGAATTTTTCCATGTGTTTTTATTTAAATACATTGACTTGAATGTGAAATAGCTTAAACGATACAAGTTAAATCTATTATTGCCCATCTATAAAATGGGATACCGAGGAAATTACAGAAAAGTTTGTATAATGTGAGTCCACATATTTAAGACAAAAGGATACATGCAGGTAAACATTACTCATAGTTATCTATAAGTTGTCAAAAGGGAAGATTACAGGCAGTTGGATTATTTCACTCTCTGATTTACATACTTCAGTGTTGTTTGAGATTTCATTGTATTATTTTGGTTTTATTAATAGTCATATAACACATATTTGTAAGGATGTCTTTACAAAGATGTAGTTAATATCACTCAGTATAAAAAGAATGTGTAGGTACTGAAATGGTTTCTTATGAGGGTGACTGTGAAATATTTCAGGGAAAATATATATTTTGTTTTTGTTTCCTAAGGTCTAGCCCAGTATGTGAACAAAATTAGGTATTAATTAAAAAATTGATGATCTCAATTCAGAGAGGTTGTATGTTATATTATTTTTGGAAGGTCTCTTATGTTAATTGTAGAGTAACAGAATTTCTGTGAATTTATACCCAACTTTAGATATTATGTTCTTACATTGTTTAGCATCGAATAATAGTTAAAATTAAACATGATGTCCTAACAAATAGCTCTTAGGGAACATATGGAACAAAAATTTGTTGCAATATTATGGTGTGTTTTTTCAAATACTGTCCATTGTCTATTTATATAATCAACTCATCAATTAACTGACTACATTATATCCTACATCCTAAAGTTAACTGAATGACTTTGGCTTCAAAAGGGAGCAGAGCAAAGTAAAATTTGAGGGATAGTGTTTATTGGCTTTAGACAAGTTAGTGAAGATGTAAGAACAAGATGAAGGGTGTAAATGGTATCTGAAATAAATGCAGGTCATTGGGAGACTGGTTCACTGTTGACAGACCCTTGAAGTTATTTTTCTATTATCATGGAAAAGCCTGGGAGTGATACTGGCACAAGTATCATCGGGTGATCTAGTGATTCCTGTCAAGATATAAGGCATAAAATATGTTCATTACTCCACTGGTCTAGTTTGGGTAGTGACATCTTAACCCAACTTCCAGAGATGGTGTTTCCCTGTGGAAGCTCCTTGTTGAAGTATTGGGCTAGTTGCTTACCAGAAATTGGTGCTTGGATACCAATGAGAAATAAGGAAGAAAAGTCATACTATAATAATTTCTATATCACTAAGGCCTTAGTGATTTTTGGAAATATTATTGGTGCACATTTTTCCTCTTGCAACTTTGGCATGGTTCACAACCTCAAAGTTAATGCTTTTATTATTGGTGATCAATACGGATTTTACTACATTTTCTTAAGATTTATGTTACTATCTTACGTGGGAGTAAAGCATTATTGTAGTTTATGCAAAAACTCTGTTTTCTTGTTTCTGGGAATCTTATTGAGGAAATTATATAGTCCCCTGGGCAGATAATTTTCCTTATATTGAAAATAATTAACTTTTTTTTTTCATTTACTTTAATGTAGCTGGGTTGTTAATTTGTAGCACATTGGTGGAAAAAGCCACAGCAGGAAGCTTTTGGCTCTTACTGAGATATGTAAATTACAGTAATAATCTTTGCATTAAAAGTGATAAAATAAATTTAATGGGCCCAGTCCCACAGTTCTTATTCTGAACCCCCTCACTAAAAAAGAGAAATAATTTTATGAATAAAACTGGAAATATTCAACTAAATTTAGTAGGACTGTTTCCATAACTTGTACTCCTTCAATTATTCTTAGAAGTCTCCTTTGAAAACACAATGGAAAGATTCAAAATATGCTGACCTTTTCTTGACCTGAGGTTTTGTCTCAATAGGAGTTTTAACTGAATAAATATCATATGCATATAAATATAATAAACTAGAAGTCTATTTCTCTTCAACAGAAAATAAGAGACATACATGGCCTTATATACTATGGGAGTGAATGGATGTTCAAATAGCAATATTTCTTTCTCTTACTGATTGCCTTCCTCTCTGAAATTCTCAATAGCCATGTGGGTTTTTTAAATAATATACTCATATGTCTCCATAAGATCCCTGTTAAAATATAAGCATGTTGAAGAACATGGAAACAAAAATACATTATTGTCCAGGTTAAAATTTTTGAATGACTTTCTTGTCAAGGCTTGTGAGCAGAGCCTTGCAAGAAGTATGAACACATGTCAGTGGCACATGGAAAAGAGAAGAAAGGGAGACATCGTGTATAAACTATTGTCCAGATGTAGGCGGCAATGAGGGAAAATGTGTCAAAGTGCACAGGCCAGGGAAGGGAGCCTGATTAATGTCATGAAATACCATTCCCCTCCTGCACAAATTCATCTTGAGTTTGCCTGATTCATGACTTTTCAGTGCCAATAAGAAAAACACAAAGACCAATAATATAATAGAAGTGTGGAATATTTAGAGTACTTACTATATATTTTTTGAAATTCTTTGAAAATGTTCACAGAAATTATCTTGACTGACAGGAACAAATGAAGATTTATGAGGGAAATTACAGAATTAGTAGCATGAAGCTAAAGTTTCCCAAAGAAGCCATTATTTTACTGTAACTGAAATGTACTAGCCAAATGATCATATTCTATGGAAACCTAGTACTATTAAAAAACCTACATGTACTAGTTTTACATGCACTGTTAAAATTTTTACCTGCTTAAAATATAGCATGCCTAGAGATTTTTCCAGTCCCACTTTAATTTCTGTCACAATAATGTCTCTTAACAGATTATTGTGCTTGAAGAAAAAAAAAATAAGGAAGAAAGTCCAGGATGAATTTTCTTCTCTTTATGTTTACAAAGGTGTATTTTGAAGCCCTACCCTAGTGCATGAAAGGTAAATGGCCTCTATTTTTAATGAGAATTCCAGCAAAGTGAGAACTGGCTCAAATCAAGTTGTTGCACTGGTTGTTTATGGCTGTAGTCTGCTCTGAATGGATGGGTGTGTGCTCTGATTGGTTGGCCCTTATTGTACCAGTTGTTATATACAATATTTTGAATAACACCCTGGAGAACAACTGGCAGAAAACTTGGAAGTAATTGTCACCTCATCCAAAAATCCAATTATGTAGAAACTTGTATCATAGTTGTGGGAAAGCTGTTATATGGATCTAGTATGAGTAGCAGCTGCCCACTTTACTGTCGCTCTAATACTAGCTCAAGGATGCCCAAACGCTTAAGAGAATAAATCAAAATACTTATCAAGCTTTCCACACTTGGTACTTGCTTCTTATAGTAATCAATATTTTGACACATTAGGGCACATGAAGATATTCTTTCAACTATTTTGTAATTTTTATATTTTCTAACAAAGTAACAGTTATTGTCTATTTTAATAGATAAGAATATAAGTCTCTAAGTCTCTAAGTTTTGTTTATATCAGTCTAGCAAAACAAAGTGATTCTTCACCCATGATCACTATTCAAAAGTTTATTGAAAGTTTATTGAATTGCATAGATGCAAATTTCTATGATAGACACTATGAATGGTTTAACAAAAGACAATGTATTATTGCTCTACAACATCTTTTAGTATATGAAGAAATATGTGCTATGTCTTTTGATTTAATTCTACATTTCCTTAAGGGGCGGCTTGCCAGAAAAGCATTTTAATTCTTAAAAGAAAGTCTTAGGCAAATCATTAGGAAACACCTCATGACTAAGAATAATAAGAAAACTGAAAGGCATTTATTGAATAAATGTTTATTGAATATAATAAGGAGAAACATTGTCTGCTTTGAAGCAGAAATAAGTCTAATGAAACCTCAGTCACACCAAGTAAATTCAGCTCAGAGTACCATGCTTTGTGATTCTCAGAGGAAAAGCCTCCTAGCAAGGGGCACAGGCAGGGGTAGGGTTGGGGAGCCTTGAAAATGAGGCTGGAGAAGAAGGAAAGGTCCAGGTGAACAAGAAGCATGTATGGATGCTATGAAGGTTGAGCTTTAGCTTATATGTGCAAACACCAACAGATTCTGAGTGTGGAGGGAGGTGGCCTAGTTATGTTTTATTTTTAGATAATAATGGACTATGGAACTGAGTGCAGCAGCCCTGATGATGGGCATATACTAATTAAGGGGTCATTCCTGTAGTCTAGTTATAGGTGGCGCAAATTTAACATAGACTAATTTTAGTTAGAAATATTTTATCAATATACCTTTTTTTGAGGGTGGGAGTAATCAACTTGGCCATGCAAATAGGGTGACTAGTTTTAGTAGATCTAATTACAGTGGCTCTTTTCAGTAGAGACCTATATAACACGTTTTCTCTCAGAGGCTCACCCATTTTTAACTGGGAGGCAGCTGGTATACAACATCAACTTATAACCAATGCTCTTCACAGAACCTCTGGGACACTCATTGAGTCTGCTTTCTTTGCAGGTCTTGCCTCATCACTGCCATGACAGGGGGTCCAATGTGAGGATTCTGGTGTCTATACCAAGCATCTCTTTTCCAACATAGATTTGATTTCTTACCATAGCCAACAGCAAGCCAACATCAGCTTTGCAGAGAAAAGCAGGTATTAAACAAACATAAAATATTATTTGGTGGTTATAAACAAAATATGTAATTGTAAGTTAAAGCTTTTTCTAATTTTTAAGTCAAGAAGTTATCCATAATTTTAATGGTTGTTCCATTGTTTGAATAAGCATATAAATTACAAGTTTGTGACTGTAATAGTTAACATTTACTGAGCATTGACCACGTGCTACACATTGTCTTATTCACTTTAGATATATGTTGTCTCATTTAATCCGCCACCAACTCCTTGGGTTAGGTAATATTTTTGTGCCCATTTTATAGAAAGTAGAGCTAAAGTTTAGAGACCCGCCTAAGTCACACAAGTATTGCATCATGCATACTTCCTCTCCTTGTGGGGCGTTTGTTTGAATATGAGACTCCTTAATAACTTTGGGGTCTAATGTCAAGGGTCAAACTCTTCTCATGAAATCATTTATGCATTGCAAGATTGAACAAAAAGCAAAAGCTGAAGTAGGGTGTTTAAAACAATGCAATGAAATGGTAAGCTAAAAAATAGTGAGAATTAATTAATTAATCACACAAAAACAGTCACAGCTGCTTTGGATCATGCTGGATTTATTTACCAGAAGTAGCATAATTATTTAGAACAGAAAACAGGAGCAGAGACATTGATTGAAACTGCAGGGGGAGTTTTGGTAAGCAGAATATAATTGCTCATTATTTTTATTTGTATCTTCCCATTTCCTTGTTTCCATTTCCCTTTGTTCTTTAATAATACTCAAGACTGTGCATGAAAACACATTCTTTTCATTACTTGTATATTTAGCCTGGTCCTCCAGCTTGTCTCATTCAGAAGTCATAATCAGTTTCTAATGTCATTATAATTTCTAGTTGGGGCATCATAATCATGAGAATATGACATTTGTAGAAGCAGATGAACCAAGGAATAAAACACTTATTTTTATGCAAATATTCCAAGCAATACACTAAAAGAACAGTAAATTTAAAAAGATAACTCCATCACTATTGTGGGCTTCTTAACTAAAATCTTCTGTGACTATTTAACTGCTTTATACCAGTCCGACTGAAACTTGATTTTAATAGTGCATACAACAGTACCCTTTTTAAGCCAACATTTGTTCTCCCACATTTATTCACACTGTAAACAAATTATAAAAATAAAGGGTTTTTAAAATATTAATATTTTTATTTATAATTGGAAGATGAAATGAACATTAAAGGATTTTTTTTCCAATCACCTTAAAGATGAAACAAAAGATAATTGTATAAAACTATTTTGTCACCTAATATATATGTGAAATACATTACTTAAATGGCAACAGGCTGTTGATGTAGTTTCTCGATGTTGCATGTTTAATGACAACTCTGCTTTTTACCAGAAACAGTAGAAACATAAGATTGTTTTACAAAATATCATCTGATAAACATATGGAGTATTCATCTGCTCTATTGTATTTCATTTTAAAGAAATATGCGAATGCATATATCTTAAATTTTACAAAATCATTGAATCCGATATCATATATTTAGATTGATGTCAACATACTTTTTTTTTCCACGAAGCATCAGACTGTAATTATTTGTTACTTTTCTAGACACATGGTCTCTGCAGCAAATAGTTGATTGTGCTGTTGTAGCATGAAACCTGCCATAAACAACCCATTAATGAATTTGTGATTTATTACAATACAATTTCTTTACAAAAACAAATGGTGGGCTGGATTTGGCCTGACAGTACTTATTTGCTACTCTGGTTTAAGAATGTTTTTCACAAGTAAACCTTTGCAAAATAAACCTTTGTTAATATTTACTTTACTTACTATAAGATCGTTCTTCTTAAGCATTAAGTGAGAGTTATGATAAATTACAAAAGGGAAACACTTCGTTACTTAAAACTTAAGACATTTTTGCATGCAAAAAGATCAGGCTAACATGCAAATATGTTTTCTAGTAGAAATTGTGGTCTGACTCACAGTACGTTATCTTGCCTGATTTTTCAAAGATAAAAAGAAGCTATATACTCCCAGTTCTTACTAACTTAGAAACATTGTGTCTCTTCCAGTCAGAAAACTGGGCTTATCATACTTTTTCTGTTGGCAAAACAATTTTTTCTCACCTCTTTTCTTGTTTAAATAAAAACAACAAAACTTTGAAAAACTAAAATTTCACTGAGCTATCAAAATGATCTTAGATCTCATGGTAGTACAACCCAGTGTCAGAAATAAAACATGGTACAACCAAAGCTGGAGGCAGGACGAATCCTGGTATCAATAGGAAGGTTATGCTTAGAGAGGTCATGCTTCTTACTATATTCTATTGTTTAAAATAGTTTTGAAAAAGTGGTAAGAGATGATTAACGAAAAGATCTAACCTGCAGAGACAGCTCTGGCTGGGAAGAGGGCAGGAATGAAACATATATTCCAAATTAGCATCTAGAATAAGATTTCGTAAGCTGTAGTGTCTTTAATATCTTAGTTTGTTTGGACTGCTATAGGAAAGTACCACGGACTGTGTGGCTTAAAAAAGAGTAATTCATTCTCATAGCTCTGTAGGCTGTGAAGTCCAATAACCAGATGCCTGTAGATGTTGTTTCTGGTAAGAGCATGCTTCCAGACTTCAGCTGCCTTCTTGCTGTGCCCTCACACAGGCTTTTCTCAGTGTATGTGTGAGGATAGAGAGATCTTGTGTTTTTTCATCTTATAAGGACACTGGTTTTTATAAGGGCACAGCCCTCATGACCTCATCTAAACATAATTACTTTCCAAAGATCCAACCTCACAATAGCATCACATTGGAAGCCCTAACTAGGGCTTAAACATGAATTGTGGGGTGACACATTCAGTCCATAACATGTAACTTATCCAGTCTTAATTAGGAAGCTTAATATTGGAGCTTTCTAGCCAAAAACAGTCATCATGTGGGAGAAAACCTTGACTTGACTTATACTCTTCAATATAGTGAGAATATAACAAATGGAGTTTATTTTATAATGTTCCATTAAAACTATCTCATTATGTATTGATAATGCTCTGTTACTTCTGTCAAGAATAATGGCTAAATGTTAAGAACCTTATTATTGAGTAGCAAGAGTGTCTCCACAGGCTAATTATTAGGATTGAATTAATCTATGAATTTAATGGATTAATTAAATCTTAGAATTAACATTTTGACAAGAATTATGGCATAAGGAGTGGCAGCACCGTGGTGGCAACAACAAATGCCTTACAAATGGTGGCCAAAGGGAGCCAAGAAGAAATAGGTTGATCCATTTTCTAAGAAAGACTGGTATGATATGAAAGCACTAGCTATGTTCAATGTAAGAAATGTTAGAAAAACGCTTGCCACCAGGACTCAAGGAACCTAAATTTTATCTAATGATCTCAAGGGTACTATCTTTGAAGTGAGTCTTTCTGATCTGAAGAATGATGTTGGATTTGGAAAATTCAAGTTAATTACTGAGGATGTTCAGGATAAAAACTGCTTAATGTCCATGGCATGAATCTTACTTGTGACAAAATGTGTTCCACAGTCAAAAAATGGCAGAACATAACTGAAATTCATGTCACTGTCAAGACTACCAATGGCTATTTGTTTTGTCTGTTCTGTGTTAGCTTTACAAAAAAAAAAAAAAAAAAAAAGGTACAGCAATCAGATACAGAAGACCTCTTATGCTCAGCACTAACAGGTCTGCCAAACCCAGAAGATGATAAAACTTCCCACCCAAAAGGTGTAGACAGATTTCCTGAAAGAAGTAGCTAATAAATGGATCCCAGGCAGCTTTGAAAAAGGCATTAAAAAGGTCATAAAAAGATTTGCCAATTTATTTATACTCTCAATGATGTCTTCACCAGAAAACTCAAAGTTTGAACTGGGAAAACTTGAAGGTAGTAGTTCTTGAAAAGCTGATGGATATGAACTGCCAGTCCAAGAATCTTTTTAAAATTCAGATATTTAATAGTGACAGACAAAAAATCCTATATGTGAAGGGAAAAAAAAGCAGCATGGTATTTCTTTCTATATAAATTTTTTTTTCTGTTGTATTATAAAGAAAGATACGTCCCTTTTCCTATAGATAACACTTTTGATTGTTTTTCTGTTTGGGAATATTAGCAATCTATTTTCTGTCTCAGCAAACCTATTCATTTTTGTG
This sequence comes from Macaca fascicularis, assembly GCF_037993035.2. NCBI lineage: Eukaryota > Metazoa > Chordata > Mammalia > Primates > Cercopithecidae > Macaca > Macaca fascicularis. Next base: position 44,886,955 of record NC_088378.1, read on the forward strand.
TAGGCCTCCTATTATCAGGCATTGTACTAAATTACTCTTTGTGTCCAGTTTTCCAATTTATTTCCTTGGTATTTTAGTGCATATGCACATTGCATAAAATAATGGCCTTTTAGTCTTCTTCCACTGTGGCTCTCTTATTTCTGTTTTATTCTAATTTCATGAAACATAACTTTCAAAAGAAATCTTAAAAATAGTGATAACAGACATCTTCCTAAAGTTGATAATTTTAATAGATATTGATATTCCATCATTCATTATAATGTATTTTCTTTAAAGTATATTTACTTTGAAAATAAAACATCTTTTGTTAATTTTCCATATAACATTTTTGAATACCAACTTGTGTTGTAGCTTATCCAATGAAGGTGATCAAACTGTATGACAGTGAAATGTATTTACTTAACTTACTTATATTATAAATTATTTAAGTAGTCTGCTTATATTGAATGTGTTTATACTTCTTTTTGAAAATTAGTATACTTTTAACTGTTAACTCATGCTTCTATTCTTGTGCTTATTATTTATAGGATTCATATCTATTTTTTCATATTATGGTTTATGTAGCTTCTTATCTCCTATGACCTGAACAGTTTGTAAAATGTCAATCAATTCATTCTGTGAGAAAATAAAATAATTCAGTAACAATTAATAAACATTTTTATAAGTTTCTCAACATTATTGTCAGTTATTGATTCACTGACTTCTCTATGTAGTTTATAAAATCACATATTTATTTAGAAAGTCATCCATTTCATTGATATTTTCAACTTTAGCAAATTAATCAAATTTGGCAAAAGCAATTTTGCACAATGTATTATATTTGTGATTGTTTTTATTTTCTTTATTTACATTAACAAGTGTCCCTGGTTTGTTTACTTTGCTAATTTTTTTTATAGGGGTAAACCTTGGATGTGTGAATGCTGTTACTTTTATTAGAGTGTTATAAGGGAAATAAAGTAGTTACATAATGAATATAATGCCACAAAGAAGGCTCACTTAGAATTTGCCCTTCTGACTCACAGCTATTTTTTTTAAGTATTAGTTTTCTGTTGCTACTGGAACAAGTTAGTACAAAGTTAGTGCCTTATTATTTTACAAGTTTCTAGATCAGGAGTTTGACATAGGTTTCAATGGGCTAAAATTAAGGTGTCAGCATCATTGCAATTCTTTCTGGAGTTTCCAGGGGACACTCTGTGTCCTTGCCTTTTCCAGGTTCTAGAAGCTTCCCACATTCCTTGACCTACATCCCCCTTCTCTCTCTTCAAAGTCAGCAATCATGGATCAAGTTCATCTCACTTGGCATCAATCTGATTCTCTTCTCCTGCCCCACCTTCCACTTCTAAAGACTCATAGTGATCAGATTGGGTTCACCAGATACCCCAGGTTAGTTAAGGTTAGGGTCCTGACATGACCCTAATCATGTCAGGAAAGTCTCCTTGCCTTGACAGATAACATTTAGTGGGATTCAGGTGGGAGGATTAGGATTGGACAATTATGGTAGGCTATTATTTTGCTTCCTACATCTGTTTTCCTTGTCACTTATGTTTTCAGATTCAAATCAAGTTGCACATCTTTTGTAAAAGGAATTAATGTACACGAATTGGATTCTTATCCATGATTGACTTTCTTTCCTCTTTGTCAAATTTATCTTTTAATTGGTTTCTAAGCATATTCCGGAAAGTTGCTTAGCTTTCCATGGTTGGCCAGGGATCTATCTACAGAAATTATTGCATTTGGACACAATTTGCATTAATTTATAAATATTCCCTAAGTTAAAACACAGATTGTGTTGACAGAATTTGTTTGCCTGAGTTGGTCATCAATTTAATCAAACTAATTGCTCTATTAGTTCAGTAAATAGCCATATTTGGAAAACATTTTTTACTGCCACCTAAGTTAAAGGAAAAAATGAACAGGACATAACATGAGTAAGGAAGAAAGAATTTTGTTATTAGCTCCTATATACTCTAGAAAAAAAATATACTTGTTACTGTTTCATTTAGAAGTTTCACAGTATAAGTGAGACTATGTATAAAGTAGTTTACTAAAATTATGTTTTAATTAACTACTGGTTGGTACTTTAAAAAAATCTGCTGTCTGAACTAAGTAAAGATATTTTTATAGATGCAGCATAAATCTAAATTTCTTAAAATGTTTAGAAAAATTATATGGAGTATTTCTATGAAATTGGGGTTTTTCAAGAATCAATGATTGTTTTCAGATTCAAAGAGCATTTTATACTAGTTGTTGTCAGAGGATTTGACAAAAATTTATCAGCCTCTTAATATACCTTTTAGTCAAGTTCTAGGAATTTTCTCAGTAGTATTATGTTATGATACATGTTTTTATTAATGTTTATTTTATGTAGTAAAGCAAATTTCTTATTATTTCACCTCTAATAAATAGTGCATGTAGACAGATAGATAAATGGATGATGGGTGATAGATACATAGACAACAAATTAATAGATGACAGATAAAGATATACAGATTGACAGATACTTGTGTGAATGTTAAAAATGTTCAACTTAAGTCTATATTCTATGAGTCATATTTGAGATAATTATGATCATCAACTTAATCTATTTGGTTTTCAATGTGATGGATATAGTAATTTGATCATTATAGTATGTATACTTGCATAAAACATCACATTGTACTCCATAAATATGTGCAATTATTATGCATCCGTTCTGAATAGAAAAATAAATTAAATATAGTATTCTCAAGGTTTTTAAAAATAGCTGATTAATAAGAAAGATCTGGTAGAAATGCAAAATAATTCAGCCACTGTGGAAAAGAGTTTTGTGGTTCTCCAAAAAGTCAAACATAGAGTTATGACATGATTCCTCAATTTCTCTCTAGTGTATATCCACAAAATAATTGAAAACAGGTACTAACACAAGTACATGTACACACATGTTCATAGCAGCATTTTTCACAATACTCAGAAGGTAGAACAGCCCAAATGTCCACCAATGGAAGAACTGATAATCTAATTTTGATATACCTATACAATGGAATATTATTCAGCCATGAAATGTAATGAAGTACTGATATATATGGTACAAACTGTAACATGAATGACCCTCCAAAACTGGTTAAGTGAAAAAAGCATGACACAAAACGTTACAGATTTTATTATTTCATGTATATGAAATATCCAGAATTGATGAATTCATAGAGACAGAACACAGATTGGTGGTTTCCAGGGGCTGGGTGCAGGAAGGAATGGAGAGAAACTGATTGATGGGTAATGGTTTTGCTTTCCAGTGATGGAAATGATGGAAATGTTTTGGAACTAGATACCATACTTTAAGTGCCACTGATTTGTTCATGTTTAATTTTACAGTATATGAATTTCACCTTGATAAATTCTTGTTAAAATTAATAAAAAGGTTTGTGGTTCAAGCTATACAACTTCTCATTGAAGACTATGAGGACTAGGATATTTATGCTCTTAGATTAATAGCTCTGGTAGGGGCTTCTGCTCCCTAGTCTTCACCTGCTTAAGCTACATCTGCAGGAATCTATCCTTTCCTCTTTGAGCATTCAGCTTCAATGGCTGAAGGCAGGTGTTTTGTTGTCCCTCAATGACAGCTGCAGAACCTCTATAAGTTGTTTAATCTTCCTCAATGAAGTCTATGCCCCAGCTGAGTGTAATCCTCATCGAAGCTTACTGAAACTCCGAAGAGGTGCCCTTGGCCCATTTGCCTACATACTGAACATTAAAATTTGTTCTGCTACCCACATGCAGGGCATAGAGATGCTCTGGTACATTGTCTATGCTCCAGACTTCACCAGTGGGTATTATGTCACAGATGTCCTCTGTTTTCAGATACCAAGTATAGATGAAAATGCTACTGAAACCTTCCAGAAATTGGGGACCCATTTCTAATCCAAGGGGAAGACAGAAATCTGTTCTGACTGGTCACATATTTGTGTATCCTCTGAGTACTAACCACAAGAAACATTTTTAAACTAAAACATCAAGATGTAACTCTTTTCTTTCATTCCAGAATTTGAATCTCTTCTGAGGCAATATGTAACACTTACTTATTATGAAAGGAATAAAGAATAGAAAGAAAAATGTGGCAATCTAAACCACATGTGTTAAGACTTAAAAAAATATTATTCTTAAATGAGTAGAGCTTTGTATACAGGTGTTGGTTTCCTAGGGTTAGCTTCCCAACACTTTAATATTATTGCAAAGATGATCTCAAAACCATTATGTTATCAGTTTACTTTCTGTACCTATTTTACTGGTAATAGGAAGTAGGAGGCCAGAGAGTGGATAGACAAATAGTATTTTTCTTTGAGAAGCCCTCAGAAAATACTCCTAAAGCAACAACACATTGTTCTGTGTATGTTTACCTATCTATACCAAATAACTACAGAACATAATTCCATTGATGTAAGATCTATGATCTTAGCACTCCATGGTTTGATCAGGCATCCTGATTGATGATCACAGGCATTCTGTTAATGACTATTGATCAGGGATTCTGTGATAGTTTATTTAAAATGCCACAGATTCTTTCTCTTTCAGTCATCACATATTTACATTGGGATATTGCAGATATTCCCATCACATGGCTTCTATTTCTTCACCCCTTGAATCTGGGTTGTTTGTGAGACTTACTTTGACCAAAAGAACATCAACAAATGTTAAACAAGCAGTGACTTGAAAAGAACTTGCACACGAGGCTTGTTCTCTTGTGGTTCTTGGAACTCTTTCACATCCATGTGTACAAGCCTGGACTCACGTGCTGAAAAGTGAGAGACCACATGGAGAGAGACCCCACAGATCCCACCCATTCCAGACAAGGCTATGATAAGCCTCCCAGCCCCAGTCAATCCATCAGCTCACTGCAGATTCCTGAACAAGCCTAGCTGAGATCAACCAAGCCTGGCTGAGACTTGATGAATTATGCAGCTGAATCCAGCTCAAATAGCCAACTGTAAAATTATGAGCTAAATAAATATTTGTTGCTGGCCACTATGTATTGGGTTGTTTTCTTATGCACCAAGAGCTAACTGATAAACCTACTAATCTTTCTATTTCACAACTTACCATTTCATTATAATTCCTCAAGCAAAAAATATAAATCATGCCAGCTCATTTGTTGAGGTATCTTGCTAAAAAAAGTATAAACTTCTGAAAAAAAAATCTTTCAAGGTTTGTGTGATGGACTAAATTGTGTCTCCCCATAATTCGTACGTTGTAGCCCTAACCATTCATGTGACTGAAATTGGAGATTAAGGAGGTAATTAAGGCTAAACAAGGTCATAAAGGTGGGATGTTAATCCAAATTTACCTGTGTCCTTACATCAGGGATTGGTGTGCACAAAGAAAAGGCCATGTGAGGACATAGCAAGAGGGCAGCTGTCTGCAAGCCAAGGAGAAAGGCCTCAGGAGAAACCAAATCTGCCAATACATTGATCTTGGACTTCCAGCTTTCAGAAATGTGAGAAAATAAGTATCTGTTGTTTAAGCCACCAGTCTATGATATTTGTTATGGCTGCCTCAGCAAAGTAAGATAGTTTATGTTATTGCCTTCTTTTTGCAGATAAAGCAATTATATCTGCTAGGTATTATGTAACTGTATTAGTCCCATAGACAGTTGTTTTTGGATAAACATAGAAGTTGACCCTTCTGTTGTTAAAGCTTCAAACCTGTATTTGCTTTATCTGAGTTGCTTCCTCAGGAAAGGATATTCAGTTCTCTCAAAAAAGTATCAAAGAACTGAAATTCATTAGATCACCATGCCAGATACCTCCTTGCCCCTCCCTAGTTCCTGATTTCTTAAACATTATTACATTTCTTCCCTGCTGTATAAAACCCTAGTTTTAATCAGTCAGAAAGATGAATTTGAGGCTGAGCTCCCATCTCCTTGCTGTAGCACCTGATTAAAGCCTTCTCCCTTGACAATACTTGTCTTCTCAGTGATTGACTTTCTGTGCAGTGAGCAGCAGGACCTAGACCAAACCCCAGGTGTCATGGTAACAAACAACACACATGCACACACAAAACACATGCAAATGACTGATAAAAGAGATAAAAGAAAGGAAAAGGAAAGTAGAAGGAGGAAGATTGTCCATGAATCCATTGAGAATAGAGACTGATGATCTATTTGGTTTCTCTCTTTACCTAATTCTTTATCATTATAGCTTTTGTATATAATGCTGGCTTTCTACCACATCATGTTTAGTTGCTTATCCATTATATGATGTTTCTTTTAGTTGTTTCTATTTCTTTTCATTAAATGAAATAATTGTTAAAGGGGTGGCTTCAATTAACTTCCAGGCCGTCTATATAGTGTTGCAAAGGCCCATATTCTATAGCTATATTAAATTTTCCTATCTTTTGTTATTTAATTCTCTAGCATAGGAGCATCAAACAGGCGTCTGAAAGTGACTATCTGTGTTGGGTTATCCTTGGAAAAATAACATGAGAAACAAAGGTAGATTAGCCCATTGGTAACAAAATTCAAATGAGACAACTATCCTGTTCCCCAAATCAAAAATTTCTCAAAAGCAATCAATGATTAATTAAAAGTAGTGAAAGCACATTTAATAATCTTTGCTAATGAGTTTGAACAAACACTTGGATTGATTAAAAACTAAATAATGAGCATGCCTAAAACTCTTGCATTCATCAATAACTAAACTGTTTTTAAAGTTAAGTATCAAATTTGTTTATTTTTAGTGTTGCACCATTAAGTAAAATTTGTGTTTAAAGATTTTATACAACTATATGTTTTTATTTCTAACTTAAACATAGCTATTTTCCTAACAGTTATTTTTAACAAGTCTATCAAGATTTAAATAACAAAATTCTATTAAAAACTGGGATGTTCACATGTAAACCCAGCAACCTTTTTAGGTACATTAGTCTTAAAGCTCAAAATGCTCATATGGAATACTTAAGTATTTTATTTTCAATATTAGCATTCAGTTTAAATATACTATGCATAATATTTTACTTTATGTCCCATACTGTAATCGTTTTTATATTCTTCAAAATTTTCATGGTACACAAATGTTTTGCCTGCCCTATTTATGCTATGCCAAGGTGAATATTTCTGAAATGCCTTATATTTAGAATACCACTATAGGATAATATGATTTATCAACTGTTTTACAACATGTATAAAGACTTGACTTATTTTTAAGGATTTTGAGCAATGAAAATATTTATTTTTTAAAAAGTTACAGAATAATACATAAAACTTAATAACATTTTGATGATCTAATAAAATCTGCTTTCAAGAACATTGTTGATGATATTGCGGGAGTGTCTTGAATTGTTCTCAGGAGACCATGGGCCATTTTCAGATCTACTATTAGCAGCATTTTTTTTTTTTAATTCAGATGGGGATCTTTGATTTTACAAATCTTCTGGATAATAACTGACAGACGTGTAGATCTGGAGCACTTGAGTCGTCTCTCAAATTTGAGAAAGAACTTTGCATGTTATATTTGAATTCTTGTGGAAGACAAGAAAGGAAAGCCTTAGATAAACAATTAGATATTAAATGGTAAAATGAGTTTCACCACTCTTAGAAATATTTAGTGGCAGCTGAGGCAGGTGGATCACCTGAGGTCAGAAGTTTGAGACCAGCATGGCCAACATGGTGAAACCACATCTCTACTAAAAATACAAAAATTAGCCAGGCACTTGGTGGGCACCTGTAATTCCAGCTACTCAGGAGGCTGAGACAGGAGAATCACTTGAAACTGGGAGGTGGAGGTAGCAGTGAGCCAAAATTGCAGTATTGCACTCAAGCCTAGGTAAAAGAGCAGAACTCCATCGGGAAGAATGAAAGAAAGAGAGAAAGAGAGAAAGGGAGGAAGGGAGGAAGGGAGGAAGGGAGGAAGGGAGGAAGGGAGGAAGGGAGGAAGGGAGGAAGGGAGGAAAAGAGAGAGAGAGAGAGAGGGAGGGAGGGAGGGAGGGAAAGGAAGGAAGGAATATTTAGTGACAATAGGAGACAATTGAGTAGAATGAAAAGACTAAAAATAGTACGAATTTGGGGGAAAATTATCCAGGGTTTGTTCATCAGCCCAGCTCCCATGTGTGTGACTTTATGAAAAAAATGTTGATGAGTTTGAAGTTCTTCAATTATAAAATGGGGATAAAACAATTCTTCTTTTAGGGGTATAAAATAGCTAATGCCTGCAACTTAATAAGCAATTGCAAACTTTCATACCATCTTGGTAATATAGAGATTAAATTTTCATTTTGAAAAATTTAAGAAACACAAGAAGTGACAAAAGCAGTACAGAGAGTCCCTGGACCCACCCACATTTTTACAATGATAATGTTGTACTTAACCAGAGGTCATTTCAAAATCAGGACATCAACATTGGTACAAAATGATTAATTAAATTATAGATTTTTTTCAGAATTCATAGGTTGTTACATACACCGTGTGTGTGTGTGTGTGTGTGTGTGTGTGCGTGTACATGTATGTGTGTGGTCCAGGAATGTAGTACCATGAAATTTTATTGTATGGGTAAATTCATGTAATCACCACTGTCAGACTGTTTGATCATTACAAAAAGAAACTCCCATTTGCTACCCTTTTTATGTCACATCCTTATCCCAATCTTAATTCTTGGCAACTTGTATCTGATCATTTTCCATCATTATATTTCTGTCATTTCAAGAATATGATATAAGCGGAGTCATGCAACACTATGCAACTTTTGAGATTTTTTTCACTAAGCATAATGTCCTTGAGTTGATCCAAGTTTTTGTATCAATAATTTATTTGTTTCTTATATTGCTGAGTAGTTTTCCATTGTATGACTGTACCATGCCTCTTTAAATCCATTCATATCCACTCACTGAAGGACACTCGGGTGGTTTCTAGTTTGGGATTTGCCAAGAAAGTTGCTAAGGACATTGTATAAAGATTTTCCTATCCACAAGATTTTACTTTTCTAGGATAAACACTCAGGAGTGTGATTACTGGGTTGTATTATGGGTATGTTATATGGTTTGGCTGTGTCCCCATCCAAATCTCATCTTGAATTGTAACTCTCACAATTCTCATTTGTTGTGGGAGGAACCCAGTGGGAGGTAATTGACTCCTGGGGGCAGGTCTATCCTGCACTGTTCTCGTGATAGTGAATGAGTCTCACAAGATCTGATGGTTTTAAAAATGAGAGTTTCCCTGCACAAGCTCTCTCTTTGCTTGCTGCATTCATGTAAGAGGTGACATACTCCTCCTTGCCTTCCACCATGACTGTGTGGAAGTGTAAATCCCATTACATTTTCTTTCTTAAATTGCCCAGTCTCAGGTATGTCCTTATTAGCAGCACAAAAACAGACTAATACAGCTTGTTTAACATTTTACGAAAATGCTTGTTTAACATTTGAACTTGCAAAAATTAAGTTGTTTAACACGTTTAACATTTAAACAAGCAGACTGTTTGCTATGAAACTGTCAGTGGGACTGTCCATTTTACATTTCTGGCAGAAATGTTTGAGTGATTCAGCTGTAGATTTGTAGTGTATTAATCAGTTCTTATACTGCTCTAAGGAAATACCTGAGAGTGAGTAATTTATAAAGAAAAGAGGTTTAATTGGTTCACAGGTCTGCAGGCTGTACAGGAAGCATGGCTGGGGAGGTCTCAAAAAACTTACAATCATGGCAGAAGGTGAAGGGGAAGCAGGCACATCTTACATGGATGGAGCAGGAAGATAAGAGAGGGAAGGAAAGTGCTACACACTTTTACATGACCAGATCTCACAGTAACACTCTCTCCAGGACAACACCAAGGGGGATAGTGTTAAACCATGAAAAACCACCACCATGATCCAGTCACCTTCCACCAGACCCCACATCCAACAATTGGGATTACAATTTGACATGAGATTTAGGTGGGGACATAGATCCAAACCATATCAGGAAGTATTTTAAGTAATGCAAAATATAAAATTATTTTTATCTCAGACTTTTTGGACAAAGACAGCTTAGTCATAAAATACATTTAAGAAAAATTGCATATCTGAATGATAATACTAAGAATTGAGAAAATACTTGATTCATTCTTATGAAAAAGTTTGTTTCCTTAATGGGTGGATGGCTAAATTGATGCACAATTCGACTCCCCAGAAATTTACACATTAGTTTCTATATTAAGCAGACCACATTCTTATTTTTGTTTAAAATCGATAAGAGATTTTATTGCATAACTCCCCCCCCCCCCATACAAACCAAAATTCACAGGATCTTCACAGACTGCTGCGGCATGTTCGTTCATTAACAACATAAGGACAGGAGGACTCTATCTGATGAGAAAGCATTAGCAAGATTTGATTTGGAAGGTAATACAATCGCAGCAGCAGAATAAGAATTACTTTAAAGTAGTTCCTAGTAAAGAAACTGCATGTTCTTTAGAACCAAGATAAAAACATCTTGTGTTATCTTTACAGTGAAAAAATGAGAATTCCCAGGGACATCTTCATTGCATCAGTAGACTGCTACATTCATTCTTCAAGACAGCCATTTTAACATATGCAACTAATTTATTTCAAAATAAACAGCAGAAAAAGTTAATGTAATTGTTATTTTTTCAACTTTATAAGTTACAAAACCATAGACAAAAAAAGAATTGAATAAGGGCAAGATAACCAATCAAATAATGTTAACCTAGTCAGAGTTGTTCTCCACATTTGAGTGTCATTTATGATAGTCGATAGAATCAACTATTGTAATTATTAACTTCTTTGGTGTACGTAAAATACTTTAGGCAATGGAGATCATCCTTTTATGGAAAGCATTTATTTTAGAACTTCCTCTTTATAATTCCTTGTATTTTTTCCAAATTTACTTTGTTCTGTCGGGTAAAATCCAAATGAACAGAAATATAACTACTTTTCATCAAAATAAACAATTATATATATCTGGGAAATCTTTCTCCTATAAAGTTAGAATAAAGACTCTTGAGAGTCATTGTAAAATATAGTACATTTATAGTCAATAAGGAGATAAAAAAGAGGAAAATAGTACTGCTCTCACTGATACTAGAGGGTAGGCATGGATCGAAATGAGTCAGAGCCACTGAGGTGCAGTCAGTAATTGCTCTCCACTCTACTGATGTTGTGACCTAATTCATTATTTTTTTTTTATACTGAACTTAGATGTTTCCTTTGTAGTCATGCTGTGCCTATAATTTATTAGTTCTTTCCCTTTAAATGTCATTTGTACCCTGGGAAAATTGGAAGTAGAAAGTCTCAACAAAAAGTAACAATTTTCTTTAACATGCTCTTAATAGCAATAATCACCACAACAACCTCAAACAAGGAAGGTATTTTTTTTTTCCCATAAAGGCAAAGATACCAACAACATGTTTTCATTTATATTGTGCACCTTCAAGGTAATCAACAGAAATAAAACAAATGCATTCATTTTACTGGTTGTATTTCCCAAGGCAAGTTTATTATTGCATCTCAATAGCTATAAATTCTCCAGGAAAACCAAATATAGATATTATTATGCACCAGGGTGCCTTTATGTGAGCATTATAAATGATTTGATGATAGGATCTTACACCTAAATATTTCTGAAGCAACCAGAGTAAAAGTGTTCTTTTCAATACCATGATACTCAACAGAAATTAGACAGTTAAAGGAATATTGTAAAACATGGATTTTGGTGCAGGCTGTTTATCAGCCACACTTTGAGGACAATGAAAGCCCCAGTTAAGTGCATTTGACTGCATACTGTAGAACACTTAAGATCAAATTCAGGATGGGGTGAGCTATCCACAATTACTGGTGTCAGCAGTTTAAATATAGTTCTTGCTGAGAACACCTTCATGATAACTGTTCCAAACCCATGCATTTTGCCAGGTAGAGGCAATAATTGGTAACTGTCAGTGCTACCTGCAAACACCTTGTTGCTCCAAAAATAACCCGGAATGATTAGCTCTCAGCAATTGACTGCACTTTTGCTGACTTCTTGTGAGTGGTTTTTCACACACAGTCATAGATAAACCCACTGTAACTTAACACAGCTGATGACTCATTTCATGGCTTTCTGCTTGTCTCTTTCAAAGCTGTATGTTGTTTCTGTTTTAGAAAGAACAAGCATCTATTTTTAAAGGAAGGGTGGATTTGCTTTATTATTATTCAGAAAAGGACCAATCTGGCATCCCATCCTATCATCTTATTCTGTGACATGCAGAACATTCCTGGGTTTTGTTCCATAAATATAGAAAAGTTTTATTTAAAGGAACAATGTCAAAATGACCTTCAAGCCTATCTATAGACTTTTGTGTGCTGCTAGAGTAAATGCAGAATTCAAATTGAGTTTCCCTGCAAAACGCATTTTGGAAGGAGACATTTCTAGAGATTACAGATGGTTCAAAAGCAATTTAATGCTGGGTACACTTGGGGTGCTATCTGATTCATGAATAATGAGGACACTTACTTGTTCACTGGATATATGGTATTCAAACAGAATGCAATGAATATTTCTTATGGAGAAGGTGTCAGCTGGAGTAGTTATGTATGGGGGACTTGCCATAAAAAGGCTCAAAGTTTGAGTTAATGTAAAATGAGGTTAATTTTCTTTTATTTTTAAAAAAGATATATTATTTTGCTCAAGAATGTGCGAAGAAATGAACACTTGCCAATATCAAAAAATAAGTATTTTCACAAAATATGTTAAATAAAATATTAGTCTTTACTGTAGTCCTATAGAAATATTTTTTTCTGCTCCATATTTTACCAACAAATTTTCATTTTTTGATTCAATGGCCACATATACAATTGCCCACAAATAGAAAAGTTGAACAAGATTATGTAAGTTAACCATCAGGCAAGTTAGTGACCAAACCATTCCCGTCCTTTGCTTTCAAGCCTATAATATAAATCAGAGTTTTTACTGGCTGCAAGTTAATGTCATAAAACAAGTTGTAGTCTTCTTACTCCACACAAGTGTGTGTAAAAGTCTAAATACATCCATTTTTGTTGTTTGTTTTTGTGTCCTGTTTGATCCAAACTGAAGACACGTCCTTTTGTTTTGATGTCTGCTCATTTAATTTGTTGGTTTTATGTTTGATTGTTTCTTTAATATGCCTGTAAAGTAAATAGTTATTTGCAAATAATAAATAACTAGATTATAAATATTTTATATTGTGTCTCCTGCTGCTATTAAGTACTTATTCCTTAATGTAAAAACGTCAAAGGAAATCTGGACCACTGAAGTTACAGGCACAGGTCCAGTTTCCATTAAAATAGAATGCCTCTAACACATATTCTACCAATTTGATTTCTTAGCTATTATTATTTTATAGTACAAATAAATCCTTCCCTCCTAAACTACTATTTTTTCAAGGGATTTAACACATACAATTACACTTAAATTGCAATTCTTCTGCCAGTTCCCTTCATTCTCTTTATCTTGCTTTATTTTTGTAGCACTTATTTCTTTCATAAATATTATGTAATTTGCATATAATTATGTCTATGATCTATCTCCTCTAATTAAAATATAAGTTTCATGAAGGCAGTGTCTTTTGTCTGCTAACAGAATAGTTTCTGAAAAACGAAAAGTGATTTTAAATACTTGCTGAACGAATGAAAGAGTACTCACTAGGGTTCTGAGATGAAATATTTTATCTATAAGTCTTTCCATATAAGTTTATATGACATCTATCTTTTTCCCTTTTATTAAAAAAAGAAAATCTTAAATAAGATTTCTTTTTAGAGATACTGGATCTTTTTGGAATTTTATGAAATACACTTACAGATTTATAAAACTATAGTGTTTTGGTTTAGATATTAAGAATGATTTTCTGGCCAGAAAACTCATTTTTTTAGATACTAATTGTAAAGCATACATAATACCAATTTGTTGTATTTTTAAAACACAGATTTCCTCTTACACACTTTGAAAACCTTGAAGACTTCATAGATTCCACATCAACCTTGCCAATATTGTGAATCTCTGTAAATAACTGTGAGACACAATATAAAATGTTTATAATCTGGTCATTTATTGTTTGCAAATAACCAATTACTTAATAGAAATGTTAAAGAAACAATCAAATATAAAACCAACAAATTAAACAAATAGACATCAAAACAAAAGAAAGTATCTTCAATGTGGATCAAACAGGACACAAAAACAAATAAATTGCAAATTTTTAGAGTAGATAAGAGCCTTAAACTATATATATATACGAGAGAGAGAGAGTTTTTGTTTTTGAAATGGAGTCTCGCTCTGTCGCCCAGGCTGGAGTGCAGTGGCGCGATCTCGGCTCACTGCAAGCTACGCCTCCCAGGATTCACGTATTCTCCTGCCTCAGCCTCCTGAGTAGCTGGGACTACAGGCGCCCACCACCGCGCCCAGCTAATTTTCTGTGTTTTTAGTACAGACGGAGTTTCACCGTGTTAGCCAGGATGGTCTCAATCTCCTGACCTCGTGATCCGCCCACCTCGGCCTCCCAAAGTACTGGGATTACAGGCTGAGCCACCGCGCCCCACCAAGATGATATTATATATTAACACGAATTCCAAAATAACTTTTCCCTTAAAGAAAAATAAATTTTATATTAAAAATACATGATTGCTGAGTAGATCCATTATATAAGAGGCAGAAGAAGGATTTAGACCCAGATAAATAAAATAACACAAAGCTATAATTTGTGTAACATGAAAACTAGCCTAATATGGCACGAAGAATTCCAATCACTGGTAGCTTAGGCCCAGGGACACAGAGAGAAACAAGGAGCTATGAGGAACGTTTTTGGGGTGATGTAAAAGTCCTATTACCTTATTTTTTGGTGCTATTTTTGTGAGTTCCTATACCTGTCAAAATTCAAAAAGTTATACACGTTAAATAGATGTAATTATTGTACACAAAGCAAATTGATGAGTGAAACCAAAAGTCTCTAAAGATTTGTTAGACAAATAAAAGTTATAAGAACTAATCCCTAAAGAGCCATACTAAAGGGCATACTAAAAAATATTCAAGCATAAAGAAAATGATCTCTGTTGGAAAATCAGAGGAATTAAGAGAGCAAATCTAAATAAATATTGACTGTATAAGCAATAATGATGTCTTGTTTCTTTTAAAGTAAATAGCAAATTAAATATAGGACTTCAAAGGCATACGATTTGTGAGAAAGTGACTTGATTTAAATTCTTCTAAGTTGCTTACATTGCCCAGGAATAAGCCAAAAGTACACATGAATAGTATACATAGGTCATTTTAAAAGATATGTTGTAATCTCTTGGCTAAGTACCAACACAATAATGAAAGAGTAAAATTTTTCCAAAATAATAGAGGAGGAAATATTAATTTCACCAAGAACATATAAACATTCCAAAGTCTATAAGCCTATAACATATTCTCAAATAGATATAAAACAAATATTTACAAAACTGAAGGGCAAATATACAGTGATAGTGAAGAATTTTAATAAACTTCTCCTGTGACTGATAGGCAAAAAAATCAACAAAAATATAGAAAATTTAGTGTAATTAGCAAATTTGACTTACTTGATAAGTGTGAAACATTGTAAATATACACAAAGCAAGTTGCTGAATAGTTTCAATTGCACATGTCATTTTTTTAAAAAAGGACTGTATCCTTCACCACAAAGCAAGTCTCAATTAATTATAAAAAGTAAAATTATGCAATATGTTTTATGAGTGTAATAACTCAAACTATAAATCAAAAAAGATAACCCAAAAAATCATAATCTGTAAATTAAGAAATGTATTTCTACATAAGCCATAGATCAAAATAAAATCAAAATGAGAATAATAATAGTTTAGATTAATCATAATAAATTACTACATATCAGAAGTTATGAGATATAGAGAAGCTATACTTACAGGAAAATTTATGGCTTTAATGCCTATTTAAGAAAAGAAGAAAAGCTAACTCAATGACTTAACTTCTTAAATTAGAAAAACATCAGAAAATTAAATGCTAAAATACACAAGAAGGGAAAAATAAAACTAAGCACATAAATTAGTAAATATAAAATGGTTGTAAAGTAGAGTCAATAGAGTAAAAATGTAGCTCTTTAAAGATTTTGTCTGATGAAAGTGATCAAGAAATAAGAAGGTACAAAAAATCAGTGTTAGTAATGCAAAAAGAGGATGTTACCACAGATCTTGAAGATACTAAATATTCTAAAATGTTAATACATATAGGATGTTCATAAAAATTGAAAGATTCAAAATTTTAAAACTGTCAAATATCCCCAAATTTAAATGAGCTAAATGCAATTCCACTAAAAATTTCATTTTTTTTTCAGAATTTCACAATTTGATTAAGAAACTATAAATAATCAAGAAGAATCAACTCATTTTTGAAGGAGAAGGTCATGGTGGAAGATACTGCTTTCCTGGATATGAAAGCTCATCATAAAGCTATATTAAATAAAATAGCATGGCATTGACTCAGGATATATTTAAAAAGACCAATGGAACAGAATAGATCAGAAATAGACGAGAATATTCTGATTAGTTTATTTACTAAACATATGGCAATGTATTGAAGTGGCATAAGGATAAGGATAAAGGATAATATTCTCAATAAATAGTATTGTATTAATTGTTTAACTGTAGAAGAAAAAAACTTAAATTTACTTTTTCCTATCACATAAACAAAAACTTTTCTAAATAAACAACATATCTTTTAGACAATAATATAAGAAAAAATCATTATACTCCAGGTAAAAATTTCTTAAGCATAGTATGACTATGCAATTCAATGATCTATCTGGAACAAGTTTTGACAGAGAAAGGGAGGAGCTATTAACAAATATGCTGAGGCATGAACCAAGAATCTGTCTCTGAAACAAGGACAAGTGCATTGCCACATAAACAGGACAAAAATAATTAGTCATAAAGAAAAAATTAAAACATTGATTTCTATTGTAATTAATAATACATAAATTAAGAATCTCAAAATGAAAAACAAGGTACATAATGGGAAAATATATTCATATCCTGCTTTTATGATACATTTCTACTAAGACAAAATTATCCAAGCAAATAGAAAAATATCAAGGGAGTTGAACAGAAACATTGTTGGTGGGGATATCCAATGGTCAATAAACATGTTAAAAGCTCTACTTTATTAGTGGGGCAAGATGGCAGAATAGGAGGTTCCACCAATCATTCCCCACAACAACCCCTTGGGAAAAGACAACAATGTAACAACTATCTGCACACACACACACACACACACACACACACACACACGCGGCACCTTCATAAAAACCCAAATCAGGTGAGCACTCAATCAGGTGAGCTGGTTTTAACTTCATATGGCTGAAAGAAGCACTGAAGAGGTAGCAAAAGCAGTTTTGAATTATGATCACTGCCCATTCCCCATCCCCTGCAGCCATGGTATGGTGCAAGGGGTACATTTCTGTGGACTAGGGAGAGAGCACAGCAATTGTAAGGCACTGAACTCAGTGCTGTCCTATTAGAGCAGAAAGGAAACCCAGAGTGAACTCAGCTGACACTCACCCACAGAGTTAGCATTTTTAACCAGCCCTAGCCAGAGGGGAATCTTCCATCCCAGTAGTCTGAACTCCAGTTTCCACAAGCCTTGCCACTGAAGGCTAAAGTGCTCTGGGGTTCTAAATAATCTTGAAAAGGCAGGCTAAGCCACAAAGACTGCAATTCCTAGGTGAGTCTTAGTGTTGAACTGGGCTCAGAGCCAGGAGACTGGGTGAGTAGGGCTTACTTCCTACTGAGACATCAGTTAGGCCAGCTAAGGGAGTGCTGGCATGACCCCTCCCCTAACCCCAGGTTGCACAGCTCATGGCTCCAAAAGGGACCCCTTTTGAGGAGAGAGAGGGAAGAGTGGGAAGGACTCTGTCTTGCATTATGGATACCAGCTCAGCCACAGCAGAATATAACAAGGTCAAAGTCATGAGGCCCCTATTCCAGTCCCTAGCTCCCAGTGAACATTTCTAGACACATCCTGAACCAGAAGGGAGCTCACTGCCTTCAAGGGAAGGATGCAGTTCTGTCAGGATTCAACATCTGCTAACTGAAGAGCCCAGCAGTGACACCCAGGTACTACATTGAGGGCCTTGGTTGAGAGTCTCAGACTTGCTGGTTTCGAGTGAGACTCAGCACATTCCCAGCTATGAAAGCTATGGGGCAAGACTTCTTCTGCTTATGAAAAGCAAAGGGAAAAGTAAAGGGGACTTTGCCTTGCTTCTTAGGTACTAGCTCAGCCGCAGAGACGTAGAGTACCAAGTAGAGCCTTGGAGTCCCTGCTTCTAGGACTTGGCTCTTGGACAGCATTTCCGGACTTGCCCTGGGCCGGAGCAGAGCTCATGGCCTTGAAGGGTGAATCCCAGGCCAGGCAGCATTCACCCCAAGCCGACTGAAAAGCCCTCGGGCCTTAATGGAACATGGGCAGTAGTCTGGCAATTGTCCCCATGGGCCTGTGGTGGTGGAGGCCACAAGGTGAGGCTCCTCTGTCTTTGGAAAGGGAAGGGAAGAGTGGAAAAGACTCTCAAAACAAAATGCTTTAAACTTGCTCATATGTCATTACTATTTTCTATCAATGTTTCAAGTAAATAGGACTCTAGGATCTATGTATTTATACAGTGTTGATTTTTAACCCCTAATTAAATGTATTTATTAAAACCTACTTTAATATTAACCTAGGCAACTATTATTTTGAATGGGAATTCAAATGGTATTATTTTATAGCAACCCATTAAGTATTTTAATATTATATCATATAAATGTTTTAATACTTTTTAAAAACAGTGGTAAGGCCTGAGATGTTAAAAGTTATTTAATAATTTGATATGATTCTACAACAGATATTGAAAGCCTTGTTGATTAGAGAGTAGTACATGAACAAAAAAGAAATGAACTACTTATGCATGACTAGTAATTTGTTATACTTTGATCTACCTAGTCATCTCACATTTGTTTGTTAATAGTTATTGAATCCAAGATAAGATTATAATTGGCTTAGGACACACCTGGGACACTGGTCCTTTGTAAAGATTTTTGGCTCCCAAGAAAAAAAAATCCCAGTAAGTCAAATCAGGAAATTATATTTCTACAGTTTTAGAAAAATGACGATATTTCTGAAAGAACTGAGAGTTTTAAAATAAGTCAAAGTCATTCTGACCATAATTATACGACATCTCAAGGTCATCAAATAAAGGACCTATAATGCAGATAATCAACCTATTTAGAATCTATGACATAGCTTCCCTATGTGCAAATGCAGTGATTAAAAACTTGCCATGCATCTACACTCATGTAAGCTAAATGGCAGACTTCACATGGAAAGGTTAAAATGTAAGATTAATGCTACACAGTAGCTGATCTGGAGGCACCTTAGGGACATGTGATGTGGAGAAGAATAGATAGGAAACTGTCAGTAGCATTAGTGCTGAGTTGAATCTCTAGGTCCAGGGTTCAGGCTGCCTTATTTCATTAAGTTATCCTTTCTCATTAGGTGATTGAGTTTGATATTTCATATTCTAAACCAGAAAATATCTGCATATCTAGAAAGTAGTCTATGCTTATCAATAGTTTTAGAATAGCTTTGGATGTTTTGTCCAAATGTCTTTTCTTTTCTTTCCTTTCTTAGAGACAGGGTCTCACTCTGTTGCCCAGTTTGAAGTGCAATCGCATGATACTTCACTGCAGCCTTGAACTCCTGGACTCAAGTGACCCTGCCACCTCAATCTCCTGAGCATCTAGGAATACAATTGGCATAAGTGCCACCATGCTTGGTTACTTTTATTTTTATTTTTCTATTTTTGTATAGATAGGCTCTCACTATGTTGCCCAGACAGGTCTGGAACTCCTGGCCTCAAGCAATCCTCCTACCTCGGCTTCCCAAAGTGCTAGGATGATACATATAAGCCACCTTGCTCAGTCCAAATTTCTTCAGTTTCAAGGATGTATAAGGATAATCCTCTAATGCATTAGTGTCTTTTATTTTTAAAAGTAGTATTTAGAGTATATATTTTTTTAACATAGAATCAAATGGAGAGTATAGAAACATAACTTGGATGTCTATGAACAAAGATAATTCTTTTTAGGGACAAAATTGTATGGTGTGTAATGAGTTGAATTTTGCATGGAAGTTTTATGCACTAACCTACGTACTGGGATTACAGTAACTATACACACACTTAGTCAAGTCAATATTAGTCTTTTAAAAGGCATTTTAAGGCCGGGCGCGGTGGCTCAAGCCTGTAATCCCAGCACTTTGGGAGGCCGAGGCGGGCGGATCACAAGGTCAGGAGATCGAGACCACAGTGAAACCCCGTCTCTACTAAAAAAAAAAAAATACAAAAAATTAGCCGGGCGTGGTGGCGGGCGCCTGTAGTCCCAGCTACTCCGGAGGCTGAGGCAGGAGAATGGCGGGAACCCGGGAGGCGGAGCTTGCAGTGAGCCGAGATCGCGCCACTGCACTCCAGCCTGGGCAACAGCGTGAGACTCCGTCTCAAAAAAAAAAAAAAAAAAAGGCATTTTAAAGACATTGAATTATCTCATTTTTTTAAAAAAAAATATTGTATTATAGCAAGGATACAACATGAGATCTGCCCTCTTAAACTTTTAAGTATAAAAAGCAACACTGTTAACCACAGGTGCAGTGTTATACAGCATAGCTCTACAACTTACTCATCTCGCATTACTGTAACTTTGCCTGTTGATTAGCAGCTCCAAATCCTTCCTGCTTCTGCCCCTGGCAGGCACCTTTCTGCTCTTTGATTGTACACTTTAGCTATTTTAGGTATGTGAAAATTAAGGGCAGATCCTGTGCTCACCTGGTAAACGAAGATAGCTCTTTTGAGCTCCATGTACATTGAGTGTAACAAGAGGGAGGGAGGGAGGAAACCACTGCTCAGTTGGGATTCCTTCAAATTCACGTCTTTCCAAAATGGTAAATTCTGTCTTTATTTCAATGATCAACCTTTCTCGTTGTCAGCTCTGTATTTTCATTTTGTAATATTACTATGGCAGAGGCATTAAAAATATGGAAATGTTCTCCATTGAGTAGTTGCTAAAAATGATGACTAATAATTATCCGCCTCCCAAAAGACATGAACAGACTCTTCTCAAAAGAAGACATTTATGCAGCCAACAAACATATGGAAAAAAACTTAACATCACTGATCATTAGAGAAATGCAAATCAAAACTACAATGGGATGCCATCTCATGCCAGTCAGAATGGTGTTTATTAAAATTTGAGAAACAACAGATGATGGCAAGGCTGCAGAGAAATAGGAATGCTTTTACACTGTTGGTGGGAGTTTAAATTAGTTCAACCATTGTGGGAGACAGTGTGGTGGTTCTTCAAATACCTAGAACTAGAAATACCATTTGACCCAGCAATTCCATTACTGAATATATACCCAAAGGAACATAAATCATTCTATTATAAAGATACATGCACATGTATATTCATTGCAGCTCTATTCACAATAGAAAAGACATGGAATCAACCCAAATGCCCATCAATGACAGATTGAGTGAAGAAAATGTGATACATATACTACATGAAATACTATGCAACCATAAAAAGGAATGAGACCATGTCCTTTGCAGGGACATGTACGGAAATGGGAGCCATTATCCTTATCAAACTAATACAGGAACAGAAAACCAAACACTACATGTTCTCACTTATAAGTGGAAACTGAAAAAGGAGACCACATGGACACAGGAAGGGGAACAACACGCACTGGGGCCTGTCGGGGAGTGGAGATGGAGCAAAGGAGAGCATCAGGAATTATAGCTAATGCATGATGAGTTTACTACCTAGGTGATGGGTTGACAGGTGCAGCAAACCACCCTGGCACATGTTTACCTATGTACACAAACCTACACATCCTGCACATGTATCCTGGAGCTAAAATAAAATATCATCGGCACCTAACAAAATTATAACTGATTCCATCTGTATTCCGTGGCCTTGTCCCAAATGAAAAGTAGGGGAAATTAAACTTTGACCTCTTTGGCCTCTTCTCTGTGCTTTTATTTCCTTCTCTAGAGATACTTCCCTATTCCTTAGGCACCCAGTGATTTTATAATCCTTTCCTTCCCCTCTTTATCTATTAACCTCTGCTCTCAAGAAAAGACCCAAATTGAATTTATACTACATTCCAAGAGACTCATTTAAACATTTTGTGTTATCTTTCCCAGGGAGATTTGTATTTTATGACATTCAACTTAATCAAAGAATAAGGCTTTAACAGTGGCATCAGTGACATGATGGATGAGGCATCATTTTGAAGCAATAATGGTTTTCCCAGTGACTCAGATATAGCAGTATGTTCAGATTCAGAGTGCCTGTTCATGAGGTGAGCACTGCATAAGACATGCAAAACTGTTGCACAGGAAAAGACATGGGGGAAAGGAAGAAGTTAAGGTCAAAGAATGCACACTGGTTGTGACAGAAACATGTATATTAAAAGACTTGTAATAGAATGGGAAACAGGTTGAATTCAATCTTGGTATGTCTCCCTTCTACATGAATGTTAAGAATAGGATATCATAAATCAAATTCCAATATTTACAATTGTCTTTTTAGAACTCAATCACCTCTGTCTTTCACAATGTATCTCCTTTTAAAGAATAAAGTTTTGTTTTCAATTTCTTAAGATAGTATTGGAATAGAATTTCCCAAAGGATTACTATTTAAAATCTAAACTTCCTGGTTACTGTGTTCTCATGATTTTAGAACAAGTCTAAAAAATCTAACTTCCCTGTTTTCATACAATTTGCAGAGCTCTGCAGAAACTGCACATCTGGCTCTTTGCTTGTGCACCTGAAGTTATCTCAGGAGAAATTATACAAATTAAAGACAGACACAGAGAAGGTCTTTCTTAATTCAAAGGAACAGAATATATATTCAAGACAAGCAGAAAAGGTAAGAGAAAAGGTAAGGGACTGTAGTGATATTAAGCTAGAAAACTAACAAAATGATGACAGTTTCCAGCAGAGCTTTTCCTTGCACTCTTACCATAAGCATTTGATCAGTGTTCAAAGAAATATTTATATCTGAAAGTGTTTATATCAGTAAAAACATGAAAGAATGATAATAAATGAACCACAAGTTCGACTCAAAGTCAAGAGAAAGAAAATGATATAAGTAAAAAGAAATTATAAATAAGGAAACAAGAAAAATGCAAAAGATTATACCAATTGATAAACCCAAATTTTAAAAAGCTAATTAAATCAAGAATAAAGGATGGAAACACACAATATAAAAGAAGAAAAGAAAGGATTGGAGAAATATAATAATATGGATTCTTTACTTTTAAATATGCTTGAAAAACTAAATACAGTTAATTATTTCTTTGGAAAACACAGTTTATCAAACTTGATTTTATGAAAGACAGAAAACCTGTACATACCAATTTTGGCAAAATAAATAAATCATTGTGCAGAAACTATAGTATATTTCCTCAGTGGTGAACTACACAGATGTAGAAACCATGAGGAAGATCTGTATGAATTGAAGTAGAGTGAGTTCATAAAAAGCAAAAAGAAAAAGCGTATCTAGTTTTCTAACTTTTCAGTAAGAATAAAGCAGAAATATAAAAATATAAACGTAACTATTACGCAAAGAGAAACATAGGAAGCATAGATTAGAAATCAGTAGATCAATGGGATGGGAATGAGATTGAAGGAATCAAGAGAGTAACTACTGAGGTTTTTTTTTTTTTTTTTTTCAGTGTGGCTTTAAATTTTTGAACCATGTTATTGTTTTACGAAAATAACAATCAAATGAAAAGAAAAATTTCTAATGTAGAATATGAACGGGGCTAAATCAATATGTTTATCCTTGATTCTATTAATTTGATGCATCATGTTTATTGATTTGCATATGTTGAATCCTCCTTGCATCACTGGGATGAATTTCACTTGATCCTGATGAATGACTTTTAAATGTATTGTTGAATTGGGTTTGCCAGTATTTTGTTGAGGATTTCTGCATCTATGTTTATCAGTAATACTGGTCTGTAATTTACTTTTTTTTTTTTTTTTTGACTCTGATGAAGATCTGTTTGCATATTTAAATATTACAATAGCATAACTTTGTCTCATTCAAATACTTACACTTTATGTTTATTTTTCTTATCTTACATAACTGAAATTTTTAGTACAGTTTTGAATACAAGTGTAAATTGAAGGCATCCTTGTATTTTCTCAGTTATAAAGGGAATTATCTCAACATTTCACAATTAAATATACAGATGCTCCTTATCTTATGATGGGGTTATACCTTATAAACTTATCATAAGTTGAACATACGTCAAAATTTTCAACAATAAGTCGAAAACATTTGTTACACATAACCTATTAAATATAATAACTTAGCCTGACTTACCTTCAATGTATCCAGAACACTCACATTAACTTACACTTGGGTGAAATCATCTAAAGAAAAGCCTATTTTATAATAAATTGTTAAAGATTTTATGTATTTACTGAATAACATATGAAAAATTGAAACATAGAGTTGTTCTGTGGGTACCCAAAGTATAGTTTCCACTCAATGCATAATGCACGTGCATCATTGTATGTACCAAAAATCATAATAGAAACATTGTAGGTCAGGGACCACCTATACTGAATTTGGTTTTGGTTATTTTTATACAATGTATTTTAAAGTTAAGGCAGTTCTCTTCCATTCCTGGTTTCTTGACATTTTTGAAGTGTACATATTAAATTTTTAATTCTCTTTTTATCTCTTATTAGATGTTTTGTAAAATTTAATTTGTTTATGGAATAATGACATTAATTAATTTTACTCATCAATTTAAAGTTCTATCATGGGATAACTAATTTGAGCCTGATGTGTTTACATTATATATAGCTTTGTATGTTTGATTTGAAAATATTTTCAAATATTTTGGGTTCATTCTGAGAAAACTGGGCTATAATTTTACTCATCTGTGGACTTTTTTTTTTCTTATTTTCTGGAAGTTTTCTCTATGGTTAAAATGTTCTTTTACTTGCATGTTGCTAGAACACACATCTGTTTTCTTTGATGCAATAGTTGATGTGGTGTTTCAATTTCATTTATGGTTATAGGCATGACTGATATTAGCTGGTACACACTACTGTGACTATATTGGTTTTTGATAGCCAGTGTTCTTTGTGATTATCTAAGTGCCCATGTGGCTAACCTTCTAATTGGTTGATAGCTGTGCTATATCAGTTGTTAAAACATTTCTAAATATTTCTGTGGGTTATAAGACCAAAACTGCATGGGGCTGATTTAATAGCCCTTTTCTGGTCATGGCAGATTAACATTATTGGCCTCTTCAAGGTCCCTTTCTTGTTTCACACATTTATTTTCATTTACTCCTATTCCCCTCCCTTTAGAGGACACATTCTAATGCATTTAATATGCACTTATTTGGTTTTCTTTATTGCTGTAACAAATTTTGAATTGTTTTATATGCATTTTTAATTTACATAAATTCTATTGTCTTACATGTCTTATTAAGTAAGACTTACTTACTTACTCCATTCGTCACCACACCTTTAAGACCCATCATTCTTCATGTGCTCCTAGGTGTGTTAACTTTGTTGATTGTAACTGTGTTGCTTCGAGGTCCTGAACAATACTGTAGGTGTGGATTTATTGCATTTTACCTACTACAGTTCAAGCAATAATCCCCCAGTTTGCCTGTAACATTCTACTACCACAAATAATGATGCAATAATCAAGCATC
The DNA here is from genome assembly GCF_037993035.2 of Macaca fascicularis. Taxonomy (NCBI): domain Eukaryota; kingdom Metazoa; phylum Chordata; class Mammalia; order Primates; family Cercopithecidae; genus Macaca; species Macaca fascicularis. Next base: position 44,912,681 of record NC_088378.1, read on the forward strand.
TTCCTACCTGTCCCTCGATACAGCTCTGTAAGACTTTCTTTGGGATATATGCTCTAAAGAAGAACTGCAATGTCATAACAAATGGGTACATTTAATTTGATCACCCGATGCCAGATTGCTCCAGTGAATGCACGAGCCTCCCTTCCTACAAGAAATGCAAAAAGATGACTATATCCCTATGATATTACTACCATGGAGTATTATTCAGCTTTCTAGTCTTTAACATTCTAAGAGATGTAAAATAATATCATATTGAATTTGCTTTTGCTTTTTTGTGCATGACAAGTAGTTTTTTACATTCAAGCAACTACTGGTAAATTAAATATAAAGTCTAATAAATAATTGAAGTCTATCATCTAATAAAATTTATCATGTGAACTTAAAGACAACAAAGTCAAAAAGAACTATACCAATAACATTGTTTTAACCCTTATATGGAGGGAAATACTTTAAGTGTGGTTGTTGATTCACACAGTGTACAAATAACATTATAGTAATTTTTGATTAAAAAGTCTCTCACCTTAAAAAAGCACTAGCAAAATATAACATTCAGCTATGTATTTATATATGTATATATGAATATGTGTGTATATGCATAATATGTGTGTATGACCTAGTTGAGGAGTACTTTTATATACAATTCTGTTTTAGCTACAAAGAAAACAGACAGCTTGTACCCAACCAATATATCAGTATGATATAAGTAGTTAAGAAGAATAAATTTTTGGACAAACTTTAAATGTCTACAGAGAAACTGGGTTCTTTAGTTAGACAAAAAATGTGTCACTACTATGCCTCACACAGTCAATTACATACCCATGCTCTGTCCCAAAGTGTCACAGAGTGTCCAAGAAGAGCAATAGTAACTCAAAAATTCCAAAAACAGGCTGCAATAGTCAAGGTTCAGTTAGGAAGACTGAACCATGATAAGTCTTATGGAACAAAGGAATGATTATAGAACTAGAGAAAAAATGGAAACAAAGGTTTAATGTAGGGAGTTCAAGGATCAAAGTCACTGACCTGTCCTCTTGAGGCCACACATGTTTAGCTTTGAGAGTGGTGCTGTAAAGGAAAATCTGGGCAGAGTGTAAGAAAACCTAATGCCTCTCTTTCTAGCTCAGGGCCTGCAATCATTGTTGGGAAGCTGTGGCAGAAATTAGGACGAATACTGAATGAGTTCTTGCTCTCTTGGTTCCTTCAAAAGAAAAAGAGCCTGGCACTTCCCCTTTCTGTTATTTCCTTCTCAACAAAGGCTCTCTACACACATCAGTTCCCCTTCACTTTACACCATGAGTGGAAGCAGCTTAAGGGCCTCACCAGAAACTCAGCAGATGCCAGTGCCATGATTCTTGTACATTCTGCAGAACCATCAGCCAAATATATACCTTTTCTTTGTAAATTACCCAGCCTCATGTATTCCTTCATAGCTACACTAAATGGGCTGAGACAGCTGCCACATCCACTTCTTGTCAATTAGGCATTCCATATCACTCCTTTAATAATATTTAACTTCTGACTGAAGACAATAGCAAAATCATACACACCTATTACAGTTATCTTTCATCATATAGAAGCCACGATAGCCCTCTATCCGTCTTCAATTGGGGCCTAACTGTGCGCGTGTGAACGCGCGCACACACACCTCCCCCCCCCACATAAATATAAAATTGAGAAATAAATACTTATGATTCATTTCAGTAATGAGTCATAGGGCGGTATTTGATATTTGTAATTTCCAGTTTATACTTACTCCATTATTTCTTTTTCCGTATAAATCATTTGAACTGTTCATGATTACTTGCCTAATGGAATAATGCAAAACTTTTATTCCTTAAGGATCTATGACATTAGTAGTTCCTTGTCTGTAAGAAATTTTGTCATTTTCTATTAACTTTTCTCATGGAATATAATAATTATAAGACATTGCTATGCATATTCCTTGTGCTACGAACTACTTCTAGTCTCCCAATTCTGTAAAAGTAATACAATTTTCACTTGACAGTCACAATCAATTATACAGTCATCAGATTAACCACCTTCTTTACCTATCGATTCATGGTGTAATAATTATAAAGTGGCTAAGTGAAGTCTTAAATTTTGGTTTAATGGAATCATTGTTGTAGCCCTGGTACAAGCATTGCCTTTTTGGGAATAAGTCCTATGAACTGGCAAGACGCAAATTTGAAGGGAAAAAAGCCACAGTTTTGCTCATGGATTATTAGAGTTAACAATGACTGAAAATATTCTCATTTTGTCTTTTTATTTTCAGACTTGTCAATCTTTTCTAGGAAAAAAATAGTATAATGTATTAATTTCTAATATTTAGCATATACCTTGGATCATATTACATAGCCCTTCAATGTGCTGTCATTTAGATGTTGTAATAACTGAGTCTTCAAAATGCTTTCTAACCATTCTATCAGGCCAGCTGCTTCAGAGTTAAGGGAAATGTGGAAGGACCATTAAATAAAGTGCACATTACTGAGCCCATGTGTAACCCTCATTTCAGCTGCCATGCCATTTTGTCATGAGGCCCTTAAGAACAGAGGTGTCGGAGAAAAGAGTCTCGCCACTGTCCACGGAACAGATTATTTTCTCCAGTTGAAAATTAAGATTCTATTTTAGATATTATACTTTTTTGACCATTTACAAAGGACACAGATATTTCCCCTCTTTGACTATTTCAAAATGCCTGTACACATAGCTCCTCCCTAGCCTCCCCTTGTCACTCATTTTCTGCTGTTTCTTCTAAATCTCAGACTATTCAGTCAAACCATTAGATACTTTCTCTGAATTAGCGTAGAGCCATATCTCTAACCATCTGTACTTTCAGGCAAAATGGACTATCAAGTTCATGGCATGTTTCTGTCCACTGTGTTACTTTCCTATAACCATTCTCTTTTAAGACTAATTCTCATATGAATCATTGTGTTTTTCTATTCAAATCTGAAAGGAGACTGCATGTTGTGCAGAACCATATACAAATCAGGTCCAGCATACCAGCTCCTCAGTCAACAGGTCACAGTGAACTCTTCTTGAGGTTTTAGGCGTTGGTTGCAAGAAAGGAGGCAACATAACTGGAGTAGGAGTATGAGAGTATGAGTCACTTGCTCATGTGATATCCTTGTGCCTTTAGGAACTGCTGGTGCCCAAACTAGTATCCAGCACTTCATGTGTTGGTGGGGTTTTGCTGTGCATAGCCAACTTTAATGCCTGATAGCTCTTATTATATCTAGTTTATGACAAGCATACTGGGTTCTATGGTAACTTGGAGAGGTGTGTCTTCTTTTTTATTTTTGTTAGTCTTAATATTATAGGTTTATTAATTTGTTAATACCAAAGTTATCAAAGGGAAAAAATTAAAAATATAGGTTTAGTAAATGTGTTGATGTTTTTAAAGAACCAACTCTTGATTTCATTAAACTTTTTCGATTCTTTCTTTTCCTGTTTTCATTTTGTTTCTGCTCTTTGTTATTTTCTTCCTTCTGTTTGATTTGGATTTATTTTGCTCTTCTTTTGCTATTATCCTGAGGAAAAAAACTTAAATTACTTACTTAAGATTTTTCTTTGTTTCAAATGTAAATATTTAGTACTATAAATGTTCCTCTCAGCATTGCTTTGGCTATGATCCACAAACTTTGATATATAATATTTTCATTCATTGCTATGTATTTAAAAAATATTTCTTTTGTGACCTCCTCTTTGACCCATGGATTGCTTAAGAGTGTGTTAGTAAATTTCCAACTGTTTGAGGATCTTCTTGCTTTATTTCTGTAGTTAATTTCTCATTGGACTCTATACTGGTCAGGAAACATTTCATATGATTTCAATTTTTTTAAGTTTGTTAAGGTGGCTTTATGGCCCAGAATACGGTGTATTATATTACACTTTCCATAGGTGCTTGGAAAGAAGGTGTAGTCTCCTGCTATTGCCTAAAGTGTTCGATTTAGATTCTATTGTTTCATTGCGTTATTCATTTATTCCGTATCTTTGCTAATTTTCTGGCTAGTTTTTTTTAATCAAATACTGAGAATGGGATGTTGAATTCTTCAGTATAATTACAGATTTGACTATTTCTTTTTAAATATATATTGGTTTATAGTTCGTGTATTTTGTTTCATGAATTCTGTTGCTTGTTACATATTTAGGATCATTATGTCTCTTTGTGGACTTATCTTTTTACCATGTAATGTCCCTTTTTGTCTCTAGTAATTTTATTTGCTCTGATGTCTATTTTATCTGAGATTAATATAGCTACTGTTACATTTTAAAGTTCACATTAGCTATCTTTTTTGCTTTTATAATTTATGTCTACCTATGTTATTAAATTTGCAGTATATTCATGTATATAGCATACAGTTGGGGTTTTAAATAAATCCACTCTGTTAATCTCTCTTTCAATTGTTGTATTTTGACTATTAAAATTTTAAGTAATGATTAATATGTTAGACATTCCATCGTCCATTTTTGTTTTCTGTTTTTTCTTTATTATTATTATTTTCTATTGATATACATATTAGTCAGTTCTCACTAATTTATACTCAGATATGCTATAACGACATACCTGAGACTGGATAATTTAGAAAGAAAAGAGGTTCAATTGACTCACACTTCTGCATAGCTGGGCAGGCCTCAGGTAACTTACAAGCATGGCAGAAGGGCAAGCAAACACATCTTTCTTCACATGGCGGCAGCAAGAAGAAGTGCCAAATAAAGGGGGAAAAGCCCCTTATAACATTATCAGATCTTGTGAGAACTCACCCACTATCATGAGAACAGCATGGAGGAACTTGCCCCATGATCTAATCACCTCCCAAGAAGTCTTGGGGATTACATCTTGGATTACAACTCAAGAGGAGATTTTGGTAAATTCATATCGATATATAATACATATACAGTAAAACCATATCGATATATAATACATATACATATTTTGGAGATACATGTGATAATTTGATACAGTCATATAATGTATGAAGTTCAAATCAGGGTAGTTAGGATATCCATCACCTTAAATATTAATCTTTTCTTTACACTAGGAATATTTGAATTATTTTCTTCTAGCTATTTTGAAATGTACAAAAATGTTAACTATAATCTCCTTACTAATCTATAGAACACTAGGTCTTATTTGTTATATCTAACTATATATTTTTATCCATTAATCAACAGCCTCTCTTCATCTCCTCCCTTCCCCCTACCATTCTTTGGCTTCTGGTAACTATCAATTTTCTCTCTTTCTTCATGAGATCCACTTTTTAAGATACCACATATGAATGAAAACATGCAATATGTATCTTTTTGTGCTGAGCTTATTTCACTTAACATAATGACTTCCATTTCCATCCATATTGATGCAAATAACAGAATCTCATTCTTTTATAATGCTAAATAACATTCCATTGTGTGTATATACTACATTTTCTTTATTCATTCATCCACTGAGAGGCATTTAAGTTCATTCCATATTTTGCTTATTATGAAGTTTTTCAGTAAACATGGAAATGCAGATATATCTTTGATATGTTGATTTTCTTTATTTTGGATATATACCCAGGAGTGGAGTTGCAAAATCATATAGTAGTTCTACTCTTAGTTTTTTGAGGTACTTCCATACAATTTTCCATAGTGACTCTACCAGTTTACATTTTCATCAACAATGTACAAGGATTCCCTTTTGTCTGTATTTTTGCCAGCATCTGTTATTCTGTGTTTTGTTTGTTTGTTTTGAGATGGAGTCTCATCTTGCTTTGTCGCCAGGCTGGAGTGCAGTGGCACCATCTCGGCTCACTGCAACTTCTGCCTCCTGGGTTCAAGCGATTTTCCTGCCTCAGCCTAATGGGTAGCTGGGACTACAGGCATGTGCCACCATACCCAGCTAATTTTTGTATTTTTAGTAGAGACAGGGTTTCACCATGCTGGCCCAACGGGTCTTGAACTCCTGACCTCAGGTGATCCACCCACCTCGTCCTCCCAAAGTGCTGGGATTACAGTCATGAGCCACGGCACCCAGCCTGTTTGTTTTTGGTTTTTTGTTTTTGAGACAGTGTCTGGCTCTGTTGCTCAGGTTTGATAATACCTGTTTTAAATAAAAGCCATTTTAACTAGGTAAGATGTGGTTTTTATTTGCATTGGTAATATTGAACATTTTTAATATATCCGTTGGCCATTTGTATGTCTTCTTTTGAGAAATGTCTATTCAGATATTTTGCCAACTTTTTGATCCGTTTTTTTTTTTTTTTTTTTTTGCTATTGTTTGAGTTCCTCATATATTCTAGTTAGTAATCCCTTGTCAGATAGTTTCCAAATATTGTCTCATTATTTTATCTCTTCACTCTGTTGGTTGTGTCTTTTGCTGGGTGGATGCTTTTTCACTTGATATAATCCCATTGGTCTATTTATGCTTTGGTTGCCTGTGCTTTTGAGGTCTTATGTACAAACCCTTCCAGATCATTATCCTGAGGAGCTTCCCCAATGTTTTATTTTAATTGTTTCACAGTTTGGTGTCTTATATTTAAGTCTTTAATCCATTTTAGTATGATTTTTATAAGCAGTGCAAGATAGAAATCTAGTTTCATTCTTCTAGATGTGAATATCAGTTTTCACAGCACCACTTATTGAAGACACTGTTTTTCACGGATGTATGCAGTTGGCAACTTTGTTGCAAAGTATTTGACTAAACGCATAGATTTATTTGTGGGTCTCTATTCTGTTCCATTGGCCCCTTTGTCTATTTTTATGCCAGTACCATGTCGATTAGGTTGCTATAGCTTGTAGTACATTTTAAAATCAGGCATTGTGATACCTCCAGCTTTGTTCTTTTTGCTCAGGATTGCTTTGGCTATCCAGGGTCTTTTGTGTTCCATATAAATTTGAAGATATTTTTATTTCTATGAAAAATATCACTGATATTTGGACAGAAATTCATAGCATCTATAAATTGCCTTCAATAGTACTCTCATTTTGACAATATTATTTTAATCCATGAGCATAGAATATGTTTTCTCTGTGTTGTTTTCAGTTTCTTTCATCAGTGTTTATTATGGTTTTCTTGTACAGATTTTTCACTTCTGTGGTTAAATTTATTTCTAGGTTTTTGATAGTCTTTGTAGTTATGGGATATATTTCCTGATTTATTTTATAGATTGTTCATTGTTAGTATATATAAATGCTACTGAGTTTTGTATATTGATTTTAGTATCCTGCACCTTTGCTGAATTTACTTCAGTCCTACCAGTTTGCTGTGTGGAGTCTTTAGGTTTTTCTAAATATAAGATTATGTCATCTGCAGAAAAGGTGAATTTGACTTCTTCCTTTCCAATTTAAATGCCTTTTATTTCTTTCTCTTGCATAATTTCCCTGGCCAGGAATTCCAGTAATATGTTGAATAAAAGTGATGAAAGTGGCCATATTGTTTTAGAGAGATGTCTTTCAATTTTTTCTCTTTCAGTGTGATGTTGGTTGTGTGTTTGTCATATACAACCTTTATTATTTTAACGTATGTTTTTTCCATACCCAGTTAGTTGCGTGTTTTTTTTTTTTTTTTTCTCAAGGAAATGCTGAATTTTATCAAGGGCTTTTTCAGCATCTATTGAAATAATCACAGGATATTTTTCATGGTTCTGATAATGTGATATATCATGTTTATTGATTTGCTTATGTTGAACCATACTTGCATCCCTGAGATGCAATGCTCAATTGTGGTGAATAGTCTTTTGATGTGTTGTTGAATTAGGTTTGCTATTATTTTGTTGAGAATTTTTGCACGTATGCTTATCAGTGATACTGGTAGTTTTCTTTTTTTATTGTTTCTTTGTCTGGTTTGAGTGTCAAGGTAATGCTGATCTTGTAGAATGGTTTGGAAGTATTCCCCCTTTTCTAATTTCTTGATGCAGTTCAGTAGAATTTGTACTAGTTCTTTAAAAGTCTGGTAGAATTCAGTAGTGAATTCATCAGATCTGGGGTTTTCTTGAATGACAGATTTTTTATTACAGCTTTGACCTCATTTCAGGTTAGTGGTTTGTTGAGGTTTTCAATTTCTTCATGGTTCCATCTTGGTTGGTTGTAGGTGTCCAGACATCTATCCATTTCTTCTAGGTTTTCTTATTTGTTGGCATACTGTGATTTGTAACATTCTCTATTCTTTGTATTTCTATGGTTTCAGTTGCTTTGTCATCTTTTCTGTTTCAGATTTGTTTTTTGTTGTTGTTGTTGTTGTTGTTGTTTTTGAGACGGAGTCTAGCTCTGTCGCCAGGCTGGAGTGCAGTAGTGTGATATCGGCTTACTGCAACCTTCGCCTCCTGGGTTAAAGTAATTCTCCTGCCTCAGCCTCCCAAGTAGGTGGAACTACAAGCCCATACAGCTAATTTTTTTTTCCTATTTTTATTACAGACAGGGTTTCACTATGTCAGCCAGGATAGTCTCGAACCCCTGACCTTGTGATCCGCCTGTCTCGGCCTCCCAAAGTGCTGGGATTACAGGCGTGAGCCACCATCCTCGGCCCTGTTTTTGATTTCATGTGTTTGAGTCTTCTCTCCTTTTCTCTTATTTAGTTTAGTCAAAAGTTTGATTTTGTTTACCTTTTCAAAAAAACCAACTTTTTGTTTATCTTCTGTAATTGTTCCTTAGTCTCAATTACATTTATTTCTGCTTTGATCTGTATTATTTCTTGTCTTCTAGTAATTTTGGGTTTGATTTATTCTTGCTTTTCTAGTTCTTGAGGTATATCTTTAGTTTATTTAAAGTATCACATAATTTAAAGTATTTCTACTTTGTTGATACAGACATTTATTGCCATAAACTTCCCTCTTATCTATCTATCTGTATCTCATTGACTTTGGTATGCTGTTTTTTCATTTTCATTTGTTTCAGAAATTTTAAATTTTTCTTCATAATTTCTTTACTAACTCATTGGTCATTTCAGAGCATGTGGTTTAATTTCCATGTGTCTGCGTAGTTTCTGAGGTTCCTCTTGTTATTAATTTAATGTTTTATTCTATTGTATTCAGAAAAGTTACTTGATATGATTTCTAATTTTTTTTATTTGTTGAGAACTGTTTCGTGGGCCAAGATGTGGTCTATTCAGGAGAATTATTTATGTGCTGCTGAAAATAATGTGTATTCTGCCACAACTGGGGAAAATTTCTGTTATTGTCAATTAGCCCTATTTGGTCTAGTGTATAGATATTTATTTGTTGATTTATGCCTGGATGATCTGTTTATTACTGAGAGTGGGGTGTCGAAGTTCTCTGCTGCTATGCTATTTATTTAGTATTTATTTCCCTTTAGATTTGTTAATGTTTGCTTCATAGACTTGAGTGATACAAGGTTGGGTGCATAGATACTTATAACTATATATTCTTTCTGAACTTACCACTTTATCATTATATAGTGATCTTTTGAGCTAATTTTTTATATCTTGTAGATGTTTGTCCATTTCATTCTTTTTTCTTTTTTCCTCTGACTGTATATTTTCAAATAGCCTATCTTTGAGCTCAGAGCTCACTGATTCTTTCCTCTGCTTGATCAATTCTACTGTTAAGAGTTGCTAATGGGCCAGACGCGGTTGCTCAAGCCTGTAATCCCAGCACTTTGGGCGGCCGAGACGGGCGGATCATGAGGTCAGGAGATCGAGACCATCTTGGCTAACACGGTGAAACCCCGTCTCTACTAAAAAAATACAAAAACTAGCCAGGTGAGGTGGTGGGCGCCTGTAGTCCCAGCTACTTGGGAGGCTGAGGCAGGAGAATGGTGTAAACCCGGGAGGCAGAGCTTGCAGTGAGCTGAGATCTGGCCACTGCACTCCAGCCTGGGCAACAGAGCGAGACTCCGTCTCAAAAATAAAAAGAGTTGCTAATGAATTTTACAGTTCAGCAAATATATTTCTCAGTTCCAATATATGTCTTTTTTATATTTCAATCTCTTCGTAAATGTCTCTGATAAATATCTGACTTGCTTTTCTGTGTTATCTTGGAGATTACTGGGTTTTCTTAAAACTGCTATTTTGAATTTTTGGTTAGAGAACTCACATACTGCCATGCTGTTGGTATCCATCACTGGTTCCTTGCTGTTTGTTTGTTTGGGGAGTGATGGTTCCTAGGTTGGTATTGTTTCTTGTAGATGTATGTCTATGTCTTTCCATTGAAAGTTTAGTTATTTATTCCAATCTTCTCTGTCTGGTTTTTGTTCTTGTTTTATTTTTCGACATGATTGCTTAGAGATTCATTGTAATTTAAAAATTTCTTTCCAGCTTAGTTTCTGCCCCCTTTTAAGCACTAGATGACTTCATAAGCCCAGGTTTGTCTCAGCTCTAGTAACAGATCAGAACTCTGCCCATCCCAAATGAACAGATCTTAAAGGGGATATCCCTGCACCGTGTGACTGCAGCCTAGGAGTTTGTGTCCAGAAGACCCATGAAGTGTACCTCCCCAGTGTGCGGTTGCCGAACAGCCACTCTGATTCGGCATCGCCTTTGGCTTTCCTCTTTGTTTATTGAGCTCCACATTACATGGTGTTATGCTTTTCACTTCAGTCATCAAATATGACTTAAGAAGTTCATGAGAAATAAGATAATCTAGCATATATATCCTTATTGTTACATATTTAATTGTCCTTTTTTTTAAATTCTCAGCTTTACTCTTTTATATTTTTCTATTTGTTGAGAGTTTTGTAACCCCTTTTAAAGAGTAGGCATTATTTTACCCTTAACTGAGAATGCCTTTATTTCGCTTTCATTTCTTAAGGATATTTTTGTTAGATATAGAATTCATGGGTAACAGATCTCTTTCTTCACACCTAAAAAATGCCAATTATTTCTGGCCTCCATGCTGTAAAAAAAGTTTATTATCATACAAATTAGAATTGCCAGATAGATGATGTGTTCTGTGGTTACTTATTTATCTTTCTCTTTAGTTTTTAGCAATTTGATTATAACGTGGTAAATTTAGGGGAGTGTAATGTATTTGGAGTTTGCTCAGCTTCTTGAACTGTAGGTACGTCTTTTGCCAAATATGGGTTTTTTCCAGCTATTTTTGAACACGTATTTCAGCCATGCATTCTTTCTCTTCTTTTTTAGAATTCTGATATCATGAATGTAAGATCTTTTATTTCTGACGTCCATAAAACTTTGTTCATTCTTTTCTTTAAAGTATACTTTCTCTCTGTTTGAATTGAGTGAAATCTTTTGATCAGTTCTCAATTTCAGTGATTTTGTAACCAACACTCTATTATGGAGCTCACCCAGCAGACTTTTTTTTCCCCTCTTTATTTCTATTATGTTCTTTCACTTCTGTAAGTTGTTTATTTTCTTGTAACTTTTATTTCTTTGCTGAGATTTTTAAAACTTATTTGCTTCAAATTCACAATTATCATTGAAGCAATATTATGGTACCCGCTTTGAAATATTTGAGATATATATGCTAAAATATTTATGGATTAAATAACATTATATATGGAATTGGCTCCACAATAATTTGAGGGAGTGTGGGAGTGGCCTGGATATAAATAAAATTAGCCCAAAGTTTACAATTGTTAATGCTAGGTTATTAGTACACGGCCATATTTTATCGTATGGTGTCCAGAATTGGTGGGTTCTTGGTCTCACTGACTTGAAGAATGAAGCCATAGACTCTCACAGTGAATGTTACAGTTCTTAGTGTGTCTGCAGTTTGTTCTTTCTGATGTTAGGACGTGTTCGGAGTTTCTTCCTTCTGGTGGGTTCGTGGTGTCCCTGGCTTCAGGAGTGAAGCTGCAGCTCTTCATGGTGAGTGTTACAGCTCTTAACGCAGCGCATCTGGAGTTGTCCATTTCTCCTGGTGGGTTCATGGTCTAGCTGGTTTCCACAGTGAAGCTGCAGACCTTTGTGGTGAGCTCATTAAGGCAGTGCAGACCCAAGGAGTGAGCACCAGCAAGATTTACTTCAAAGACCAAAAGAACAAAGCTTCCACGGTCTGGAAAAGGACCCACGCAGGTTGCCTGCTTTTATTCCCTTATCCGACCCCACCCACATCCTGCTGGTTGGTCAATTTTACAGAGAACTGATTGGTCCATTTTACAGAGAACTGATTGGTCCATTTTGACACAGTGCTGACTGGTGTGTTTACAATCCCTGAGCTAGACACAGAGTGCTGATTGGTGCATTTACAATCCTCTACCTAGACATAAAAGTTCTCCAAGTCCGCATCCTACTTAGGAGCCCAGCTGACTTCCCCAGGGCTGCAGGCAAAGTTTCCCGCCAGTCCAGCATCAGGCATCTGCCCTCCTCAGTCCTGGGGAGGTTGATGGGACAGGGTGCTGCGGGGTAGGGGGCAGCGGCCGTCAGAGAGGCTCCAGGCCACAAGGGAGCTTACCGTGTCGGGGCTCCGGCATGGCGGGCTGCAGGTCCTGAGCCCTGCCTGCCCCGGGAGGCCGCTGAGGCCTGGCGAGAATTCCAGCATGGTGCCAGCAGGTCGGCAGTACTGGGGGACCCAGGGCACCCTTGGCAGCCGCTGGCCGGGGTGCTAAGCCTCTCGCTACCCGGGGCAGGCGGTGCACGCTGGCCGCTCTGAGTGTGGGACCACCAAGCCTGCTCCCGCCCAGAATTCGCGCTGGCTCCTGAACGGCTTGCATAGCTCTGGTCCCCGCCTGCACGTCTCCCTCCACACCTCCCCGCAAGCAGAGGGAGTTGGCTCCTGCCTCAGCCAGCCCAGAGAGGAGCTCCCACAGTGCAGTGCCAGGCTGAAGGGCTCCACAAGCCTCACCAGAGCGGACACCAAGGCCAAGGAGGCTCTGAGAGCGAGCGAGGGCCGCCAGCACCTTGTCACCTCTCTATATTATTGTCTCCACGTTTGTAAGCATTTAAAATTTTTCATGGTAGGAAATGATGGGGAAGACTCTGAAATACACATTATCCTAGTAGAAAGTATTATTTTTTATTCTTACAAATATTATATATAATTGTTGTAAAAATTTGTGGATACCACTTTTATCTATTTCTCCTTTTTTATTAGAGGGAGAAATCACATGCAAATAAACAATGAACTCTACATTTAAAAATACAGCTTTTGACCTAGTGCTAATTGGAAGGGGAATTCATCTAGCCCTAAAAAGTAATTTTTATAATAAATATCTGCTGTATTTTGCTCATCTGGGATTTAGTGTCCCTAGGGAATCAAGATCTTAAATTCAAAACATGAACATCTCTTAGAAATAAAGTAACATCATGTTTATGCATTACATATATAAATCTGTGTGGGTATATATGTAAAAATGCGTGTATACTTTAAATAAAAATATCTTTGTAACCCAGTAGTAGATTTTATATGGAGAATTTGTCTTTATATTCTCCCAGTTTCATCTTTCTTTTTCTTTTATTAATTGGTACATTCAATGTTACTTTGATACATGTAGACAGTTGGCATAGAGGAACCATCATTTTCAATACAAACTGGGGATACTCTTGTCTTTGTAAATTAAGTATGATCTGTCAACTTCTATATATTTCTTTTGTGTTTGTGACAAGACATCAGAAATCAGAAAAATCATGGTATAATACTTCCCTTATAAAAGATGTTTTTACTCTTTTACATATTTGTATCCATTTTTAATCTTCATATTACATATTTTCTATAAATATTTAATTCTTGGTTATAGAAAGCTGTATTCTAATAATTAGTACTGATGGGAGAGAAAGATATCCTTTCACATTACTATTCTGCAAGTGAGTGATGAAGTAATTGTTAGATCGCAAGCTTTAGCTATTCTACCGTATGTACAATGGTTAGGTGAAGTATTGCATCCCCATCCCTGAAACAAGGTACTTCTCCAGAGAGAAATACCTTGGAAGAGAGGATGCTCTTCCTCATGGTGTTTGCAGCCCAGCTCCAGGGACAGAAAGATACTGTGTTCAAACAAAACAGAGGTCATACAGCAATGAGTGAAGTTCATGCAAAGGTCAGTAAAGAAAACTTGCTCTGGGATAAATTAATCAAAGGATCTTCAGGGAAGGTTATTTTAGACTCAACCTGACTATCTACATCCCAGCACTATAAGCAAGTAGTGCTTTCCCGCTTAAAACATCGAGTGCTTGTATTTATACATGTTCAAAATAACCTAGCCTAAGTGAAGTGTTCTTGAAAATAAATTTAAACTTCCTCATTAAAATCCTAAATTTGCTCATCTATCTTGCTCAAGAGGGAATTTTAGCTGCCTTATGTTAGAAATTATAGATGAGAGATTATATTAGTGAGCACATTTCTAAAAATACCTTTTGAGTACACATATAGCTTATTAAAAAGTGAATGGAATGAAATTAAGTACCATGCTGCAACTATTATATTTTATACTATGTGTGAAAAAACAAACTATAGCAAATTTATATTTAAACCTCTAAGATAATGAGACAACAAATAACTTACACTTAGAGTTCTCTAAAAGTGATCATTATCAGAAAATTCTTAAAAACTAGTGCAGAAAACAACGTATTAAAAACACAGACACAGTGCTAAGTGATAAATCTTAGTACCATTTCTGACACGGTAATTTTGCAAAAATCTTATAACAGTTCTACATGGTTTTTTAAATATTATTCTTATATATCAAATAGTTAATAAGACTTTCTCATATCACTGAAATATATTAATTATGGTTATACTTGTTGTAGGTTATGTCAGTAACAACAAATCAATAGTAACACAACTCCTACCTTAAAACATTATCGATGAATAAATCAAGCTGTATTCAGTCAAAGATGAGTGCTTTCACTTTTCTAAGCAATGATTTCATTCACCAATACCTTGTTTTGTGTTCAGTGTAGGAATTGGATAGGCAGTGCCTGTTCAATCTCCTTTTAATGATTGTTGATAGAGCAGACAGGGGGGGTCTCAGAAAGCTGAATATGTCCTTGAATTCTAGCTCCATTTTTGGTCTCTAAATGCATTACTATGCCCTCATTCATTGGATTTGTTAATAATCTTTGAGAGGAAAAATAGCATTTCATTGCACAGCAACAAAAAATCAAGGCACAGAATACAAGTGTCTGCATGGCAAAGAGACTCAGATCACTATGATACCACACTCATTCATTTTCATTTCCGGCAAGACTAGACTCTGCATTTATTTTTGATCAAAGAAATAAAAACAATAATGAGAACTTATGCACATATCATTTATACAGCTGGGATTGTTTTAAGACTTTTTAACCTCCAGCTTGTTATGTATGTCTGCAAACTGACTGGCAAGGGATAAAGCAAGTACGGCAAGATAAATTCAAACAATCTGCTCCTTCCTGGAGATCTTTGTAAACAAAATCAATATCTGTAGAAAAATATTGAATTCTTGTGTACTTAAATTCAGAACTTCAGAGATACTCAATAACGTATTCTGAACTCAGTAAGAAAAACTGCTAATGCTATTAGAATAGATAAAATTTACATTTTCTCTGAAAAAATGTCCCTAGGCTTTCTATGAAACCTAGAAAATAATATCATTTATTTTCAACATATCTGATTTGGTGACTCTATAAGATATATATACATTTTGAAAAATAGGATGCTGTTTTAAATGCATTTGAGTATTTGTTTGTACCCTCTACCTAGATACCTATTTGTTTCTGTATTCAAGATACCGTATTTTTGAAATAAGGATAATGATTTTTCTGTCGGGACACATTGCCATAACACATTCTTAAATAATGAGTACTGGAAAGACAGATATTTAGTTGCCAGTCCTTAAATGGAGGGTCTATTAGAGATAGATATAGATAGGTAGATAAATAGATATAGAGATACATAATAATTATAATAGCTATTATATATTGTAATACATGTGTGCATGTGTGTGTCGTGCTATTAAGCATCCATGTTCTAAGATTACCTAGAATTTAGTAACTCAGCTAGTGAACCTAAAATTAAAATGTCTAATATTTGTAGGGAATTAAACATTCTTCAGTTTTCTTCTTGTGGAGTTTTGTTATTGACAGGTTTCTTATTGAATGACATCAATGAATTATGATTTAGTTATTTTTAACTTTACAACATCTTCAGGTAGCAAAAGGGAATTAATATTGTGTTTGCTTTAATTTTATGCTTGCATTTATTAGCACGTTGGATGTCACATGTTTTTACAATTATTAAAAATAAAACTATTCTGCTTAAAGTGCTTCTGCTGCCACTTTTCTTGGGTGCCATCTTGTTTTTAAATTACTAATTGATCTCTTGCTTTTGTGTACTCAGAATATTCAGAATGTATTACCTAATAAATTTACATAAGATGCTCACATATGATAAACTCTATCTTATACATCAATATAGAAGCACATAAAAATATAATTCTTACCTTTTTAAGTCTGGAGATTTGGATATATTTCAGAATATATCTTGTCTAAGAATTCAAAAGCTAATTATTATGTAAAATTGAATTGTGTTTCACAACCAATCTTATGTTATCATAAATCGCTTAAAGAGAGTTCTTTAACTTCATGAAGAGAGAAGGTCAAATGTATCATAAGATGATTTTAAAAATAGGCTTAAAATGAGGCAGCACAACAGTGTGATATGTTTTACATTAGAACAGTAATTACGCAACATTGTTTTAATCTCACACACACACAAATTCCTCTATTGCCTCTGCGTTGGCTGACAGATGCCACATGGAATGTTGGTATGTTTTTTGTGATATAAATTATACCTGTATCTTCAGGGTGGATTAAAATATCATGTAAATAATTATTGTACACACACTCAAAGCCTTGAACTGTCTACATGCCTTTGAATGCTCTATCGTGTGCCTTTGGCCCTTTAGTCTTGGTAGATCTTAATCTTCTTACCACTAAAATTTAAAAAACTATATATCATAAAATAATTGACACCTGGTATCCATCACATATAGTGCTTAGTATAGTATATATCAATACATATTAATTATAATTAATACAAATCATACTATTTATTATAAATTATTTTATGTCATTTTCTAGACCTTTTATTTTCAAAAGCCATTCTATTTTATTGGTATCAAAAATAGTGGTCTAAAATCTCTTTTCGTGAAAAATCTTCCTTAAGCCAATGTCAAAGATTTCAAACATAGTTGGAATGCCATTGTATTCAATTATTGTGGAATGAGGCACACAGATGTGGTGGGAGCCAAAAATCAACTATACTGACAAACGTCATTAACACTAATTTGCTTTCTGCCACTGATTTGCTTGCTGCTCCTTGCCTAACACTTTCCAATTCATTCTAGGCATTCTCTATGATGCTATTTTGCACTTTATTTTCTGCTTTGTCTCCCAGCCTAAAATGATGCTCCTCAAAATTAACAATTACTACTTTTTCAGGAGCAATTAAAATGATAAGAATAACCGAGCTTAAATTTCACATGACAATATAGATGTTTTATCCTTTAAGTATAAATAAATGTTCCTGGTTTACTAGATCTTAGAAAAACACAATTAACATTTGTAAACTTTTAAGTAATAATTTGCATAAAACAAATTCAATGATTCATTTCTTAAAATCAATAGAGCACTAAACCTAGAAAAAAAAAAGATATAGCTCCCATTCTTCGAATTTACTGCATATTAGATTAAACATATCAAATTCTCCAACCCAAAATTTGGCAAAAATATTAACCTTTTTCCAATTAAATTATTTTTACAAGGAAATAATGTGTTATCTTTGGTTTACTTTCTCCAAATAAACAAACAAACATATAAAACAACAAGACAATCAATATTTTATTGTATCTTAAATGGGTCACTTAATTATTCAAAACTTAATTATTTGATGTATCAA
The DNA here is from genome assembly GCF_037993035.2 of Macaca fascicularis. NCBI lineage: Eukaryota > Metazoa > Chordata > Mammalia > Primates > Cercopithecidae > Macaca > Macaca fascicularis. The sequence continues at coordinate 44,930,449 of NC_088378.1, forward strand.
ATACATTATATTACAATTTGGAAATGGGAAGCTAAAAGATCATTTTTAGAGCTTTACATCTCTAGGCAGAGGTTACTGTGAATTAAGACAGCCTGGGCTTACCTTGAAATAAAATCTCAGGAATAAGTCTAGAGCAGTTGCCAGACTTTAAGGTTATATTTTCTTTCCAGGGTAGCATGTTCCTTGAGAACTGCTGACTTTAAATCTTTAAAAGACAAAGCGCAAGCCCATGGTGTCTTATATTAATCTTTATTATTAGTGTTTTTCACACATTCAACAATATTAAAAGGCATTTACAGCATGACAGAATGAGGAACTCCATCAACCCACACTCCAGCACAAATGGTGAAAATTACTTAAAAACAATTATTTAAAGTCTCAGGAAGTGATATGAGGGACATATAGACAAGTTATTTATGGAAGAAAATCTATTAGCCTTTTGTAAGAACAGTGAGAATTGAGGTATTTGAACTGAGAGTTAATTCCGACTCATCCTTTTATATTGAGCAGAATAGAAACATCACTCTGAACCGGGAGTTCCCTGACTCCGCTCGGAGGACATGCAACAGGATTATGACTTGTCTATTAAGTCACTGCTGCTGCTCAAACCCCTTACAGGAGGTGGAGCATACAGACGGGCAGGTGCAGGAGCCGGAGTGAACACCCCTAGACTTCAGCCCCATGGCAGCATCAAGGTGTGAGAGCTTGTGACTCCCGAAGCCCAAATGGGCATGTGTTACAATTCAGCCTTTTAGCGTTGCCATCCACCGATGGCTTAAGTATTAACCAGCTCAGTGGACCCTCTTTTGAAAGGGCAGAGGGCCAGTGTGACAGCTGTCTGTATCCCGAGCTCTTGTCCAGCGTTCCAGAAAAATCTGTTACACGGACTTGAAGGATGAATGCGGGTGTTTTATTGAGTGGTGGAGGAGACTCTCAGCAGGTTAGATGGGAAGCTGGAAGAGGGATGGAGTGGGAAGATGATCTTCTGCTGGAGTTTGAATGCTCAGCAGCCAATCTCCTCTCTGACCATCCCCAGCCAAAGTCCACTTGGTGTTCAGATGCCCCTTCTCTTCTCTCTGCCACACCGTTCTTCTCTTCTGTTGATATGCTCATCTCCTTGTCTACTTCTGGAGCCTGGCATCCGGGATTTATGTGGGTACAGGATAGGGGGCATGCCAGGCCAAAGGCAGCTTTTGGGCTTGAAAACAGGAATGCCTGTCCTCGTTTTAGGGCTGCAGGTATCCAGGCTTGAGGGTGGGGCCTGTGCTGAGGAACCACTCTCTTCTACCCAGTAATTCTTTGTCTCCTGTCTGTATCAACTCCAAATGGATGCAGCCAAAATAAAGGGCTGCCTCTTCCCCTAGCTTCCTGTTAGAGTATTATTTTCCTTGGAAAGACAGGACATGAGTACTTTTCATCCTGAACCCAGCTATATGTTACTGAGACTATGAGTTTAGCCAAATGATGGTGGCTTCTGCCATTCATTCTAAATCACGAGATGTAACGTCTACCTTGGGCATGGTACTGCTGAGATCCTGGGGCCCTGAACAACCTTGCTTTTGTTCCTAAGGTAGTGATTCCATATCAGAAGAGTTAGCAGGAATATCTAAGGCTACTTTCCCTATCCTACACCATGGAACACTCAGTTACTAAAGCAAGGTGTCACTCAGAGTGAAGAACACTACTGTCTCCATATCAAACTCCAGAGATGTGGGTCAGAGATTTTGCCTGAAGGCTGGGGAGAAGCAAGTCATAGAACACATAGCTCTTAATCTTCTCTCAAAGTAATTATTTTTACATGCAATAGAATGTCTAAGAGTGCTCTCAAAAGCAGTAGAGGTTGTAGTGAAAGGATATTGGGAAGAGATTACTGGATTCATTTGACGTAGACAAAACTTTATGCCAGATACTTTGAGAGAACCAGAAAAAGAAATAAGTGAGATGAGCCCACTTGGGATCAGAAAAAATAAAATCTCAAACAGTGATCTCACAAATTATCCTTTCCAAGGAGCCTGAATTTGATTGGCTTTGTCTATGAATCAATTTATGATTCAGAATATTGCTGAAAAATATAGAGCAACCAACTGGCAATTACTGGAACAGAACAGCAGAACAAGGTCAAGGAAAGAGTTCAAAGAGAGCTCTGTCAAAACCACTGTCATATCAGAATGACTATAAGATAACCAACGCTATGCCCTATATTACTTTGCTAGAGCTGTCATAACAACGTAACACAAACTGAAACAACAGAAATTTATTGCATTGCAGCTCTGGAAACTAGAAGTTCAAAATCAAAGTGTTAGCAATGTTGTCTCCTTTGAGGTTTGTTAATGAGAATGTATTCCATGCTTCTCATCTAATTTCTGTGGTTTTTCTGACCATTTTTACCTTTCTTGTCATGTAGAAGCATCACCACAATCCCTGTCTTTATCTTCTTGTGGTTTTCTCCTGGTATGTGTGTCTGTCTCCAAATTTCCAGATTTCCTTTTTTTTTTTTTTGAGAGAGAATCTTGCTCTGTTGCCCAGACTCGAGTGCAATGGCGCAATCTCAGCTCACTGAAACCTCCACCTCCTGGGTTCAAGCGATTCTTCTGCCTCAGCCTCCTGAGTAGCTAGGATTACAGGTGCCCACCACCAGCTCTGGCTAATTTTTTTCTATTTTTTTTTAGAGACGGGATTCCATTGTGTTGGTCAGGCTGGTCTCAAATTCCTGACCTCCGGTGATCCACCCGCCTCAGCCTTCCATAGTGCTGGGATTACAGGTGTGAACCAACATGCTGAGCCGATTTCTTTTTTTATAAGGACATTGGACACACTGGATTAGAAGCCCATTCTACTCCATTATTACCTCATCGTAACCTAAATATTACATCAGCAATGACTATATTTCCAAATAAAGTCACATTCTGAGGCACTGGAGGTTAGTACATAAGCATATACATTTTGAGGGGACACAATTCAATCCATAACTGCCCTAATGAGGCATAACAGGCATAACATCAGAGGTTTAAATGGGGAGAGGAGTAGGTGCCACTAAAAACCCTCAGCTAGTAATAAATAAGCAATGAGCAAATACAGATAAGCCTGGGAGAAGGTTACTCAGAGTTGCTATAATGTATTCTGTAAAATGTTCACTTTCCAAAGATCACAAGAAATATATAATGAGACGTGCAAAAAAAAAAATAAATAACAACAACAACAACAAAATGACAGACAACAAAAGCTGCCTGTGAGAGTAAACAGATGTCAGATTTAACAGTAATAGACTTCTAAACACCATTATAAATGTGTTCAAAGAATGAAAGAAAAGCATGGTTAAAGAATTCAAGGAAGATATGATGACAATATCTAATCAAATAGATATTATCAATAGAGCAATCAAAATTATGAAACAAAAGTAAAAATTCTGGACTAGAAAAGTATGATAATTGAGTGAAAAAATGTAGAAAGACAGCTCAACAGTAGAGTTGAACTGGCAGAGGAAATAATTAGCAAATTTGAAGTTAAACTGATAGAGATTATACAATCTCAATAACAAAGAGAAAAATTAATAAAGAAATGAACAAAGCACATCTGGGAAATGTGGACATTATTCATCCCACTAGCATAAGCATAATGGGAGTACTAGAAGGAGAAGAGAAAGAAAAGAACACATAAAATATTTTAAAACTCAATTAAAAACTTCCCAAAGTTATCGAAAAACAATAATCTACAGATCTTTGGAGCTCAACGAACTCAGAGTAGAGTAAAATGCAAAGTGATCCACAAATGTATCATAGTAAAAATGCTGAAAGACAAAGACAAAAACATATTTGTTTTGTTTTTTTTTTTGAGACGCAGTTTCCCCTTGTTGCCCAGGCTGGAGTGCAATGGCGCCATCTCGGCTCACCACAACCTCTGCCTCCCAGGTTCAAGCAATTCTCCTGCCTCAGCCTCCCTGAGTATCTGGGATTACAGGAATGCACCACCATGCCTGGCTAATTTTGTATTTTTAGAAGAGATGGGGTTTCTCCATGTTTGTCAGGCTGGTCTTGAACTCCCGACCTCAGGTGATCCACCCACCTTGGCCTCCAAAAGTGCTGGGATTACAGGCGAGAGCCACCGCGCGTGGCCAAGCTCTTGAAAGCACCAAGAGAAAAGAAAAGCCCCAAATCAGAACTCATCCCTTACAGGGAACTCCAGTAAGATTATCAACTACTTCTCATTAGAAACAAGGGAAGCCTAAGGCAGTGCAATAGCATATCATATAGGAAGTAGTCATAGACACAGTCAACCAAAAGTCTGAAGCTGTATTTCAAAAATGAAAGTGAAATAGAAATATTACCAGATAATCACAAACTGAGAAAACTTGTTTCTAAAATAGACACCTTACAAGAATCACTAAAAAAAATTTTCTCAGGCTGTTAGCCCTGACAGGAATTTAGATCCATATACTCACACACACAAAAAAACAAAGAACCTTAGTAAAGGAAAGTACATAATTATAAAAGACAGTATGAATGCATATTTCTTCTGTCTTTGCTAAATTGATTTTAAAATGAATTGCCTAAAACAATATGTACTCAAGAAGAAATAGATAATCTGAATTAACCTATATTAAATGAAGGCTTTTAATTAATAATCAAAACACTACCCACAAAGAAAGCTCAGGCCTAGTTGACTACACTGCTGAATTACAACAAACATTTAAAAAAGAATTAATACCAAATCTTCACAGGCTCTTCTAAAAAGTTGAATAGAAGGGAGTACTTCCCAGCTCATTTGATGAATTCAGAATTACCCTGACACCAAAATTAGATAAAGACCTCACAAGAAAAGAAAAATCACAGGCCCATTTTAAAATTACTTATTTTTCTTGCTATGGGTTTATGTGAGTTCCTAATATATTTCAGATATTAATTTCTTATCAGATATATGTTAACAAAAGAAGAACAGCTATACTCTGAAAATCATGAAGCATTATTCAAAAATTAAAGACCTAAATGAATTTTTAAAATCCAATGTTTATGGACCAGAAAACTTAATATTGTTAAGATACTAATATTCCTCAATTTGATCTGCAGATTTAACTAAATCTCTGTCAGAATTCCAACTGATTGATTGGTGGAAATGGACAGATTGATTCTAAAATTTATATGAAATTGCAAGGGACCCAAAATAAACGAATTTTTAAGAGAACATAATAGGACGACTTACACTTCCTGATTTCAAAACTTACTATGCAGCAACAGTAATGAAGACAGTGTGGTAATGTCATGAGGACAGACATATAGTTCAAAGGAATAGAATTGAGACTCTAGAAATAAACCCATGTGTCTATGGTCAACTGATTTTCTGAAAGAGTGCCAAATTCATTCAATGGAGAAAAAGTCTTTCAACAAGTGATACGGGCCACTCATTTGTTTCTAATAAAAACAAACAAGCAAACAAAACAAACAAAAAACAAGTTGTACTAAGAAAACTGAATAGCCACATGCAAAACGATAAAATTATACCCTTACCTTCTATTGTATACAAAAATTAACTGAAAATAAACCTATGACCTACATGTTAAGAGCTAAGCAATAGCACTCTTAGAAGAAACGCAGAGAAAAATTTCCCTGACCTTAGATTTGGCAGTGCATTCTTAGAAATTAAAAACAAAAACCAAAAAACAAAAAACAAAAAAACATGAGAAACCAATAAAAAGTGTAGGTAAATTGAACTTTATCAAAATAAATAAAAAAAAACTGGTGTTTCAACAGACATTATCTTCCCTTAGCTTTTATTTTGACTTCAGGGATACATGTGCAGGTTTGTTATATAGGTAAACTTGTGTCATGAGGGTTTGGTATACAGATTATTTCATCACCCAGGTATTAAGCCTAGTACTCATTATTTATTTTTCCTGATCCTCACCGTCCTCCCAACCTCCACCCTCTGAGGGGCCCCAGTGTGTGTTGTTCCCCTCTATGTGTCCGTGTGTTCTCATAATTTAGCTCCCATTTATAAGCAAGAGCATGCAGTATTTAGTTTTCTGTTCCTGTGTTAGTTTGTTAAGAATAATGGCCTCTAGCACCATCCATGTCCTTGCAAAGGACATGATCTCATTCTTTTTAGGGCTGCATAGTATTCCATTCAACAGACATTATTAAGAAAGGGAGAAGGCAACCCGCAGAATGAGAAAATATATGCAAATCATATATCTGATCTGAAAGCTTTATCTATTATTAAAAACTATTACAACTCAATAAATAAAAAAGTCAAAAATCTCATGAAAATTGGGTAAAAGATCAAAACAGAAATTTCCCCGTGGAAGATATAGGAAAGCCAATAAGCACTTGCAAGTATTTCATGTCATTAATCATCAGGGAACTTCAAATCCAAACCACAGTGGAATAGCTCTTTCCACCCATTAGAATGATATGTACATCGGAGAATTGAAAACATATGTCCAAGTAAAAACTTGTACTTGGATGTTTTTAGCAGCATTATTCACAATAGTGAAAAGATGGGAACAACCCAAATAAATATTTATCAGTTGATCAAAGAATGTAAAAAATATGGTATATCCTTACAATGGAATAACAATATATGCTATAGCATGAATGGAGCTTGAAACATCATACCGTGTGGAAGAAGCCAGTCACAAAATAACACATATTACCTGATGTCATTTATATTCAGTGTCCAGAGTAGGCAAATTTATGAGACAGAATTCATATTAGTGTTTGCTTCGGTTTGGGGAGCTAGAGTAATGTTGAATAAAGAGTGTGGGGTTTCTTTTTGAGGTGATGAAATTATTCAATAACTGACTGAAGATAGTTGTGCATAATTGTGAAAACACTAAAAAAATTGAATTGCACACATTAAATCGATGAATAGCATGGCATGTGATCTGCATCTAAATATAAACGTTTGTAAAAAGAAAATGAAAAAAATAATTTTTTTGATAGATTCATTGATAGGCCTATAACCATAGTTAACCACTTATATTTATCTACATTGGATGTTAATTTTTTTCTTATAACAGAAACCCTGTTTATGATATATTTTCAATTCCCATCACTTCCACTCTGTCAAGCACAATATCTGCATAAATTACATCTTCAAATATACATGGCACTAGTATTATTGTGTATTTGTTAGGAATGTAGTTAGGACATGGGACTTATGTGTCTAATACCCTACAAAACATTTGGTTGGTGCAAAAGTAATTGCTTTTTTTGCATTACTTTTAACAGGATCAACTGTGGTTCTAGTTGTGTCATTGCTATTTACCATTTGTTAACTTTGGAATGTCATTTATCACTTCTAAGACATAATTTCATACTATAAACTTCTAAGACATAATTTCATACATACTACATACCATGTATGTATCTTACCACCTTGTTTTATTTTAGAGATGAATGGGACAGTGTATGTTTAAGGATTCACCTTGAGCTATTTGATAATAAACATTAACTGTCTACCCACATTATCCTTTAAATATTAAAGATGTCATAGCCGTCTTTTTGCACAGATTGGGTAGATAGGGATCCATAAGAAGGATGATTTTGTATTTGATAACCTGCTTTTATTAGTGTAAATATAAGATGATCTTTTTAAAAAGTTCTTTATCTCCCAGCTACTCAGGAGACTAAGGCAGGAGAATCTCTTGAGCCCGGAGGTGGAAGTTGCAGCGAGCAGAGATGGCACCACTGCACTCCTGCCTGGGTGACAGAGCGAGACTCTGTTTCAAAAAAAAAAAAAAAAAAAAATCCATGAGATATCATAACTCAAATAACTATGAATTACAACAGAAACATTTTTTTGGTTTTTGCAAAATTAGAATAAGTAACTTGGTTTATTCTCACAATTATGATTAATCTGTTGTGTGAATGCCATAATGATTAGTCATTATGTTTCAGTTTTCTGAATAGTAAACTCTGAGCAACTGAATATAATTGAAAACAAAAAATAAAAATTTATGACTAAGTGATCATTTTCTAAAAGTATATATCCTCATATAAAGTTTAAACATTATTTTATAAATATTAGATTTTTGTCTCTGTTGTTATGAGAAAAGTGTTTCCTTAATCTAGTAACTTTCCTTAATGTAGTAAAATCAAGTAATTTTACTCCCACTTCAGAAAATAAATGTATGTATATTTGCTATTTCCCTGACAGTAATGCAAAATCTTTGTAAAATCTCAGTAATTTGTAGGCATTGAGGATCAAGTCAGGCTGAACTACAGGGAGAAAACATCAATTATTTCTAAGCATAGTTGTACCTGCAGTGATGAATAAACGTGGGTCTGGAGTACTTAAAAATGAGTACATTGTATTTCACAGATTAACTATTTTTTGATTTTGTAACTTTATATTGATTGACTTAGAAAGCTTTGTTCTTATATTGTAGAAAGGTGAACTTTATTCTAGCTCATGTTAAATAATCACAATCAAGCATATGCTATATTTTTGATGTTTATTTGGCTAGCATTGAATTAGGATTCCTTTAGTTTCAAATTTTAACACATCCCGCTGTAAACTGCTTCAATACAGTAGGAGGGCAATTGTGTTTTATTACATACCTCTTGACTTCTTGTCTCAGTTGTCTCTCCTCCTCTCAGTAAATGTTAGTTGATGGTAATTCCACCGTTACAGCCCTCTCAATGGCAACATTCTTTATCCTGTAATATTAATGGGGCACATAACTATGACACATAACTCAGACTTTTTATTTCAGCAATTTTCTATCCTATTTACTTTAACTGGCACCCCTAGAGTTACAGTGCTTTATTGGCTTAGTTTAAATGTGCTATTGTTACTTATGGGTTAAGCAGGTAGGCTTGATTGCATTAATAAAAATTGATAAGTAGGCAGATTATCCTTCCTAATTTATTTCCATGGCAACAGACAAGCAAACCTCCCTTGTTTCTCAGGAGCAGAATGCTAATAATCAAATGTGCCTCTACTCAGATGAATATATAAGAGTTTACTAATATAAATGTCTTGACATTGTGTGTTTTACTGAAGAAAAATACACATTAATTCTGCATCTAAGTTACATGATGGATATGCTCAGGAGAATGAAAAAATGAGAATGTTCCCTCGAAACATCACAATTGTTCATTAAAGTAATGTATTTTAAATAGTGTGTACACTGAACAATTTAATTCTCTGACATTCACATTGTTTATTTCAGGAGGTGCTTTTATTACAGAAAAATGTCTTAATGCACAGTTATTTTGACATCTCAGGAAATAATGGGTCCCACACAAGAGTTCAATTAAGCAATAATCCCTGGGAAAATGGTCATTACTAGCAGTTAATGATTGGTTTGTTAGTTAATGGCCCAAGGTAAAGCTGAGGGCGGTTAAGACTCTTAACAAACGAATTGTGAATTGTAGCAATGGCTTGTGAATTGTAGTAGTGAAGGATTTTAAATGTTTTTTCCCCTGGTTATGAACCACCTTTAATGGTTTATGATAGCAATAATGTGCTTTTTAAGACTGATTTTAACATTGGACAGTCTGAATTACCTGATATTTCTAGTAAACTGACAGTTGATTTTCTACTGATACTTCCTAGTGCTATAAATTTGTCGGTGTGGTGTCTTTTTAGAATATAGGTACTTATACCCATATATTGTTCATGTGTTCAAAATGGATGCAATGTTAAGCTAAATACAAATAGCATGCTTCTTTAGTGGTTTTCTAGGTTACAAATATTACATGCATTCCTAGTAGTGATAATTGTATATTTTCTTTAGGTTTTGTGGCTGGCAAGTTTTGACCTGTGATATTAGTTTAACTTTATCTTGAAACGAGATCACCCACAGAGTTTTTCCTTGAAAAGCTTTAAGATTACAGAAAGGGCTCTTGCATTTCCCACACCCTCACAGCTCCCAAAGGAAGAAAATACTAGCGGCACCCCCACTAGCTTACAACCATGTTTTCATGTGTTCATGAGTAATTTAACAGAATAAATGTGCTATATTCAGAATTTCTTTACCTAACATCAGCGATATCTTATCACTTCTCTTTTTTAATCTGCAGGAAATTAGACTTCATTAGTCTGGGTACTTGCCTCACAAAACTACATATAATGAAACTATAATAGCTTCTGGGATCCACGATGGGTTCCTCCGCTTTCAGAAAAATACTATATTCAGCTTCAATTAAGTCTAGGCCTGCATAACTGACAACCACAACCAGTCAACTGGTGAATTGATGGGAAGATCAAACTGATAATTTGGCTCTCTAGATATATTTTTGAAAAAAAAATTAATTGATTTCTTTTAAAATTAGTTTTTTCAATCCATTGAGTTAACATTTTGTAGGTATCAGCTAGAATTTGGAATTGACTTCAATCAGAGGGGTCATGTGGAGGGTCAGTCTAGTTCTATACACACGCAATAGGCACATATTATCAAATTAAATTATTTGATTAAAATTCTCCCATAAAACCAGAGTATCTTATTAAAATGTTCTACCACTTACATATAGGGATTTGCCTTTGTGCAAAGAACATCCCGTGGGAGAACATGTTTTGATCCAAAACAAAATAACAGTCTCTCTCCTTCTTTTCTCTCTCCTCCCACCTCTGTGCATGTGCTTGTGTATGCACGTGCGCACACACACACACACTCTCACACACATCTATGGATTTATTCAGCAACTAACATTTGGTGAAAGAAATGGTATATTCTTAAATTTCCACATGAATAAAATGAGAATCATGCAAGTAAACTGACCTATACACTGTCAAACAAGAACAAGTAGCTAATCTGGGATTTAAAGCATTGATGTTGTTAAGTCAAGTCATATGTTTGTTCCTATTACATAAAAACATCAAACAAAAATTAGAATTACATTGGAAAACGTGATATTAAACACAATGAAAACAATCTTTTAAAAATAGTGTAATAGTTTGAAGCTAATATTTTAAGATTAAGAGCCAAACATTATTATTACTAAAAGAATACTTACCATTCTAAAGTGTCACTATTAAAGCATTTTTCCCTCTGAGAATAATTTAGTTTTCTGAATATCCTAAACACTGTAAGAATATCCACATGTTCGGTGATACATTTTAACTTCAGTATCAAATGGAAATCAATTAAGGCTCAATAAATTTAGCTTTTATCTGAGGTCAGAATGGGCCCCAGGGAGTCATCCAAATCCTACATAGTGTTGCCATCTAATTTATATGTGCAGACGGAAGTAAAGATTTGGGTACTTGAGGATTTGTCAATTTATGCTGCTTTTTCCAATCTTATTCCTATTCACTAAATCTATAATTCGTTGGTATTGTTTTTTCTTAATAATGCATATTTGTGTTCTGAAGAAACAAAATACTTGACATTAGATAAAGAATTGATGATACGTAAATAATGACTATTAGCCCAATAAAGACATGCTGTCAGCAGAATATCTTCCATCTCTTTCTAACTTAATTGGGAATGCAATGCAGTGTGTACATTATGTTGCTCCAATTAATTCAAATCATTCCTAATTGGGATGTCTTAAATAACTCCCTCCTGGGTCTAGAGAGGAAATTGAATCAAGCATTAAATCAGGAAGTCATCTTTATCTTTGAATATATTGTTATTCATTATCAAATATGCTGATATTGATGTTGCCAAAGATTAGGAAAAAAAATATTTTTTAGTACTTTGTAATTAAGGAAGTACTAGTTAGTTAAAATCATGGTTAACTGATAGTGGTAAAAACCAATGGACTATTAAATGTATATTGATTACTGTGGGCAAATGGAATTGCTTACTTGAAGTATTTAGGATACAGAACTAATGATAAAAATACAAACCTAGAGACAACAGGAGCTGATTTAATAACCACATGAGTAAAAATAGATCTCATTACTGTGAATGATGTTATAGAAATAGCAATATGGAGGAGACAGTATTCAGGGCAAAATACATAATGAGAAAGGAAGTTCAGTGTTGAAATAGTAATAATAATTCTATGAAGAAAAAAAACAATGCCTTCCCAGAGGGAACCACAGTGGGAGAAAAAGAAATAAAGAAGAATGCATAGTCCATAATGGAAAGCATTCCCAGTCTAATACTCAGAGGACACTTGGGAAATTAAATTGCCTTCTAGGTACTATATTTTCAAAAGGTATTGAGGAAGATAAAGGCTCCAGAACTGATGCCATAAAATAGACAGGTAAAGGACCTGTAATTATTTAGTGTAAAACAGAAAACTGGGGGGAGATGGTCACTTTTAAATATTTAAAAATTTGTAATTTGGAAGAATTTCACTTAAATTTTTCTTCCCTGGAGTTCAGTTATGAAATAATGCATAGGCATTAAATGGAGGCAAATTTAGCTCAATGTAAAGATATCATTTTTACCATTAGTAAAACTATCCCAAAGAAATTCATGTAAAAGTTTAATGATGCAGTATGTTATAAACATTTAAGATGAAACTAAATAATTTCTTTTATCCCTACTGATTTCTCCCCATACTATCTTACGTCTTGAGAGCTTTAGCTGCTGAAAGAAAGGTTTTTGGGAATCCTGAGCCAGCTTGGAGAAATTTAACCAGAGATGGCACAGAATGGCCATTGTTTCAGCCTAGCCCTTAAACTCCAGGGATATGCTAAGATTACCCGAGTATGTTTGGGTAAGGAAGAAGGGAAGTAAGCTGAGGCAGAGTACATACTTCAACCAAATATATTTATGAGCACAGCTTCAACCATGGCTTCTGTCAGTCCCATTTTGACTGTTGCAAGTCACTTCACCTCTCTGAGCTCAATTTCCTAAATACCAGATGATGATGGTATTAACTGATGTCGTGACTATTTCAGTTGACTTGGGTAGTATCAGATAAGATATTGGTTGATAGGTAAGAAAGTTACCAAATGTGACTCTGAGTTTACACATCTGAGGGTATGCACAGGCTTGCTGGCTCTTCACTAGAACTATGTCATTTTCTACCTATGCACACAGATGTCTCTACTTCCCAGCATCCATGTGGCCTGAGACTGAGTTCTATACAAGAGAAAGATGGCATGTGCCACCCTCAGGTCTGGCCCATAGATCCTTCCCACACAATCCTCTTTGTTTTTTAGTTTTTTTTTTTTTTTTTTTTTTTCCATTCTGGCTAGATAGGATGGACCCCTGGGGAAATTTGGAAATCAGGTGTCAAAGATTGAGCCTCAGGATGAAAAGAGTCATTTAAAGGAGAATAGCAACATTCATTTGTGGATTTATGTGAGCCAGAAATAAAGTACAAATGTATTAATTCACTGATGTCTTGGAGTTGCTGCAGATGTTATCCTAACTAATATGGAAATGAGTTAGAATGTGATATTGCCAGCCAAACCCTAAAAATGATAATATTGACCTACTCACTGAGGTGCAGATTACAAAGAAGTTGATGTTGGAGGATGGAAAGATGGAGACCTATGTTATGTGACAAAATATTTAGCAAGTGGGTTGCCTTTGATGACTTTTAAATTGCACCATCTTCATGCTAAGGTCTCAGCACTGAATACAGAGTTAGAAGGAGATGTGCATATCACACCATTTCATAAAATTTCTATTATACAAATACAATAGAAGTTAATAACCTCTACAGCAGAGATAGTACTAGCATTAATAGGATGTGATGGATTTTGATTATTAATCAGATTTGTTTTTAATATAATTTATTTAATTATGTGTTTATTTTAAAATAATGACTGTGACTAACAATTGGCTTACACAATTACTGAAAATTAACTAGTCAATTTTTGTGATCTAATGTGAATCAGCTCAAGCACATAACTACATTTTCAACTTCGTAAGAATAAGAAAAGAATTTTATCTGTTGTAAACCACTGGTATTTTGGAGTTTACTGTGACCACAAGTAGCACTGAGCTAATGAATGCACAGGCTACATTCTTCATTCAGAAGGGGCATGTAATTTCAACTTGTTCGCTGCTCCACTTGGTGATAGGGAGTCCCTGCTTATATCTTTAATCTCTGAAATCTAAGGATCTTGTCTGTAGGTGGCATTTCTCCAGGCTCCAATAGAAACTTTCTTGTCCAAGTGTGTTGAAGGTGGAAGTGTGATTGTGAAAATCCAAGTTTAGTAGCAAAATTGACATCTAGTAATGTAGAGTTAGATGCTTTTTCATTATCACAAGGCAACAGGACCATAATGCTTAAATTCTGTGACTATTGTCCACATAGATAAGTCAGGGGCTGCTGTAGTAATCTCAGAGCAACTAGCAAACAGAGAAAGAATGTTAGTTAATGTTAGTTTACACACCAGACATATGTCCCTGAAAGATTCATGTCTAGTAGTAGGTGTACTATGACACTGAACAATGTACCTTGATATAATCTTTGAGAATTTCTGTAACATTAAATTCTGAGGTTAAATCAAATAATTTTCACGTTAAAAGTTATCACTGTGGCCCTGGCCCTTTAGGTACTGACTGAACCCACTTACTAATATATGGGAATCACAACCAGCCAGGTCATAAAACTAAGTTATACATAAGAGTAAAAATTCTAGGTAATTCTCTTTGCCTTATTTTCTCCTTGTCTCTGTCTCCCTTCCGTTTTGAAAATCATTATCTGATTATCCTTCACCTCCCAAAGTAGGATAATATTTCCCATAGCATTTTTTACCCCACCCAACTCCCATCACTGTTTAATCATCCATTGGAAGAGGAGAAGTGGATGGCCTAAAGACTTGCTCCTATCTTCTGTGTGCTCTCCACAGGAGTTGTGCCTGGTACTGCTGTCATTGGAAGCTCATACTTTTCTCACTATATCAAGTAAAAGACTGCTCCTGTTGGCATTTTCTCTGGTGAATTCTGATGTGGTGTTCCTAGTGATATTCCCGTTCTCTCTTCAGCTTGCTATTTCAGCGTTTCCAGAATCAATATGCATGTCTTGGATGTTTCTCCTACTTTCTGGTAGGTGTCTAGTAATTTAACATGCAGATCCTCACTACCAAAGTCTTGTAAGCATGTGGCTGCTCACTAAGACATTGATCATGCCTTGGATAACCTTGCAGGGCAATGTTCTCAATGCTCCTCTTAACCCTTCTCATAGAGATGACCATTCTTAATCCTGAATTTTTTTCAAACCTACTTTAAAATACTTTTTAGATAGCCATCTAAACTTCTCAAAAAATCTGTAGTTTTAGTACTACATCATATTTAGCCTAAACTTTAAAAATTACACAGTTGCCTCTCCCAGAGAATTTACTTTCTTTGGGGTGTTCATGCAGAGAGCTGAGCACATGGTTAAACTTTTAAATTGTCTAATCAAATCTGGCTTGGTTGTCTCTTCAAGTTTGAGAAAGACCAACCCACTCCAAGGATTTTTTTTTTTTTAAATTCTGGTTTCTATAAATAGGTGCTGATTTTCTCTTCAACATTTGCCAAAAACCACTTCCCAAGGAAATTCCAACTTATCTAATTGTAGGCATACTATACTGGGTAAATCTTAATTCTGTGTTTTATATAGAATATGTCTTCTCTACGGAGCTTCTGTGCCACTAGGATTTTTTTTTTTTACAAAGTCTCTCTGACTTTATTCAAAATTTCTCAATTTGACTAGCAATTTGTCCATCATAGTGAGGGTGCTCTTTTGCAGCAGAAAGTACTAGGCCATGGGAAGACCATTCCAACAAGCATGAATGTTTACAATTACTGATTACTGAGGATCTTCTCCCTGTTCCCTCCATATAATATATGGACAGCCTGTAAAACCATGGGTGTAGACAGGGTAAATTCCTTACTTCCTGGAGACAACTGGGCATATATTCATATATGATTTGCCTTCGGATTGCAATGGTGTTATGCCACCTGCCTCTGGGTATATTCCAACAAAATTGATAAAAAAAAAAAACCCATGGGTTTTCCTGAAGCCATTTTGGGGCCATTCTTCTTTCTCAAGAATGATTGTTTCCTTGTTACAGGACTGTTCTTTGGGTGACCTTGGACCAACCCAGTTCCCAGTTTTGGTTGTAGGTTTCAAGAATAACTAGAATGTTCTGGGAATGTAAAATCCTGAGGTAAGGAGGAAGTGGCTGGAATACTATAGGCTCTGTTGCAGCTCCCTTGTCTTCCCAAAACAGGGTGGCCTTCAACAATTTAGTCCAGTGGTTAGTGTGACCCTGAGGTATATAACTTGGAGTAGGCTGCCACTGAGGCTCCCTCCACTGTGGTGTAATTGGGCATGCACAGCAGAGACTTGATCCAACCCCGGGTAGCTTTCCTGAGCTTTGGGAGACTGGCTTGTGGTGCATCCTAGGTTTCTGTTGTCCCTCATTGCCTATCTGTAAGTGATCAATCTGCTTCCTGTAACTTGTGCTGCATGTGAGTGTTCTGTTTCACTGGACTCAGACAAATTGGCCATCAGTGCACCGGGAACCTGCTTCACATTTGTCAGCATCAGCGTTTCGAAAGCGTTTCTCTACTAATTTGTTTCTCAAAAACTTTTATCTCCCAAAGACCAATCATTCTCCCTATCTCTTATCATTTTCTGGTCAGCCAGATCATTCAGATTCCTCAAATCAGATTCTTGTGTTCGCCATTAAAACTTTCAGAATACGAAGCATTGAAATGATAGTGGGTCAAGCTGAAGAGTTTACTCCTATTTAATTGAATTCTGGTGTTTATTTGAAATAGGTTTAGCTCAGTGATTGAAAATCAAGCTTTATTTCAAATATCCCTTTTTGTTTAATGCTGCAGAATTGCATTTTCAATGTTGGAGACAGGTTTAGAGAGAAGAAGAACCATGTCTAATGGGTATTAAAATGCAATTTCACAGACATTCTTGAAACAGTTCCTCTAATAATATTACTTCGCACTTAACTAATTTATTTGTTTAATGTGAAGTTAGCAAGAAATCTAAAATCAGAAAAATAAAAATAAATATGGGCCATTTCCATAAAACAAATACATACAGGCACACAAATTTGGCTTGCTTTTTTTTATACAAGCAGATTTTTATCAACATATTATTGCCACACAAAGACAATCAGGGTTGTTTTTTAATACATTATTTTGAAAGGTAGGTCAGCATCACATTTCCTGCAAGGATTTGTTTTATTAAGTCAGTGATTGTAAGAGGAATTAAACCATAAGGGACTACTTCCTATATATAGGTCACATATTCATTTACTAACCCTTTCTGACAGTGGGGAACTTAAACAAATAATTTAGATACTTTTACACAAGGAAAGTAGTCAAACAGAAACACAAGGAGATAAATATACTCTAGAATTCCAATTGCAAATGGAAATAAAATATTTCCATGAGTCGTAAGTAAAATCTTCTCAATACTAGCCAGTAGGTTATTGAAATTGCTACATTACTTTGAGTCAGGGAAATACTAGGAAGATGCCTACAATTGGAAAATAATAGAACCTTTTTTTTCTTCTCTAATGATATTAATTTCCTACACCAGAACATGAATAGAATGATATTCTTAACAAATGAATAAAAGAACCATACTCATTCTCACTTCAGCTAATATGTTCTATGGTGCAAACAGTGGGGAGGTGATAAATCAGGCCACTTATACTACGAGTCCAGTGAAAGTATTGTTTTCTAACTTCAGCCGTGTTCCCAAGTGGCCAGGATCATGGATAAGAAATGGATGTTTTATAGTACACAAGGCTCAAACAGGGAACAATTTTACTTTCATTATCCAGATTCTGTACATATTCGTCTTTAGCCTCGACTTCTACAGATCACATTTTGAAGAATTTTATTGGCCCTCTAATTCACCTTTTTGTTTACATGAGAACTTTTTTTTTCTCAGCATTACTAACAGAGTGTTATTGTATCTCATATTGAAGATTATTAACTGCACAAGGTAATATATTTAATTACAAGAAAATATTAAAAAAATAAAACTTTGGTATGACGTTGAGCTAAAATTCATCAACATGTCTACATTTCTCATAACATTGACTACCCACTATTCCAGTTTTTCTAAGTTCCTTTATAGCTCCGACACCCTAAAATAAACATTTTTAGAAATGATCTCCTTAGCAGAGAGAATACAGGCTCTATTGTTTTCATAAACCAAGATACTGTATTTTCACAATTGTACCCAAGATCTTTGTTTGCTCTTTTAAACACATCACATTGTTTATAGGTATTGCTCTTGTGGTCTTCTAAAATCTCTAGGCCTTTTTAAAGCAGTTTTTCTTTTCTAGGTCTTCTTTTACTATATGTATTAGTCCATTCTCACACTGCTGTAAAGAACTATTTGAGACTGGGTAATTTATAAAGAAAAGAGGTTTAATTGGCTCACAGTTCCACAGGCTGTACAGGAAGGATGGCTGGGGAGGCCTCAGGAAACTCACAATCATTTCACAAGGCAAAGGGGAAGCCTGCACGTCTTACATGGCTGGAGCAGGAGGAAGAGAGAGTAAAGAGGGAAGTGCTACACACTTCTAAACACCAGATCTTGTGAGAACTCACTCACTGTCATGAGAACAGCCAAGGGAATGTCTGCTCCCATGATCTAAGCACCTCCCATTAGGCCTCCTCCTCCAACATTGAGGATTGCAATTCGACATGAGATTTGGGTGAAGACACATCGTGAAACCGTATCACCATACTTAGAAATGTATCATTGATTATGCATGTTATACTTTTCAATTACAGTTTTAATGAAGAGGTCACATAGACTTCTGTTTTTCATATGTACTATGTTTCCCATCTGTTAAAGTTGGGTGTCTCTTGCCTTTTTGATAATTATTCTTTGTATGTCTTCCTCCAAAAGACACAACAATATCCAATTTATTTAATCTGGAAGTTTTGATCCACTGATTAAGAAGCAACCTAATTGCCCTATAATCTAAGCTGAATTTCAGTCTAAACAGAGACTGTAACAGATTATTAAAGGGGAAATAAATTTAGAGACCATTTAATGAAATACTATCTTAGAAGTTTAGAGAAAATGAGTCTCAGATAAATGAAATGCCTTTTTTTTTTTTTTTTTTTTTTGAGACGGAGTCTCGCTCTGGAGTGAGCGAGGCCGGAGTGCAGTGGCCGGATCTCAGCTCACTGCAAGCTCCGCCTCCCGGGTTCACGCCATTCTCCGGCCTCAGCCTCCCGAGTAGCTGGGACTACAGGCGCTGCCACCTCGCCCGGCTATTTTTTGTATTTCTTAGTAGAGACAGGGTTTCACCGTGTTAGCCAGGATGGTCTCGATCTCCTGACCTCGTGATCCGCCCATCTCGGCCTTCCAAAGTGCTGGGATTACAGGCTTGAGCCACCGCGCCCGGCCATGAAATGCCTTTCTTAATATGATTAAGCATTTATTGAAAGTGAGCTACAACATATTTATTTGTAGTGCTCTCCATATCAGGGAATAATTTCCCATATTTATAAACCAGGTTTGTGAACTATAGTAATTAATTGTGGTTATTAAATTCAACTAACTTTTCTAGATTATAGGCTGCAGCTAATCAAATTTCTATTACTATCAAAGTCTCTTTGAAAGAAGAAATGATGCAAATATTTTATTTCACCTGCTAATTATAATGTTTGTTAATGAAATAAATGCATTATTTCCTCATGTTAGGAGGGAGTTCAAGAATACCAGTTATAATTTTTTTTTAGTACTTGGAAATAAATACATGAACTCTGGGGTCTCTTTTTACTGTGAATTGAAAAGGATCAATGATCTTAATGGGTTGATGGTAAGCCCCAAATTGAAAACTATGATATCTGATTCACATTTCATAACTAGTATCTAATTCTCATAAATTCTTAACGTTAATGAAATTAAATATTTAATGAATGATGTTCCACTGAAAAAAATGTAGAACCACCATGCCCATACTTCCTTCATTTGAATCTTTCTTTGCATTGCTTTAAATCTAAGTCTTGCAGACATTAAGTCAATATCTTCGGGGGGTATTTAAAATTATCATTATCTTATTTTGTAAATGATTAAAACCATGGTGGTTATTTTTAGGAACTATTATAAGGAAACATTCCCAACTAGGAGAATAGAAATAAAATGCAGGTTTCCATCTGCATTTTCCATTTTTAAAATCTCTTGATACATTTACAGATTTAAAAAGCATAAAAGTATATGAGGTACAGTTGAGTGGTCAGAAGATCATAGTGATATATAAAATAAATATGATCTGAATAACTACAAATACAGAAAAGTACAGTTTGGAATTATTCCCTCAAACACTAAAGTGACATTCTTATTGATGATGCAATTTTATTTTGGTAAAATTTCAAACAACAAATTATGCTCTTTTAAAAATTTACTTTATAGTTGTTTTCTGGAAAATTTAAATTAAAACCAGATAAATTATTTTGTTTATAAGTAAAAGACAATTTCGTTATTGGTTCAAATAATGCAGAGCCTCCTCACTCGACTTTGCATGAATAACTGACAAGAGTTCAAAAGAGTTCAAAAGGTCTTGTAGGGGCTAAAAAGTTTTTCTTCATGTTATATGCATATGTACTGCAGGACCTCTGGTACCCAAGCTATCCCCCAATGAAATGTGTGTGGTTGCTCCCAACACACTTTTACAACCAAAAAATCTATATACCTTTCTAAAGTATCACTCGATGTGACTCCACTCCTCATAAAAACATTGGTTATATGGTATGCTATAGATTAGATACAATATGGTATATGAGTAAACATACAGAGGTAGTCACAACCGTGTTATTATTAGGAATAGAACTGAGACCTTAAAGTAGAATCGAAAGAGAGGAAACTTTCAATATAAGAAAAACTGAATACCCCAGAATGTAATACGCTCCTGGTCTGCAGGCAAGTGAAGCAAAAATGAATCACTTGGTAATAACTTGCAAAAGGCAATTCTTCTAGTGATTAATTAATTGAATGGCCACATTTCCAAGAACAAAGTATTATAGTAGAATTTTTCCACCTGAGAATTTTTGAGTTATCAATCCATAAATATTTCTATATCGATTTATCTTTTTCTGACATCACCCAGTTGTCATTTTATTGGTTAATAAAAGTTTCTTGTATATTTTGTATTGTGGGCGTTGTTCATGTCACAAGATCAAACATTTTATCAATGGTAGGATATCTTTCATATCCACAATGTTTTATTCCCCCCTTGTTTCTCTTAATGTTTAGATTTAGAAATATCTTAACAAATTTATGATTTGCAAATACGCACACACTTGAGGATTATTGATGTAGACTAGTTTAAGAGGAATTCTTGAATTTAACTGTAAATTGATTGTAAGATCACTAACATTTCAACTAAATTTCTCATCTATTATAATTTCTTCCTTGGAGTGTTCTTCGTAATTATTTATATGCAGTTGTCTGATATCCTCTTTTGGAATGATGATTGAGGAGTGTGGCTATGTCTAATTTACCGAATAATCGTATTTCCTAAAATCTGTAGCTCCTTGTCATAGCACTCATGAATGCTCAATGAATCGTCTTGCTTGACTCATTAAACTTGATCCTGAAGCAGATTTGGCAGAGACTATGTCTATGTCTTTCTGTTAAGAAAATAAGCAGCCAGGTCTGGCAAGCTCTGGACTGCTCAATGAACTATTTAAATAAATTGACTGGTTAATTTCAGCAAGTATCTGATTGATTCAAATCTTTTTATTTACTTTTTATCCCACAAAACTTAAAGGATGCTGGAACTGATCACGTCATCAGATAAACTTAGCCAGACCTACATCTAGCCTGGGTCTTTGATGTCAGATCACTGAGAAACAAAAAGAAAAATTAAAGGAACCAGGGACCCTAAAAGAATGGTCGGTGGTACCTTTCCCTTTTTCTTTCTGCTGGTTCCTCCTTCTTTTTCCTATATTCCATCAATACTCTTTTTTCTCTCCTCCTGTTGCTTCAGCATATTGAAAGATGGTAAGCTATGCATAAAATGGAGGAAAAGCAGATGCGCTATTGTGAGCCCCTGCCAGTGATGCTGGATGAGACACACAGCAAGGCCCGGCGCGGTGGCTCAGGCCTGTAATCCCAGCACTTTGAGAGGCCGAGGTGGGCGAATCACAAGGTCTGGAGATTGAGACCATCCTGGCTAACACGATGACACCCCATCTCTACTAAAAATACAAAAAATTAGCCAGGCGTGGTGGCGGATGCCTTTAGTCCCAGCTACTCAGGAGGCTGAGGCAGGAGAATGGTGTGAACCCAGGAGGCGGAGCTTTCGGTGAGCCGAGATCGCGCCACTGCACTCCAGTCTGGGTGACAGAGAGAGACTCCGTCTCAAAAAACAAAAATAAATACATAAATAAAAATTAAAAAAAAAGAAGAGACACAGAGCAAGGGCGAATTATGGAAAGCTTATGTCAGAAGATAGCTATGGCATTGTGTGTAACTGACCATTTGCCTGCCCATAAAGCACCGCAGAGACACTTAAGTAGGATTGGGTTATTTTATTCCTAAGCGTTGTCAAAATCACTTTTTCTCCTCATGAGAGTCTAGCAACTGAGGAAGTAAACAAGTATTTACTGAACTATTAAGATTATAATGATTCTTCTCCTGAAAAACATTAAAGAAGAAAAAAATGTTTTGTGCCAAAACAGAAAGGAGTCCAGGGAGGTCAATGAAAAAAAGTTGTTTCCCTGTTTGCTTTTTTGTCTGTTTACGTGCCCAAATGAAGCAATTTCAATGTCTTTCTTAATGTGGAAAGGGTGATCAAATCCGTCTTATTTTAGTCACTTATTTCTCTTACCTGCCATTCCTGAAATTTTGCACATTATAATTATAAGTAAAAAACTGAAGTAACTATGAAACAAACTAGTCTTCAAAATATAGTTCTTAAACACACTTAAGTCAAGAAACTGAAAGGTGAATGGTCTGACAGACATTTTTATAATCTCATTTTTTTAATGAAGAAGTGAAAAAACAATCTTTGAAAAACAGAACAATATAATTTTAATTCATTTTGAGTTAATGGCTGAAGACCAGAGGCAAAATAAACCAAACAGGAAGAGAAAATAGTACATATGGGTAATATGACTTGGATAATGCTACTAAGGAACCATAACTTTTGACTTTAATAACTTTAATATGATTCAATTTTCAATTTTAACATTATAATGTCTCACATTCCTAATTATTACTTTTTTCTGCATATCACGTTCTTTCTTCTTGGGATTGTTGCTAGCACTATTTCCTGGTTAGCACATTTACTTTATTTTGTCTCTTTTAAAAACATGCAATCAACATTTCAGTATAATAATTTCCCAGCTGTATTTTGCATTCTTTGCTCAGAAACGTTTTCAGAAAGAATGCTAAAACTCAACATTTCATGTGATAAAAATGTTTCAGGAATTGTATTTCCTCAATTTTTTCATATGCATGTATAATTTATTTTAAATAGACAGCATTATCAAAATTCTAAGCATATTAAAGAGCATATCTTCTTCTCTATGTATCAGTTTTCCTAAAATTTATAGATTCTTTGTAAAGAAAGATAAGCTTTTATTGCCTGTGGCATAAGAAATAATTATATGCATTATTTGAAACCAGAAACAATCATCAAATATCTTTAAAAATTTATCTGTGGCGTCTACTAACTAATGGTTCTCCATCAGATTTTCCTTTTCAAAAAATAGTTAAGGCAAAAGTGTTAAATGTGTTTTTATTTAAATAGCAGAAATGTCTATGACACCAAAATCTTACATAGGACCCCATTTATGAAAAAGATCCACGTAGACTTGAACTGAATGGGTCAGAGGGCTGTGTTCTGCTATATAATTTTCTACTTGCCTCTGCAGCAACTTGTGGAGATCCAAAATTAACCCAAAGTTTCACAAAATACTGTTGGAAAATCAGAGTCAGTTGCCAAACTTAAAAGCATTTTGCATTTCCTTGGCTTATAAACCAAGAAAAGGAGCTTTGCTTTCCATTCCTGCGCCTCAAACCACTCACCAACCCACTCAATCCATTGTAGGCTTCTACAACACTCTGTATTTATCTCTCACGCTCTTGACATATTTCAGATTTTACTCTTTATATGCTTCTTTCCAGCCTGTTTGGCCTCTCTATTAATTCACAGACTATAATTCTCCAGATTTTTATACTCTCATTTGCTAACATTATCTTGGGCAAATACTAAGTACTCAGGAAACATTTGCTAAATAATGACATGAAGAACCAACAGATAATCTATTAAATAAATATATAATTTAAGAAGAAATTAAATATACACTGATCAGTAGAATAAAAGGTATAAAATGATGTTTAATAATACCAATTTTCCATTAATAATCTATCTGCATACTATCTAACCTTCTTGCACATCTGTAGCCTCAATAAAGAAGCTTCCCTCCTTATACCTCAACAAATCCCTTTACCTATTGCATTGTGGTATTTTTCTATGTTCTCAGGAATTTTTATTGCTATAGATTGTTCTTTCTTCTCTATTTTCAACCTTTCCTCTGCCAATTATTTCCCTTCAGAAAGTAAAAATTCTCAAGCTGATACAAAATTAAGAAATATCTACTTTTAACTCCATCACCACTTCATCTCCTACCATTCTCAGTTAAATATGTTAATAGTTCAGGAAGAATACAACCTACTCTGTGTTTCCACCAATGTTTCATTTATTCTTCAATCTGCTGCCCATTATCACTATAATGTGTCACTTTTGCCAAGATAAAATGAATAATAACAAAAGTGATGATGATAATAACAACATGTTATGGTTTCCCATGTGCCAGGCATCGTTCTAATTAGTTACATGTTTTAATTTAATATTCCATAAGAACTGACTCTGAAATACATATAGCTTAACTAGATAATACAATTATTAGCGGTAGAGTCAGTATTTGTGTCCAGTCAGTAGGCTTCAAAACCCAAACTTTATAACTGCTAGACTACAGAGACTGTCACCAAAAGTTATAAAACAATTCTGGGACTTCTTTCCCAATCTAACATTATTGAATGAATATTTCTTCCTTCAAAAAATATTATATTTCCTAACTTTTGGTGAAATGTTCTCCTGATAACTTTTTTCTTCCTCTTAATGCCTTTTCTCCCCCAACATTAAATGTGGGTATTTCTAAAACATATATCCTATGTTCTCTTTTCCTATTCCATATACTTTTTCCTGGAGATCTAATTCCTTCCAGTGGCCTCAATTACTGTCTCTGCATTAATAACTCAATAATCTTTATCTCCTATTCATTTCTATTTACAAAACTAGTGATATATATCTAATAGCCCTTAAACATATATACTTTGATAATTCATGGTCCTCAAATTCTAAATGTCCAAAGGTGAGCAATAGGCACCAAAATTTAAATGATCATGTTTAAAATGTTTTAAAATACAAGAACTAGCTGAAACATTTCAAGAAAGAATGCGAACATATGAAAAAACAAATGAAAATTATAGAGATGTAAAATGGAGAAACAGCATCATGTCTGCTACTGGCTCTTAGAAGAGACTGAGGTCCTAACCATGGTAGTATCAGATGACCATTCAGCCTGAGATACCTATCACTAACTGGGTATTATCTGACCCACAGCCAAAAAGTTGTTCATGCACAGAAGGAATATATTATCAACTAAAAATATTTACATATAAGAGACTAGGCTCAGTCATGTAGGAAAGGTACAAGTAAATTGAGCAGGCAGATCATACTTTCTTAATGCTGACTCCTACTACGCTGTCGTCTCCTTTCACCATTGCCTAAGCCTTCATGTTCTTTACAGTTAGTTGAATGAGAAATTAAAATTTGAGCCTGGTTAAAAGATGGATCTACATGATATAATGATCCATCCAGAAGCAGATGGCTGAGAAATTACAACCCTCCCCAGGGGTGATTCTGAAGCAGAGTCATAAAGGAAAATCCTTCCAGTGGACAGAATTTTGAACAGCACTATTTTATTTTATTTTATTTTATTTTATTTGTTTTATTTTGTTTTGTTTTGTTTTATTTTTTAATTTAATTTAATTCAATTTAATTTAATTTTACTTTCATTGGCCACTCTATTTGGCCAGAAATACAAATATGCTCTGATTCACAGGCAGTTGTTAAGAGTTTGGCTGAAAGGTCAGAGACTTGGAAAGAATAAGATTGGAAAACTGGAAATCTAGGGAAGAGGTATGAGGACAGAGCTTTCAGAATGAGCCCAGATTTGAAGATGTTTATATCTCATGTGAATAAACACTAAGGAACATCCATTGTAGAGAAGGCTTTCAATAATCAAGTGGACACAATGACACTCACTGTGCATATCAGTAAGCTTCTTTCTCAGGCAAGCATAGTATTTGCTCAATGGAACTATAAACAATGTGTCTATACTGTCAGGAGTAAGGCTACTAATGAGTTTAAAAATATGTTCTTCCTCTTACCAAAGCTGACCTTGCTACCACAAATGCTACTACTAATGCTAAGTACCTAAAATGTCTCTAGCAGTAACCAGTGCTGAGACCCTGTTATGACACCATACCCCAGGAGTACCGTCAGGCACCTGATGGCAAGTTGATTACATTGGACGTCTTCTTCACAAAGGGAGCAGAGATTCTGCCTCTCTGGGGTATGCACTTATTCTCCATACAGATTTGCTTTATCTCCCAGTAATGCTTCTGCCAGCTCTGCCATCGGTGGACTCATGGACTACCTACCTACCATCATTATATGCTGCATAAAATTACTTCTTATCAAAGAATTTATTTTATAGAGAAAGAAGTGAAGCAATTGGCTTATGCTCATATCGTTTACTTGTATTTGCACATGCCTGAGAAGTCACTGGCTTAATAGAAACATAGAATTGGCTTCCTGAGGATTCAGTTAACAGTGCCAGTTGGAAGACGATGCTGAACTCAATCAGAAACCATTTTATGTTCCTGTCTCCTTTATTGCTGGAATACATGGATCTGAGAATTAAGGAGAAGAAGTGGGAAAGACTCCTCGCTAGTGTACCTAATGGTCTATTTGTGAAAATTTTGGTTCTTGTATCAGGAACTTTGAGTTCTGCTAGTGTGGAATTATTTTGTTTCCTAAAGGAAGAATGGTACTACTCAGATACACATGTTTCCATTGAAGTGACGCACGAGAATGCCTCCTGGACATTTTGTGCTCCTTATGTCATCAACTTAACAAATACAAAAAGTGGTTATTCTTCTGGTTTATTATATTCATAATGATAATGATTATGAAGCTGAAATAGATTTGCAGTTTTACAATGGAGGCAAAGAGGAATCCATGTGGAACCCCTGGGAGTCTCTAGGGGTACCTCTTAGTACTTTCATATCCAAAAGTAAAGATTAATCATAGACTAAACAAACAAAAAACACAGGACTTTTGAAAATAGCACTTTCAGAATAACAGTTTGGGTTACCCCACCTAACAAAATCTTGGCCAGCTGCAGTATTTTTCTGAGAGCAAGGGAATATGGCAAAGCTTGTAAAAGAAAAGTCATAAATATTAATAATAGTCATGACCAGTTATTAAAATGTGAACTATAGTTATTTTATATAGTTTCTCCTTATTTGTTACATATATATGTGTTAGATTAATTATATTCTCTTCTTTCCTATTTTTCTTTTTATTTTATATGCAGCATATTGGTGGATAATTTTATAATGTAGTCTTTAGATAACAATATTCAGTGGGATTGTGACTGAATTTGATTAGTGATTAATACAGCAAATGATGGACGATTAGGGCCATGGGCCTCATCATTTTGGTGAGAGAAAAAGGACTTTGCACTTACGTAAAGGATAACAACTTTTTATTAGAAGGAATTATAAAGTCGTTTGCTTGCTGTATGGAAACTCACACTACATGAAGAGTGTGTTTGGAAGCTGAAGAGCTGAAGGGATAGATTATGCCCATTCTGAAAAATGTCTCTCATCTCATCACCCACTCTTCTTTACCTTTCTTTATGATACTAGAAATGAACCTAATAGACATTCTTCCTTTGCTAGCTGGTTGAAGACATCCCTGGAAGGACACTGTGAAATGAGACAAGTAGACAAGAGCTTTCTTCTTGTATCTTGTGTGCTGCTTTTCAACGTGACAGCCAATCCAGAAGCATGTGGCAAGCCTGGGGGCACTCACACCAGTGGTTCAGATGGACAAGCTGCGGTCAACATTTGGGATGTTTCCTCATCATCTAGCAGGTTACTTCTGTACAACACCTATGGCCATGGTCTCTGGAAAGATTTTCCCCTACCACATGCACTTAACTTCAGCATGTTTCTTTACCACCAGCAGTCTGCATGTTCTTGCCCTTGCCAAAAATACCTGAATCTCTATTAGCAGGGGACCTCTTCTAAGTTCTTAGTTCCTTCCTGATTCACACTCTCTTAGCTCTAAAAGTGGTAGTTGTTTCCTGCATTTGTGACTTTAAAATCGTTCAGTATTCTTTTTTACCCCTTTCCATAGTTAACAAATATGTCTATTGAATTTTTCCTGCTTTAATTACTAATATATTTTCTATTCCCTAACTGCACCCTAATAGAAACACTATAAGGATTTTCTCAGGCAGAAATAAAAAGATTCCACAATGGAACACAGGAATCGAGAAATAAATGAGAAGCAAAGGTAAAAGTAAATATAAATACACTTAATTGACTGCATCAACATGTCTTCTGAAGTTTATAATATGTAATGAAATAAAATGTGTGGCAATAATATCACAAAGAGTAGGAGACTTAATTCAGTCAAATGATTATTATATGCTTGCATTTTCTAGGAAAAAGTTAGAGTACTAATTGTGTTAGATTTTAATGTCAAGATGAATAATGTAATAGTGAAGATAAGCCCTAAAACTATAGTAAGTCTAATTAAAACACTAATAGAGAAGAAATACTGAATAATAATGCTACTAATAGTAACAATACTGGTTATTACAGAAAAAGCTGATAAAGTAGCAGAAAACAGGCAAATATATGAAACAAAAATCAAACATTGACAGGATGTTAAATATAAGCTAGACACAATAATGATTATATTAACAGTAAATAAATTTTGAAACTCCAAATAAAATACACATATCATCATATTGGTTTAAAGTAAAATCAAACCCAATTTCATACAAATTACCGCACAAACTAAGATACAGAATTTTACAGAAAATAAAGAAAGGTTAAAAAAGAAGAACAAGCAAATATTATCCAAAATGAAGCTGACAGTCTCAATTTTTTAAAAAGGGATATTTCAAAATGATAAAAATTTTAATTCTCAATTTTCATGGACTTATTTACATACTCTTAGGATATATAAAATCAAACTTGATAAAATTTTTAACTAGTAGAACTAGATAAATCAATTGTCATAATGGGAGAATTTAAAATGCCACTGTCGCTATCTGATAGAAAACAAAAGATCTATAAAGATGGTGTTTCGTATAGATATTTTATAGAAACCCTTTATCAACTTAAAGACATTCTTCTTGCCTTAGTTATCCAAGCACTTTTAAAAAGTCATTATACATAGTGACATCTGCTGAATAAATTTTCTGTATATTTTGAGATGATAATATTCTTTCCTACTTTAATGATTTTATGTAGTAAATTAATGTTTTTTCATTGATGTTAAACCAACCTGGAATTCCTTTTATGAACTCAATTTGATTGAAATGCATTGTTTTTAATGCATTGATGAATTAGCTTGTTAATTTGTTTATGGTATTGCATCTATACTCATAAAAGTGATTGATCAATATTTTTCCTTTCCTGTCTTTGTCTAATATTACCATTCTGTTTGTCCAATGACATGAATTGAAAATTGTCCCTTCTCTTCCCTTTCCTGGGAGAATTTATGTGAAATTATAATTTTTATTTCCTTTGAGGTTTGAAAGAAGTTCTCTAAGAAACTTTCTGGGACTGATACTTATATCTAGAAAAATTTCCAATAACCAGTTGCACTGTTTAAATGATTATAGAACTATTCAGTTTTGTATTTCTTTTTGGTTATATTTTGGTGAATTTATTCTATTATGATTAATATATTATAGTTTTGTATTATGATCAATATAGTGTTCTATTATGTTATTTGCTCTTATCTTAATCACATTCTACTTTGAGTTATTCTAATTTTTTTTTTTTTTTTTTTTGAGATGGAGTCTAGCTCTGTCGCCCAAGCTGGAGTGCAGTGGCACAATCTCAGCTCACTGCAACCACCGCCTTCTGGGTTCAAGTGATTCTCCTGCCTCAGCCTCCCGAGTAGCTGGGATTACAGGCACCAACCACCATGCCCAGCTAATTTTTGTATTTTTAGTAGAGACGGGGTTTCACTGTGTTGGCCAGGCTGGTCTCGAACTCCTGACATCATGATCTGCCCATCTCGGCCTCCCAAAGTGTTGGGATTACAAGCATGAGCCACCGCACCCAGCCTCTAAATTCTTAATGTTGTTGCTTAGCTCACTAATTCTGAGCTTTTCTGCATTCTATGCATTTTTACCTAGTATTTTTATTTGATTCAATTCTCAATATTTTCTAAATTTTATTATGATTTCTTCTTTAGTTGAGTTTATTTGTATTACAGTGTAATATTCCTAAGGTGCTCAACTGGATAGACACAAATTTAAATTTATCTACATACCACTATTTTAATCCATGTAACTACCACTCAGATCAATAGATAAATGATTTACAGTGTTCCATAAGTTTCCTTAAAGTCTCTTTCCAGTTGATCTCATGCCCAAATCTCTCCCCACATCAGTATACACTCATTAACTATCTAACTTTTTTCATTTATTATCTCACTGGTGAGATTCATCCATGTTGTTTCATGTAGCAGTAGTTCAATCTCATAGCTGTACAGTATCACATTGTATGAAGGTAGCACAATTTATTGATTGATGTTATTGTTGATGAATATTAGATTATTTCCAGCTCTTTGGCTCTGAGGTATTAATCCTCTATGAACATCATTGTTTAGACATTTGGTAAATATGCACTGTTTTCTCTTGGAAATGAAATGGAACTGTGGAATTCCACCTGAACTGGGAATTGAATTGTAGATTTTTTGGAATATAGAATGAGAGTAAATATATATTGTTGTCAGATAATTTATTCTACATGTCATAAAAATTCCTTGTCATTTGATGCTGCTAGCTTTATGAACTATTACATTATCAGTTTTCTTGAATGTTTTTTGAATAGTCTTCAATTGTGTGTATTTCCTACTCGGTGAGTGACATCAGTTCTGTCCTGTTATTATGCTGGTAATATCTGTTGTATTCGTTCTGATTATCTTTGTCAATTTCATCCATTTCTATGATATGTATTAAAAATTATCCACTCAATGTTTAGATTTGGCCACATTTTCTTAAAATTATGGCAAACTTTTCATTAAATTAAGTTATATTAATAGCTGCATTCAATTTTAGAACTACTCAACTTAGATGTGAATTAAATGTAAATTTTCATGTAGTGATCTTGTCTTTAGTTATCATAATTTTGTTTGTATGGTTTTTAATCTGATATTAATTTAACTACAACAGCATCATCTACTTAGTTTATGCTTTATATATATATATATACACATATATATATTTCTAACTTTTGAAATTTAATTTTCCATTCCTTTACATTTTAGGCTTGACTCTTGAAAATAGTATATCCTTATATTTCATATTTACAAGTCTCAAATTCATTTTTGAAAGAAGGTTGTTTCATTTATTTCACTTTCATTTAATGTGATATGTTTACATTTACATATATTACAGCACTAATTCTCAATCACTTTTTACCTTGGAGAAAACCTTGAAAATATTTACATGTGTCAGGGAACCTCTGCAAAAAAAATTGTTATATCTACATTGCATAATATATTGGCATGAATAAACTTTAGCTATATTAGTCCAATAATAGTTGCCTCTTATTTTTTGAATAGAGAATAATCTATTTTCTGTGGATCTGTTTATGTTGGACAACTTATCATCATACCATGTTTTTGTATATTTTCCTCTACCATCTACTAAGGTAATAGAATATTTAAAAAATAATTCAAATTTTTCTTCCTTTTAAAAAAATTTAATCTCTTACTTATTTTTTCAACTCAATTCAAGTTTTTCTGAAAGATTTAACATAGAGTTTTACTGCACAGAATTCTAATAAGGATGTTACTATAAAGTATGTGAAAAAGTTTTCTTTTTTCTCTCCTTCTTAAAACCAGAATTGACCTGTCAGCCAAACTTTCTTGAATAAAATTTGGTATTAAGTTTAATTTACCTTTCTGCAGATTAATTTCTTTCCTTTTCAAAACGTATAACTCAAAAAGAAAATATACAAATGGTGATTCTAATTGGATATTATCTGATGTTATTACCACATGGAATGGGTTGATATGGTTGAATGATAAAACTACTAAAACTGTAAACCAAAGACGTACGATTAAAAGTATAGCCTAAAATATAATTTAATATATCTTTGGAAAACATATTTTCTGAGTGGTATGTTTAGACTCAATATATCAGTTATCAAACTGTTATGCACATGTGTTGGTTACATAAACTTTTTCATAACTCCATATATGCCTAAAAGTTATTTTGTAATCAAATATAAAGAATTAAATTTATATGAAAATTGTGCTTATGTTTCTTTGCTAAATAGTCACTCAATGCTGGTTCAAACTTGCAATAAACATACATTAGTTTCATTTTAAACTGAATGAGACAATTTCTTTAGTTGCTCCCAATGCCTTTTTAAACAAGTAGAAGGTTGCATACCCATGTTAGAAATTAAAAACTGCATGAAAGCACTCAGTGCCTTCTGACTGGAGGGAGATTCTTTTTCTTCCATAGAAATGTAGAAGGTGTCTAGAGGCAGAATAGTAACTCTAATCTTGATTGTGTGGTCAGACTATAGCTCATTAAGTTATTTCTCTCTCTTTCTTTCTTTCTTTCTCTCTCTCTCTCTCTCTCTTTTTCTTTCTTTCTCTTTCTTTTTTTTTTTTTTTTTTTGACAGGATTTCACTTTGTCATCCAGACTGGAGTACAGGAGTTCAGTGACACGGTCTCGGCTCACTACAACCTCAACTTCTCAGGCTCAAGTGATCCTCCCACCTCAACCTCCAGAGTAGCTCGGAATACAGGCGCACACCATCATACCGGGCTAATTTTTGTACTTTGTGTAGAGACAGGGTTTCTCCATGTTGCCCAAGCTGGTCTCCAACTCCTGAGCTCAAGCAATCTGCCCGTCTTGGCCTCTCAAATTGCTGGGATTACAGACATGAGCTATGGCTCCTGGCCTCTTTCTCTTCTTTCAAAGCTAAGTTCTCGGGCTGAAAAGAAATTACAGAGAAAGTGTTTATTATTCTGTTATATACTTTGAGTTGAGAGGAAAGAAAAGTACTGTTTAGTATTATTCTGGAGTTCTCGCGATGATTTTCAGAAAAGTTTGGGCTTTGACATGTCCTTTCTCAGTCTAAGCCCAAGTAATGGTGAAAATATTTCAGTGTTCTCTTTTGTAATATGATTTTTTTTTTTTTTTTTTTTTTTTTTTTTTTTTTTTTTTGAGACGGAGTCTGGCTCTATCGCCCAGACTGGGGTGCAGTGGCCAGATCTCAGGTCACTGCTAGCTCCGCCTCCCAGATTCACGCCATTCTCCTGCCTCAGCCTCCCAAGTAGCTGGAACTGCAGGGGCCCGCCACCTCACCCGGCTAGTTTTTTGTATTTTTTAGTAGAGACGGGGTTTCACCATGTTAGCCAGGATGGTCTCGATTTCCTCGTGATTACCTCGTGATCCGCCCATCTCGGCCTCCCAAAGTGCTGGGATTACAGGCTTGAGCCACCGCGCCTGGCCTGTAACATGATTTTTAAAATGCAACTGGTATTTCTAAATATGTGATTTTTCTCATTTAACTACAAAAATTTTGCATTTAAAGTAAAAAAAAAAAAAAAAAAAAAAAAATCCAGGTCCTTGCAAAGACTTGTTAAACTGGATCATGTGATAACAATGTCTGCCAATTAGGTTGGTTTCTGCAGTGATTTTTCATCTTTAAAGTGCTCAGCAAAATTCGGCCTGCATTTTTTTTTTTAAAGTGCTTCTCTAATTCTTGTTCAGCTGAAACATCCTATCAGGAACTCTCCCTCCATTAAGCCACTGAATTCCTTTTTGCAGCAGGAGGGGTGTGTGTGTGTGTGTGTGTGTGTGTGTGTGTGTGTGTGTATGTGTGTGTGATATTTGGCCAGGTTTTTATATATTTTTAAAAAGATTCTTAAGCAAGCTGGTTTGGATTTAATAAAATTGACCATTTTTGTGGTATTCCTGAACTTTTATTATTTCCTTTCCATGACTTTCTTTACACTAGCACCAGTTTGTGAACAAAACATTGTTTGATGACAGTATTTGGACTTTGGCTTAATACGAGAGGTAAAATCTTCAAGGAGCCAACTACTGATGGAGTACCTAGTGCAAATGCTAATCCAACCCACCGAAGAGAAAACTTCTGTTTCCGATATAAAGATAAAACATTAAATATAACTAGTCATTTGCTTGATACAGACCACTCTTTGCACAGGGAATGTTACTGTGAATTTTATTATCATTTACAAATATTACAAATGCTACAGAATGCCATTTATTGGTGAAATCTGTTCATCAACTTGGATATTAGGTTCTGGTTTTTCAGTTTATTACACAAAACCTCTTCAATATATTGTAACATATCATCAATGCCTTGATGATCATACTCCTTAAAAGTGGAATCTTTTCAAACTTTCCTTCAGCATCTTTTCTCAGCCATTACCTCAGCATAATTTTACATGCTGGCATTATTAGGTTTTGACCATTTGTGTAACTTTTCTGGACAATATTTTCTGCTAATACATAACTTATATCCTTTTCACAGGATGTACTTTTCAACAAACATGATATTTTAAATTCTAATAGTTATACAGAACAATCAGTACTATCATTTATCCAGTGACTGTGATTTGAAATTAGTGTCTTTAATTTTCCTGGAAATAATGTTGCATTTTGAGTTTGTCACAGAAGACAGAAAGGCATATGCCAGGTTGGACTATCAGCTCAAGTAAAATTCACTGAGAAATAGATTTTGTTGGAAAAAGAGATTTTATGTGTCCCTTTCCACACCACTACATGACTCAGCAGAATGTAAGTCTTCATCACGAACCTTATCAGAATTATCCATTGGTACTAGCCTAACATGCTCCTCTTCCATTTCATAACTAATCTTAACAGATCACCCCATTGAATCCTCAGACACATTTAGAAATCCAAGGGCTAATAAGATACAAAATAGAAGGGTATAATATAAAATGAAATGAGAATATTGAAAAAAAATCACAATATAATTTACTTCTAGCCTATAATCAAAGTTTTGTAATGTCTATCGGCAGAGAACTTACATTTGATTACCTGAGACACCTGAACTTAATTTCTCCCCTTAAAACTTTTCTTAACACATAAGCAGTGTTGCAGTTAATTCTGTTACACGTGGCAGATAGTATTTTTCAAAGAGAGCCACATATTCAGAGCGCAATCTTCTGTAATAACCAGCTAATGCTTATCATCACATCATTTTGTTCCTTTTACCCAATGTCAAGAATGAGAAAGCTGAATTTCCTTGCTGTCATTTCTGAGGAGTAGGGGCTTAATATCTATTTCATCACTGTTTTTGAGGACTAATCTTATGAATAAGTCTCTTATTTGATGCTTCACCACAGTGTGTCATATGCTATACTTTTTGCAGTCTGCAAAGAGGAAGAATTGAACTTCCATTTTTCCACAGAAATTGTTGGGGCTTGCATTAGGTTGTTCTTGCATTGCTATAAAGAAATACCTGAGACTGGGTAATAAATTAAAAAAAAAAAAAAAGAGAGATTTAATTGGCTCACAGTTTTGCCGGCTTTACAGGAAACATGGGATCTTCTTGGCTTCTGGGGAGGCCAAAGGAAGCTTACAGTCATAGTGGAAGGTGAAGGAGGAGCCAGCAAGTCACGTGGCCAAACAGCAGCAAGAGAGAGAGAGAATGAGAATTTGCCACACATATTTAAATGACCAGATCTTATGTGAACTCAAAATGAGAGCTCCCTCATAACCAAGGGGAAGTTCTGAGCCATTCATGAGGGATCAGCTCCCATAATCCAAACACTTCCCACCAGGTCCCACCTCCAATGTTGGCGATTACACTTCAGTATGAGATTACACTTCAGTATGAGATTTGGGCAGGGACAAATATCCAAAGGATAACAAGGCTAAAAAGGTTTCTTTCATCTTTTTTTAATTACAATAATTTTTTGGTATTGTTGAATTTCTCATCATCCCAGTGATGCTTTAAAAACTTGTGTATATTTGTGTCTTTGTCCATCTGTGCTGCTACAACAATATACCATAGCCTGGTGACTTTATAAATAATCAAAATGTATTTCTCACAGTTCATGAGGCTGGGAAGTCCAAGATCAAGGCACTAGCAGGTTTGTGTGTGGTGCAGGCCATTCTCTCTTTCAAAAATGGCACGTTGCTGTACCCTCCTAAGTGGACAAATACTTGTCCTCACATGGCTGAATAGTCAGAAGGGCAAAAGAGACTTCCTTCAACTTCTTTTATCAGGTCTCTAATTTCATTCGTGAGGACTCTGACCTTCTGACTTAATCACCTCCTAAAAGCACTACCTCAAATACTATCACAATGCAATGAAGTTACAACATACGAATTTTGGAGGACACATTTAGAACACAGCAGTTTGTTTTGTTTTCAGCATATCTGTTATTTCACTCCATAGGAATTTCCATCATATTTTTAGGAATAAAAATTCAAAAAGATCTTCCTATAAAGCAAGTATTTTAGTGTCATTGCCACTTGAGTGCCACAGCTTGAAACTATTCTGTTGATGATATTACTCTTAAAGTCTAAACTCCTTTACATGCATTACCAGGTCAGCTCTCCTCTGGTCCCTGCTTGCTTCTCTTGTGTATTTTCTCATTCCCCTTCAATGCACTCATTCTGTTCCAGCTTTCTAGGCTTCTTAAAACATGGCTTCCATTACTTTGTTTTTCTTTTCTTTTCTTTTTTAGTCTACTTCTATGTAACCTCCATGTGTTTCTGGGGCCCTTTTTTTTTTTTTTTTTTTTTTTTTTTTTTTTTTTTTTAGCAGAAACCCTTATCTAGAAGCTCTATTTCCTCATTCCTCAACCCCTTCTATCTACTTGCTGTCCTAAAACTTCGCCTCTTAGAGGATACAGCCAAAGTGCATCATGTCTGCCTTGTTAGTTAACTCTCCAAAGTAGGAAATATACCCCTGGAGAGTGAGTTCATTGCACATCGGTACGGCATCTTTCCTTAGATCCCAGCAAAAGGCCATAAAGATGGAAGGAATTGAGTGTAGGTACAATAAATAAATGAAAGCATCATACCATTATATTACTTATGATGGCCCAAAGAATAAGAGGGTGCACATATGTGGTACGTAAGTGTGCATGTGTTTGAGATGCTTAAAATTATTATTCTTGTAAAAATGGTTTAAAGGAAGATTTCCTGTTATAATTATTCACTCTGAAAGCTTTTTATTTATCTTTCCTGGCATGTAATTTAAGCAATTTATTCTGTTTCTTGATTTAAAGTTATAATTATCATTATTTGAATTACTTGCTTTGTATCAGTTTTTACAGTATTCCTATAGTCATATATTTAGACAATATAAATAATTATTTATGTATTTTATTACATGTTGCTATTAATCTTTGGGGCCAACAATTGCAGTGTGTTCATGTCCATATTATACAACTCTAACTGCTGCATTGAACAAACATAACTCATTAGGATGCAACTATTCCAAAAAAACTATTGTTTTTCACTGTGACCTGGAAATCCACTATGATATGTCCTTCCTCTTTTCTCTGTGAGAAATCTTAGATAGTCTTCATAACATTATTATTATGCCATTATTCTGGCACAATAAGTCTAACAGTCACCCTTATCTGAGGAAAATTTCCATTTTGTTAATTAAATTGTCTTTTGTAGTTGAGCCTTCATTTTCACCTCCCCAAGCAAAGGCCTTCCTCAAGCTAGAACTGCAGTGAGAAGAAGGGATGTTGTCAGTTTCCTCTCCCTTTCCCCAATATTGTGCTAATGCTATTGCTGCACTTCTTTGCTCTCAGTCCCCAATTCCCATCCCACTAGGTTGCCTGGAGCTCCCCATATAAAATAGGGATTGGGGAGAGATGAGTAAGAGATAGTATATCAAATGCACTTTGAATATCAAGAACATTATATATCTCTATTAGTAAATGTGATGGTATAGAGAGTAAGAAAGATATAGAAAGATGGGAAAGAGATTTATTTGTGCAAAATTATATTTTTGATGTCATATTTTTGCCTAGTTTTGGCAGGTAAGGGTTTTCATTCGAGTCACCTCAAGTCTCTTCTTCTCTTACTTTTGCTTCCCTCTGACCATTGGCTTTATTATCAGTAAAAGATTTTCACTCAGCAGCTCCCATATCTCACAGCAGAAGTATTTGCCATCAAAGATAGGATCAGACATGCTACACTTGGACCCAAGTCCAAAAATCAGAGTAGTCTTATACGCATTGCAATGAATATAAATCTTAGGGACAATAAGTTGTGAGGAGGAAAATATAATTTTAAAAAATGTAAATTCCATTGAACCACATATTTGGGGAGAAGAAAAGTGTTATTGCGCAAAAGAGCTAAGTGAGGTATGTTAGGAATTTTAAGTGCAGAAGTCGTTAGCCATTGTATGGTGATGGATGTAAAGAGAAAATGCATTCTCTTAGGAAACAGTACCATATTTGTGGGTAGAAGTTTGTTGGTTTTGTTTGGTTTTGATGAAACTTGTAGAAAAAAAACAATTCACCCTGGCTTTCAGAAGACTAAATCTTTATGACACATGATTATGTTGAAATACATAACAGATCTTAGTCATTGAAAACATTATTTTGATTTTTTTAAAAAGTATTTGGAGGCAGGGTGCGGTGACTCACACTTGTAATCCCAGCACTTTGGGAGGCCAAGGCAGGTGGATCACTTGAGGTCAGGAGTTTGAGACCGCCTGACCTACATTTGCCAGGCGTGGTGGTGGGTGCCTGTAATCCCAGCTACTCGGGAGGCTGAAGTAGGAGAACTGCTTCAATCCAGGAGGCGGATTGCTGCTACTGCACTCAAGGCTGGGCAACAGAGCGAGACTCCGTCTCAAAAAAAAAAAAAAAAAAAAAAAAGGGATGTTTGATCAAACTTAGAGCACCTACCTAAATATCTAAACAATAAGTATCTTATATTTATAATAGCATAACACTTAGCCTTTGAGCAGTCTCCAGCATGGGTGGAGTCAATGGCTCAGCATT
Organism: Macaca fascicularis; assembly: GCF_037993035.2. Taxonomy (NCBI): domain Eukaryota; kingdom Metazoa; phylum Chordata; class Mammalia; order Primates; family Cercopithecidae; genus Macaca; species Macaca fascicularis. The sequence continues at coordinate 44,969,675 of NC_088378.1, forward strand.
GTCATTAAGAGCTGGTCCCCTTCTTTCCTGCTCCAGCCTTGACACTGACTTTTCTTTCTTTCTTTTTTTTTCCCCCGTTCTGTCGCCCAGGCTGGAGTGCAGTGGCTTGACCTCAGCTCACTGCAAGCTCCGCCTCCCGGGTTCACACCATTCTCTTGCCTCAGCCTCCTGAGTAGCTGGGACTGTAGGCGCCCACCATCACGCCCAGCTAATTGTTTTGTATTTTTAGTAGAGACGGGGTTTCGCCGTGTTAGCCAGGATGGTCTCCATCTCCTGACCTCGTGATCCGCTCGCCGCGGCCTCCCAAAGTACTGGGATTTCAGGCGTGAGCCACCGTGCCTGGCCGGTGACATTGGCTTTTCTTAAAAGATGGTGGCGATTTGGCTACAGCCATTCAAGCTAGTCCACAAAATGCAAAACTGATTCAGAGGCTGTGAAGAGCTTAATTTTACTGTGGTTCTTATTTAGATATGAGGAGTTAATTTTAGAGAAACCCTCTCACTTCCCTTAATGCCTTTGGCCAGAATTTGTTTACATGCCTGTTTCTGATCATGTGGTAGCAAATGGTTTACAATTATTATGTTGTCCATATTCTTGTTGTCTGATGTTACATGGACATTGATGAATCAAATACAATATATGGTATTAAAATCAGAAATCTTTGAACTTTAGGCTGGGAATTTATTTTTTGAGTTCTTGTTTGAAAGAGAAAAAGTCATTAATTGTTAAAACACACATTAGAATAAAAATATAAATATAAACTCTTACCACCATTGTTTCTATTGACTTCATTATTAGATTTTACTTCTATTCTGAAATAAAAAGAGAGTTGGCTTTAATGCTGGTGTAAAAATAATAAGCTGTCATTTCCCAAAGTTTTAGAATTTTAATTCTGCTTTGTGGTGTTGAGTCATTCCTAATGACCTTTCATATTACAAATGCAGCAAATATTCCAATAAATAAACTGGGCATCTGCACTTTGACTCATAAAATAATAAAAGCCAGAGGAAATTCTGAGATTAAAATGTAATTTATCTAAAATTCTGATAGAAATTTAACCTTTGGGTCATTTAAAAATAGCCAAAACCATTTAATGCCTCCTTTTTATTATTAAATATATTTCATCTTATAGTTCACAAACAAGTTTATGTTTAAAATATCATTTTAAAATTTAATCTATTTAATCGATTTACTATCTAAACTGCTTTGCTTCTTTTAGGAAGTTTCTAAGAAAAACAGGAAGTTGGCATTAGTAGATTCATCATTGAGCACAGTGTATGAAAGCTTGGTTATCATCTAAAGCGGAATGATTAACAGACATGAGTTTTCCCTATACTCTAGCAATATAAATAAATGGTAAAAATAGTGTCTCATGATTTGACAGTTGCTTCTGTTAATTAACAATTTATAATTTCACATGAGTAAATACTTTGGCTATTTAAGTTCTGTTGTTCACCTCTGTATCCATCTCTTGAAAATCTTTCCTAATGCTTTAAATGAATACATCTGAATAAAATAAATAAACCAGAAAAAATAATCCCAAGGATCAAACCGTAAAATACATTTGTATATTAATAGTTAATAAGAAAAAAGCATTCCGAAAGCATGTAATTTGTATAGAACACTGTAGAATAGTGTGCTTCATACCATTTTATGTAATCTAGCAGAGATAAGCAGTCATAGGTCCAAAGGTGTTAACATGGCCAGAAGATGGTGAGCGGACTGCATCAAAAACACAGGATGGTGAAAATTTTTCTTACACTTTAGTCAATTCATGAAATCTACTTTCCCACCATTCTATTTCCTTAACATGTTCAGTTTCTAAATTTCCAGTTTAGTGAAAGGCATGTTTTAATAGAGTAGATTAACTTTGTTCCATGTACCTTAATGATGAAAATTAGAACATGTTCCTCTTTATCAAATAGTAGAAACATATTTGGATGCTGCTAAAGTCAAATATTTAGTGAACATAAAATTGTCATGATTTACAACTACATTATAGAAAAACAGGATTTCAACAAGCCATTACAAATTGTCCTAGAAGGGTTTGGAAGTCAGACATTAAATCAATCTTAAAACGAGTTGGGAAGTACAAGATTAGGTCAATGTAAAAAAATACTCTTACTATAGCACTAGTTGGAGTTGTTATATTGGCAAGTTGGCAGAGAACTGAGAAATATAAATTATATACCACTGATTTTTATTATTAGTGGCTGATACATTCTATAAATTTGCCACAAACACAAAATCAGTCAATATTGAACTATTGTTCCTAGGGGAAATACAGGTTATGGTCCCTCAAGCCTCTGGTTACAAAATTATCAACTGATTAATATAATACATGACCTTGTTTTTTTGTGTGTCTCTTTGTCTGAAGACAACTTATTTAATATATATTGTTGATTTATAAACATTGACCTTATGTCTACAGCCCTGTAGCTCATTCTAGAAAGAAGCTGCTAACACATGTATTTTCTCCATGAGGCACATTCTTTTGCCTTCCTGTATTTAGGAAAAAGGGCCATAGTTTATCAGTATCCTTGGGGGACATTTTAAGCAGTGAAATCACCAATAAAAAGCCAAAAAAAAAAAAATGCCTAAAGTGTGGCACTAAACAGATCATGAAAGGACACTTGTTTATTGTTTGTGAGCCGAGATAAGAAAGCAAGATATCATTTTGACCTCAGCTGGAAATGCGCTTGTTGGACAATTCACATTTTTTACTACACTGGACATATCTGTTTATATCCACAAAATTGATTTTTGTATTACAAAATGTTTTACCAAGTAGGCAGCTTCACAAATAGGGAATTTGTAAGTAATGAGGATTAACCTGTACATAAAAGAGAGGCAGAAAAAAAGTCATAATTTTTAACCTCCAAATTTTCAAATTCAAACTCATTACTACTACCAAAGATTTACAAACAGATTATTTACAATTCAGCAACAATGCAGAAAAACAAAAATCACTCTATGTATTGCTCTGCTTGCATGGACTTAAACCCCTATGCAGAGCTTAGCCAAGGTGATTTGAAAACTCAGGTTTTCAAACTTTAGCATGCATCAGATTCATCCAAAGGCCTTATTAAAAAACAGACGGTGACACCCCATTCCCAGGTCTAGCCTGAGGCTTGAAAATTTGTACTAGCCAGGTGACAGTGATATTCAGGAACTATATTTTGAGAACCACTGGATTAGATCAAGTGTAGATCAGGAAGACCTTGTAAATCTACAGGACTTTGGCTCAAAAGAGACTGCATGGGCCTCTTTGGCCCTGTTCCTTTAGCTTCACACCTCCCATGAGATTGTGTTGCTCTCATGTCAAATATAAGAAAGTTAAGTAAAAATAAAGGAAAGGTCTGCAAAATAAAGAGCTATTCTATTTCAGTCTTGGAGCAGAATCCACCATCCCTAGGTTTCCCCAGTGCATGGGGCTTGTGTCACTTGGATGGTAGCCCAATTTTACTATATTAGACTCGTGGTGGTGCTGAGAAATAGTCCAAAAAGGAAATGAAATTTCAAAGTTACTAAATTGTGGGAATTCAAAGCTGAAGAAAAGCCAAAATTAATATGCCATTTGAACTCAAGAGGCTTTAAACTCTCTTGGATACATTAACATTTCTAGTCCTAAATGTCCTAACACTATGGACTTTTTATAATAGTTCTCAGTTTAAGGGGTTGTTGAAACACAGACTGCAGTTCTCATACTCAGGTATAAGAGGGTACATAATTAAGTGCCCTCATATTATATTATTATTTTACCTTGGAAACATCAACAATTCAATTAAAAAGATTCCTACAAAGAAATCATTAGTGCACTTAATGTCAATACTGGAATTCCAAGCAAATAACAAGAAAATAGCTTATTTTATATTCTCAGAACATTCTCAATAAAGACTTTCTATGTACTAGAGCAAAAAATGTGATGTGCAACCCCTTTTGGAATGTCTATTTCTTGTTAAACAAAACTGATGTATGGTTAGCAATATAGTATTACATATGATTTTTTAAAAATATTATCTTTTATAGGTCAAAGCCGGAAGTGTACAAAGTATTACATGATTTTATTAGTATGGTTAGTTTTATAAAAATAGATTTGCAATATATAAAGAAATCATTAAAATATTTTATGATGAATGGAAAGAGATCAGAAGAATCTGTAAGAGGTTCTCTGCTTATCAAGTGTCAAAATGTTTATAAGAATGGTCAAATCTGAAGACACTGTCAGGGTTTTTTAAGTATTTCAAATACGCTTAAATTTTTAGAATGCACAACTGGCAAATGTCTTTTGTAGCCTATATCAGTGGCATGTGTTCACTACTTTTACTGTAGAAGTGTCTAGAATGTACTTCTAAAGACAAACTATGGAGTTTGAAGAATAGACAAAACATATTTCTGGCGGGACATGGGAATCTCAAGTTCTGGGCTTCAGCTGCTTATTCCGGTTATTTTACTTGGGCTGTTTTTTCTGTCTGACCAGGATGACAAATTTCCTAAGAGCCCTCTATCAGATTAATAGCAGAGAACCTGAGTCAGACTGCATGCATTTAAAAACCACTTCTGACTTTTACTTTATGGTTATCTCAGATCAGTTTATTTACATGTTTCTATCTCATTCTCTTTACTTGCAAATTGTGGATGATAGATCGTACTTTGCAGGGATTAGAAAAGTACCTAGTATATAAATAATACTCAATATCTATTAGTATAGTTCTATTTTATTTTGTCACAAATTGATTAATATTTGTTTTTTTCCTTGTTTTTTCAAATATCCAGTTTCAGATAACTATCAATCTTAATTCCCAAAATAATGGATTAAAAGATTTCTCTTGAAGAAAGAAGGAAAAAAAATCTGCTCAGGCCATATATCTTTCCCCCAAGTGAACTTCCTAATTTTCTCTGTAAGTTTGGGTAAGTTGATTTTTCACAGCACTGTTATAGGAACCATTTATTGCACAGTAGAGTATTCATAGAGCAGTTCAGCTTCTAGTGCTATTAGGGTCCCCAAATTACAAGTCACTATAACTGTGACAGTGCACCTTCCAAACACTTGGCCTGGTAAATTACCTAGATCCTCTTCCTCTAATAGAATATAAATAATTTTATAATAGTTTGAAGAAAATAAAAGCACTTGTTTTTTTTTTTTTACCAGAGTCAATCTGACAAAGGTAATTTTGTCTATTACAGGGTTTTGCCTTCAATGTGAACCGCTCATAGAGCTATGTCATTGGAAGTTAGTATCACGCCAACAAAGTCAATTTAAAGTGGTAGTTGTGTAGCAAACTCACCCAAGAACCTATAGGTACCAATAGTTGGCATGAAAAATACTACAGAATAAAAAAATATGTAAAATTATCCTAATGACTCAGAAGAAGATAAACAGTTCTGTGGGTTATTTTATTAAAGGAATAAAAAAAAAATGATGGACTTGCATCACAAATAAAATATAAATATACCTAGACTGTGAAATAAAAGAAGAGACCCCTAAAGAGAAATCAGAATAAGGTGAAAAGACAGCTGGTTAAGTTTAAATGAAAAGTGTAGAGTAACAGAAAGATTGTAAATAATTTAAAATATAATATTTTGTTTAAATTGCATGTGGGGAGCAGAAAATTAAAACACAGACATGGCCAAAAATCCTGTCATTAATGTAAGGTAGAGAAAGTAGGTAAATATTAAAATAATGAAAACATTAGAATGTAATTATGAGTGACACAAAATGAAGACCCACGCTAAGCATTGTAGGTGCTCTGAGAAATAAAAATATTTGAAAGAGAAGTATCTTTAAATCTTTGATCAGTGAGCAATCATAAAGATCTTTTTCAAATTATTTTGTAATAATCTCTAGTTAAATTGTATTGTAGCAACAGTATGAATTAGGTAATTATATGTTATGGAAATATTAAGGTTCATTTGATGGGCTAGTATATGGGCAACTTACAGAAATACTAGAAGTGCGGTGAAAAGAAGGGGTAATATTGGTATTAGCCACCTTTGTGCAGGATCTGCCTGTGCCAGACATTGTCCTGAGTACTTCACACACACTGAAATATTCAATTTTCAAAACAACACTAATCCTCAAAATAGCAATATTAGTCAGGGTTCTCTAGAGAGCAAGAACAAACAGGAGATATACAGATATGTAGATCTAGAATGAGATTTATTGTAAGGAATTGGCTTATGTGATTAAGGAGGCAGAAAATTCCTACAGTCCACCCTCTATAAGCTGGAGACCCAGGAAAGGTTGTGGAATAAATTCCAGCCTGGATCTGAAGGCCTGAGGACCAGGAGTTCTCATGATGTAAGTTCTAGTTCAAGGGCAGAAGAAGACCAATGTCTCAGCTCTAACAGTCTGGCAGAGAGAGAGAATTCACCCTTCCTTTGCCTTTTTGCTCTATTCAAACCCTCAGCAAGTTGGAAGATGCCCACTCACACTGGGGATGTCCAGCTGCTTTACTCGGTCTACTAATTCAAATGCCCAGTCCTTCCAGAAACACCCTCATCGACACACTCAGAAATAATGTCTAACCAAATATGTAAGCATCTTGAAACCAGTCAAGTTGGCATATATGATTAGCCATCACAAACACTTACATATCAGATGAGGAAACTAAAGAAAAGATACGATAAGAAATTTGAGTAAGGACTGCTTAGCTTAGCTTATGAATGGAAGAAGCTTGAATTTATAACTGGCCTCTTGGGCTCCATCATTCATCCCTTCTGATCAGAACTTGCACAAAATATTACGAGAGGGCATGCATTTTTCTATAGCATCCTCTGGCATCTGAAAGAATGTCTGACACATAGTAAGCCCTCACTAAATGTTTTCAGAATGAATAAATACATATTTTTACATCAACCTCATGATTATATTTTGAACAATTTATTTCACTTGCATAATCAATTATGAATGTTAAAACACTGAAAAATTGTACCCCTCACAAATTCTGTATACATTTGAACAGATTTTGTTTTGGATATTTGGTGCTTTGTTAACAAATAGCATGGAAGTTTGTGACTATGAAGTTTTCCATTAGTTGCTCCTTTTATCAAAGAGATTGATATCTCAAAATTTAATTTTAGAGAAATAAATTGCCATCATTGATTTTACTTTATCTTTATCCTAATTTGTCTTAGTTTATTTTTTCATTATTAAATTTCTTTTTAAATTACTTGCACATTTCTTTTAAGAAATATATTATTTGACTCTGGTTTTAACTTAACCTATAGCCTTCAGCCTAAACCATACGTCTTAACTAATGTGCGTCTGTTGCATATTGGTGTATTTCAAATAATTTATTTCTCTTTCTCTTTTTAAGGTATTATTTTTATACATTGTTGTCTCCTTTTTAACACTATCTTTGACATAAAATTTAGTTCTATTAATAGCTAACTTAACGCTTAAGGAATACAAATGAAAACAACATTTCTATAATTATTAAAGTGTAAAACAGAAGTGTAATAGCTTGATTTTTCCCTAAAGGAACTTAGCAAAATTGAACTATCCTATTTCCCAGTGTCTACTTCTTATTTTTGTTAAAGTACTGAGGTTATATCTTGAAATTAATATTTTGCATATTTTCTGCTCAGAAATTCATCCATCTTTTCCATTAGGCATCTATTTTCCTCTAGAAGTATTCACCTACTGTAGGAGGGCTTCAAAAAAAAAAAGTCTCTCTCTTTATATATATATATATATATATATATATGCTTCAAAACTGAGTTCTGACACTGAGCTTTTGACAGTCAAAAGGATCCACCACAAAAGGAAAAAAAGCAACAAGTTCATGCCCGATTGAAAATTAGAAAGAAAATACAAGGAGGAGAACAGGACTTGCCTCTGCCCAGAGAAGGCTAGACAAGCATCAGCTATAGCAGAAGGGAGAGAAGTGTTGCCACATGACTCTGCAGAAGGACAAAGATTAAAGACCAGATAACTAAACTTTGGTGAAACAGAAAAATGATTTTTTTCAAGGAATATCCCTCTATCTTGTGATGAAACATGACTTTATTTTCCTGTTCACCTACATTTTAAATTATTCGCTAACATTATCCTTAAAATGTATAGCTATTCTCTTTCTATACAATATTCTTTATTCTTCCCTCACTGTCTACTTCCTTTTTTCTCAGTGTTTTTCATCTTAAAAAAGCTTGTCCTCACACAATAAAACAACTTGAAATTTGTCATGAGAAGTCAGACATAGAAAAAAAAATAGAGGAAAAAGCTTCAGAAGCCAAACAAGTCATACTAAATTGAACAAACTCCAGAAGTGAAGGAAAATATTTGCAAGCTGGATTAGAGTAGGGAATATCATCTATTCAGATCAAGCATTATGAAAAAGATTATAAAATAATTGGCTAGGGTTAAAACTTGAAATATGCCCATGGAATGTGGGACACTGGATTTTCATTTACTTATGAAAGGCTCAGGATATGGTCCAGCATGAATATAGCAGACAAAGATGAAGTTTAAGAAGCAGTTCAACATGTTCCGCGTGTCTTGAGAATATTTCTGCAAGTATTTAGCATCCAGCTTCCAATTTTGAGGCAGAAATTCATCTTATTCATATTCAGTCATCATTTCCATGCCTTGTCTTTTGACTTTTACTTTCCTCAATTTGATATAAATGACTATACCAAAGGAAGAGACATAATAAAGTGTCTAATACAGAAATAGATAATATATAATTGGATACATGATAATAGGATACATGAAGTATAACATACATACACCATATGTCTATTACATATTTACATAATGACTACATAATTATACAAAATTAATTATACTATGCTATGTTCAGGAACAAGTTGCATAATTATTAGATAAATATGAGTGTTTATTATTTTAAATGCCTCTGACATTTTAAATGCCTCTCATTTATAAAAATATTAAGCACATTAAATTTGCTGATCCAATGTGCTTGTCAGAAATTTATAATTAAGTTTAGAGAATTTAATTTGAAATATATGAGATTTTCTATTTGAAATATATGAGAATATGATTTAGTTCTTACTTCTTCCTTCATGCACATGTGCACAGTATTTAACAATACTTCATTTACTAAATATATATAATTTTAGTATGAGAATTGTGTATATGCCATGTCAAAATTTAACTGCTTGTAACAGTCAAATACATTAAATTTGCATTTGTAGTTTACAATATTTAAGGTCATTTGTTGTTTCCTTTTTTCATACTCAGGAACATCACTAAAGCAATTCTCTCTTACACTATTTGTTTTCCATTTTTTTCCTTTCTTGTTTTCATCCTAAAGTATTTACTTCTTCCACATTGACAAATTTTCCTCACTTAACTTCCAGGTCATTACACTTATCTACTTTTTTTTTTCTTTTGAACATCTATTCTTTTATTTTTTATGTACCCTAGTACCCAGTACTCAGAATTATCTTCTTTTCTATTTACACTCATTCTCTTGATATTCTTCATATAATCCTGAGCCAGCTTGCTAATATTTTGGGTCTTGGTTTTCCATCTGTAAAATGGAGGTAACTGTACCAATTTTATTTAATTATGTGAACTAATGAAATTAACACATATTTAGAAAAATGCTTAGAATAGATTCTGGTTCACTTACTACGAGTCATACATAGGTTCTGCTGTTATTACTGACTCATCAATCACCCAAGCTCGAGGCTTAAAACACCTTTTATAGATTGACCACTACCAAATTTCTATCTCTAACTCAGACCTCTCTCCAACTCCAGACTCACATATGAAACTTCAGGATCAACATTTCCATTTGAGTGTCTAAAGGGCATCTCAAACACAGTAAGTTTATAATTGAGCTCATACATTTCCCTGCTAAACCTGTTCCTATCTTACTCTTTCTTAGTTAATTGCAACTGCAACCTTTCAGTTGTTCACACCCAAAACCTTGGAGTCATCTTTTTTTTTTCTTTCTTGTAAATCCTACAGCCAATCCATCAGTAAATCCAACCAGATTTATCTTCAAAATATATTTAGAATCTCAACCGTTCTTATTACTTTCACTACCACTACGCTGGTCCAAAACACTATCATCTATCACTTGGAATATTCTAATAGTTTCTCACTAGCAGAGGTAAGGAAGAGCTTGAATTTGGCATACCATTTTATTTCATTTTTATTTTTATTTATTTATTTATTTATTTATTTTTGAGACGGAGTCTCGCTCTGTCGCCCAGGCTGAAGTGCAGTGGCCGGATCTCAGCTCACTGCAAGCTCCGCCTCCCGGGTTCACGCCATTCTCCTGCCTCAGCCTCCCGAGTAGCTAGGACTACAGGCGCCCGCCACCTCGCCCGGCTAGTTTTTTTTTTTTTTTTTGTATTTTTAGTAGAGACGGGGTTTCACCGTGTTAGCCAGAATGGTCTCGATCTCCTGACCTCGTGATCCACCCGTCTCGGCCTCCCAAAGTGCTGGGATTACAGGCTTGAGCCACCGCGCCCGGCCTTTATTTCATTTTTACTGCACCTCATTGTAATTTGCAAAAATATCAATCTATGATAAATTGGGGAAAAATAAAAAAATTGGGTCCATCACTATAGACCAGTTAAAAAGCACTGACACCATGTATAGTAAAAAGTGATAGATAATTTATATGGGAAAAATTAAGTGGGAATGAGAATAAGGAATATGAGCATCAGAAGGAGGAGGCTGTAGTTGAATTTATTTTTGCCTTCAATTTCTTGTTTTAAAAATTATTTTAAATACAAAAAAGCTGAAATTAGATTAGTACCCAGATGCCTTCAACTTTTATGTAACAATTGTTAAAAACCTTACTTACTTGTCTTATAATTCTCTATAAATAAACCTATGCCTAATTTTTCTGTAAATACAAACGTAAGTTGCAGACATCGTGACACATAAAACACTCAGCATCTGTTTCTAAAACATGAGGGCAATCTTTTTCCAAAGGTACAGTGCCATCATCACACCTAAGAAGATGTCAATAACGCTGTAATGCCATCTTTTATTAACTGTCCTGGCCACTTCTAAAACTGAACGTTAGGGAAAAAATGATATATTATTCCTGAAATCTTGGGTCAGAAGGAGATCTGAATTTGGAGACCAGCTTGCTTTAATATGGTATGGAATTTCATTTTAAATTTATTTTTTCACATTTGTAAAAAAAATTTTAATGCAATCTTAAAATAAATATAGTCCATTGCAATGATAAAAAGGTAGAAATGATTTTCAAAGGTGTACAGGCTGTTAAATTCCTATATTTTAAATCCTAAACATTACTATAAGGTTCTTCTATCCAAAGCATTTTGTTCACACTTTTCTACCAGTAATGTAATGCAATTCTTTAGTTCATTCATGAAAACCCACATAAATATGAGAACTCATTTCACATTATATAGAAGAGGTTTTCACATATAGAGGTAGTACAATTTCACTCCCTAATGTTCTTAAACCATTTCTTCACGTTCTATCCTAAAATGATTGTGTATATATATAAAGTATACAAAGGCAAATAGTCAACAATTTATCATTTTAAAGCTAGATGACTATTTCAGAATGTTAGTTCATCTTTCTGATTTTAGTCAGTTTATATTGAAACTGCGTGAAATTTTTCCAGAAAGTCAATTTTAGTCTGTAGTTGGCATGACTGTATACATTTCTTTTTACTGAAAATGACATACACATTTAAAAATCTATTAAATGGTGGGGATGTACATTATTGACGGAATTATTGACATGGTGGGAATTTTTTCCCTTCTCACAGAAAAAACCATGGAGTATCTAAAACATTTTGCCCTGTGCATATATCTACAGATCTCCTGTCTTCTCAACTACAGATAGGGTTGAGCGGAACACAGATGATAGAGGAGTACATTTTTTTTTCCAGATTAAACTAGGGTAAGTACAGAAAAGCATATGTCTGTATATAATTATAATATAGAACTTTATGTTTATTTGAAACACATATATGCCTAAATCATCCTGCAGATGTTCAAGAAACTTGTTTACTAATTTGGTCATTCACTTGTATTTTAAAAAAGAATATAATCTTAAGTTTTTAGATTGCTTAACATTTAGAATTTCTTTTCATTTCTGACTGCTTTCTGAATGAGGAACTCTTAATTTGAAAGATTGTTGGCAGAACTGACTCAAGTACATCAGCTCATGCACAATATGTTGTTCCGTCTCTGGAACTGTACATATTGTTTTTCTTCCCCTTGTGGATGTTTATTTGAAGGATGAATAGGTCACTCTTAGCAGGAGAGCTAGTCATGTGACTGCCAGATACTGAAGACAGATGAGTCAGTTCCACACAGACTACAAATTATGCATGCTGGATAAATCTATGTTCATGTTTGCATTTGACCTAAGCCTCAACTTTAAAAATAGATTTATCAGAAATTATACAGAAATTCAAAAAATTATTTTGCTAGGAAGCAAACAAGTTATGCAATACAATTTTAAAAAAGAATGTTCCCTCTGCTGGAAAGAGATCACATTAGCAATGAAATACTATATGTCAGTCTGAGCTTAAGCCCAAATTCAAGAACATATTGTACACAAAACTTCTGAAATCTATTTATCTGATGTGTGACTGATAGCTATTGATGCAGCTTGGAGACCTTAGGGCGATACTGACTCCCCATCATTTATCGTTATGGAGTATTCTTTGAATGGAAAGTTGTTTGCCTTTCATGGTCAGGGGAAAATAGTCCTGGTGGCTGGGTGCTAGTTAGAGTATAAGAATGTGGGCTAAGAAGGCAAGGAGCTGATTTCAAATCCTAGTTTGGACACTTAGCTGATTATATATATCTACAAATTATAACTGCCTTAGTTTATTCATCTGTAAAACATAACATGACTAATAATGATACCTGCTCCATAGGACAAAGCTAAGGTGTGATTCACCTGACAACCTTTCAAAGGATTTAGCACACTGATACATACTTACTTAGGCAGTAATACTTGTATTTTCTTCTCTTTCATTCTTTCCTTTTCCTTTTTTTGAGACAGGCTCTCACTCTGTTATCCAGGCTAGTGTCCAGTGGTGGAATCTCAGCTCAATGCAACCTCAACGTTAAGTCAAGTGATTCTCCCACCTCAGCCTCCTGAGTAGCTGGGACTACAGGCATGAACTAGCACACTAAGCAAATTTTTGTATTTTTGGTAGAGACTGGGTTTCACTGTTGTGACCAGGCTGGTCTCCAACTCCTCAGCCAAGTGATCCGCTAGTCTTGGCCTCCCAAAGTGCTGGGATTACATATGCATGAGCCTCTGCACTTGCCCTGATTTTCTTTGTCTTCCTTTCTTTGTTTTCCTTCCCTTCCTTCCCTTCCTTCCCTACCTTCCTTTCCTTCCCTTCCTTCCCTTTTCTTTCCTTCCTTCCTTCCTTTCTTTCCTTTTCTTTCTTTCTTTCTTTCTTTCTTTCTTTCTTTTCTTTCTTTCTTTCTTTCTTTCTTTCTTTCTTTCTTTCTTTCTTTCTTTCTTTCTTTCTTTCTTTCTTTCTTCCTTCCTTCCTTCCTTCCTTCCTTCCTTCCTTCCTTCCTTCCTTCCTTCTTCTCTCTCTCTTTCTTTCTTTCTTTCTTTCTTTCTTTCTTTCTTTCTTTCTTTCTTTCTTTCTTTCTTTCTTTCTTTCTTTCTTTCCTTCCTTCCTTCCTTCCTTCCTTCCTTCCTTCCTTCCTTCTTTCTTTCTTTCTTTCTTTCTTTCTTTCTTTCTTTCTTTCTTTCTTTCTTTCTTTCTTTCTTTCTTTCTTTCTTTCTCTTTCTTTCTCTCTCTTTCTCTCTCTTTCTTTCTTTCTTTCTTTCTTTCTTTCTTTCTTTCTTTCTTTCTTTCTTTCTTTCTTTCTTTCTTTCTTTCTTTCTTTCTTTCTTTCTTTCTTTCTTTCTTTCCTTCTCTCTCTCTCTCTTTCCTTCTCTCTTTCTTTCTTGACAGAGTCTTGCTCTGTCACCCAAGCTGGAGTGTAGTGATGCAATCTCAGCACACTGTAACCTCCACCTCCTGGGTTCAAGTAATTATCCTGCCCCAGTCTCCCGAGTAGCTGGGATTACAGGCAAGCGCCACCTCGCCCGACTAATTTTTGCATTTTTAGTAGAGAGGAGGTTTCACCATGTTGGCCAGGCTGGTCTTGAACTCGTGGGCTCAAGTGATCCACCCCTCCGCCCCCCAGAGTGCTAGGATTACAGGCATGAGGCACTGCGCCTGGCCTGATTTTCTTTTTATTACATCTTTGTATATGTACTATTGCACAACAAGCCTATAGTGCACACAGACTGTGATTTTTGTAAAATTTTCTATGCATTCTAAGATCTCAGGAACATTTGTCTTGCCTCTTTTTCCAATATACAATAATTTGAAAACTAAACTTATTTTTAAGAAAGATCTGCAACTAATATTTAAAAAAGAAATCTGAGAAGAACAAGGATGTAATGCTAAATACTGCATCATAGCTAAGTAACAGCAAGTTGATGGTGTATGAGGACTAAGTTCTGATTTTTTTTATCTTGCCCAAATTCCTTTCTAAGGAGGCTGGGAACTCATGCCCTACAAACCATAAATTCTCATCAGATGGGTTTTATTTGATCCCGTGTATCATGACTTACTTTTCAATCTGACTCTGGCATAAATTTATAAGACAAGGAAAAAATATTTAACCTCAAAATATATTTCCTTGCCTTATCTTGAAATTGCCCTGCAAAGTCTCTTGTGGGAAAAATCCACAACCTACAGGGAATCTCCTTTCCCCTTTGTTTTCCTTCCTTTCTTTCTAGATCCAAAAGATAATCGACTAAGAGCCAGGCACCCTTTTAGGTCTGATCAGAAACAATTTACAACCTGCTCTCTCTCTCTGAAGTCTGCTATCTGAGAGATTCCTCTGCACAATAAAACGTGGTCTCCACAATCCTTTATCTTAACTTGAACATTTCCTTTGATCCCAGGTCTTCAGATGGACTCAACCAATTGTCAGCCAGAAAATATTTAAAATGTCCTGCCTTTCTGAACGAAACCAATGTATTTATTGAATATATTTGTCTGATGTCTCATGCCTACCTAAAATATATAAAACCTAGCTGTACCCTGACCACCTTGGGCATATGTTCTCAGGATGTCCGGAGGGCTGTGTCATGGGCCATGGTCACTCATATGTGGCTCAGAATAAATTTCTTAAAATATTTTACAGAGTTTCACTCTTTTCAACAACAAGTAGGATCTGAAAATGTATCACCTTGGTATTCTCTTAAAAAAAAAAAAAAAACTGTAGCCCTCATTATTTTATTCTGAAATCTTTGACTTGAGAGTATAAGAAAATTGGATTTTAAAAAGAAAATATAAAAAATCTGTAGGCGCATGCTTAAATTTGAATGATGATAATTTTTATAATTATAATTACATATTTTATAATTATGAATTATTAATCAATATTTTGGAGGAATTTGCATATTTAACTCTTATAGTAATCTTTAAATTAGGGGTTATGATTCTCATTTCACAAGTGAAATAACTAATGTCCAATAGTTCAAGGCTGTTTTTCAGGTTTTCACAAGTACTAGGTGAAGCAATCAAAATTAGAACCAACTTACCAAACAATATTGCTTTGTGATAGGAAAAAAAAGGTTTAATCAAAATTGAGGGCTTGGCTTTTCTCTCTGACACTACAGGCAACTCAGGTCAGGCACTGAGGCTGTTTATTAACTAATTCTTTTCTGTGAAGTTATTGAGCTATTGAGCTTCATGGAATAACCAGAGAACCCATTTATATTTGTGTATATTCCAGTAAAGATACTGGTTAACATAGAGCATTTTGATATTATCTTCTGATCTATCCCGAGAGGCATGGAGGCTAGCGACCCTGAATAGATAGGGTCTTTCTATGTTAATTATCAGAAATGATGCATGCCTTTGGAGGTTTTTAAAAATCTATAACTAAGAGGATATACAGACTGGAACTTTGTGTTCCTGATTCTGAATTCTGATGATACTCAGTTAGTTGAGAGATGGTAGTAGTTACGCAGGAAGAGACCTCGTAGGTGTAGCAGGACGAAGCACAGACAAAACTCCTTAGACACTGAGTTAAAGAAGGAAGGAGTTTATTCGGCTAGGAGCATCGGCAAGACTCCTGTCTCAAGAGCTGAACTCCCGGAGTGAGCAATTCCTGCCCCTTTTAAGGGCTCACAACTCTAAGTGGGTGCATGTGAGGGTCATGATCGATTGAGCAAGCAGTGGGTACGTGACTGGGGGGCTGCATGCACACGTAATCAGAACGAAACAGAGCAGGGATTTTTACAGTGCTCTTCCATACAATGTCTGGAATCTATAGATAACATAACCGGTTAGGTCAGGGGTCGATCTTTAACTACGAGGCCCAGGGCATGGCGCAAGGCTGGCTGCCTGTGGATTTCATTTCTGCCTTTTAGTTTTTACTTCTTCTTTCTTTGGAGGCAGAAATTGGGTGTAAGACAATATGAGGGGTGTTCTCCTCCTTTATAGGGTACATTAAACTGAATAAATAGTTTTAGCCACATTATCTTGTTATATGATGTTTCTTTCTGTTATCTGTTATAAATACTATCTGGCTCTACTGTATTTCTTTCTGTTATCTAAGTACTCTTTTTTTTTTTTTTTTTTTGAGACGCAGTCTTGCTCTGCCGCCCAGGCTGGAGTGCAGTGGCCGGATCTCAGCTCACTGCAAGCTCTGCCTCCCGGGTTCACGCCATTCTCCTGCCTCAGCCTCCCGAGTAGCTGGGACTACAGGCGCCTGCCACCTCGCCCGGTTAGGTTTTTTTTGTATTTTTAAAGTAGAGACGGGGTTTCACCGTGTTAGCCAGGATGGTCTCGATCTCCTGACCTCGTGATCCGCCCGTCTCGGCCTCCCAAAGTGCTGGGATTACAGGCTTGAGCCACCGCGCCCGGCCCAATCTAAGTACTCTCTTTAAGTACTACAGAGAAGATTCAGCTGGGCTGCAGGAAGATATTTTTTAGCAAGTCATTAATACATACTTGGGTTCATGAAAGTGAACCAAAAGGGAGAGTTCAAGAATATTCCCTTCATTGCTCAAAGTGGAAAATCTGGAGTTGACTTTGTAAAAAAAATTACAAACTGCTTCAACCGTACCCAAGGGCATACAGAATAAAATACACCTGTGTAACCATACCTTGTCCAGTTTATAAAATAAAACATTACAAATGGTAATGAAAACCATGGTATTAACCATTCCATAGACCTAGTTCCTCCTTAAGGTAGCCATTACATTGAATTTGATATTTATTATTTCTATGCATCTATTTTTTACCTTACTGCAGATAGTTTTCTTAAACAAGATATAGAGCTGTTTAGCCAGATTATATAATTTTAAACTTCATACGAATGACATTATATTCCTCATGTCCTTCCACCTTTTTCACTCAGATTTGTTTTTGAGGTGTATCCATGTTGATACACGTCACTCTAGTTCATTCACTTATCTGTTATATAATATTTGTGGATTTAAAATCTATTTTTTCTTGAGTCAACATTTAGAACTTCTAAAATTTATTGTTTTACAAACACTGCTGCTTTGAACATTTTCTACATCTCAATATACAGGAGATCTACAGACTATCCAGCTAGAATAAAGGAGTATTACTATCCTCAAATGCACTAGAGATTTTCTAAATTTGTCTTTCCACCTGATTGTAGCAATTAACATTCTCATGATATAACACAGCCTTTTTGGTACAATTAGATATTGTTAATTTCATGGACACAAAAATTACCTCATGGTTATTGTAATTGGGTTTTTCTGATTACTAGTGAAATCCCATTTCTTATATTTTGACGCTCAAGGTTTTACTTCTATAAATTATCTCAATATTATTGGTTTATCTTGCCATTTATACACTGGACAGTTTTCTTAATGATTTTAATGTATTCCTGATATAATCTATACCATCTCTTTAGGGTTGCATACATTGCAAATATCCTATCCCACCTTGTAACACATATTTTAATGTTTTTCTTTTTTTGCACAAGCATTGTAACTTTTAAGGTAGTCAAGCAGTTTTTAATTTTAAAAAATTTCCCTACTCAAGGACAAAAATTCTCCTTTACCTACACCTTGTATAAATCAATAATGCTATTTTATTTTATTTTTTCATATACAACACATTGTTTAGACCTTTCATTTGAGTTCATTATTTCCTCATGTTTGTCATATATCATGTTTTTATATATGAAATGCCTGTTTTTTTGGCTTTATCTAGTTCCACTGATCTCTTTATCTATTGTCTATCCCTGAACCAACTGTACAATGTCCTTGTTGCATAAATTTATGATTTCTTAATATCTATACCATTTACTTTTATAGTCTTCAGAATATTCCTATTACAAGTACACAATCTTCCCATATAAATGTTACAAATAACTGGTCAAATTAATGATTGGCAAAATTTCTAAACTTAAAGATCAACTTGAAAAATATAAATGACTTTAATATATTGCTTCTTTTATCCATGATCATTATTTGCCTCTTCATTTTCTTTAATCTCTAAAATCCTTTAAAAAGTTTATTGAATTTTCACTATCATGGTCACTCATGTTTTTTATATAATTTATTTCTGAATAACTAGTCTATAATTTTATTGTATATTCTAAAGTTATAGATGTATTATCCATCTGTTGCTGAGTTATAGAAAAGGAATTGACATTTATACATTGATTATAAACAACAATGTTGCTGACCTCATTTATTAAGTATAATAAATTGTCTATATATAATCCTTAGTAAACCATGGAGATATATATATATATATATATATATATATATATATGCCTTATATAAAATTTAAAAATATCATTTACCTGTGTGTGTTTTATTTTCTTATTTTACAGTTTTACAAAGGTATCTGGTACAATGTTTAATAGATGCAATGAGACTGGGTATCCTTGTCTGATTCTTATTTTTTAAGAGCTGGATATGTTGGTTCACAACTGTGATCCTAGCACTTTGGGAGGACAGGGTAGGAAGATCACTTGAGCCCAAGAGTCTGAGACTAGCCAGGTCAACATAATGAGACTCCATCCTTAATTTTTTTTTTTTTTTTTTTTTTCAATTAGCTGAGTGTGGCTGCACATGCCTATAGTCCCGGTCACTCAAGAAGGAGACTGAAGTAGAAGGATCATTTCTTCCCAGGAGGTCGAGGCTGCAATAAGCTGTGATCATGTCACTGCACTCCAGCCTGGGTAACAGAGTAAGAACCTGACACACACACACACACACACACATACACACACACACACACAGAGAAAAAAAAGAGAGATAAAAGAAAAAAAACTTTTTGACATTTAACTATATTATTCAGTGGAGGCTTTTGTTTATATCCTTCACCAAAGTAAGAAAATTTGTATGTGTGTTACCTTGTTTTGTTTGTTTCTAAGATAGAATCTCGCTCTGTCAACCAGGCTGGAGTGCAGTGGCGCGGTCTCGGCTCACTGCAACCTCCACCTCCCAGGTTCAAATGATTCTCATGCTTTGGACTCCCAAGTAGCTGGTATTACAGGCACACACCACCACGCCTGGTTAATTTTTGTATTTTTAGTAGAGACAGGTTTTCGGCATGTGGTCCAGGCTGGTCTGGAACGCCTGACTTCAAGTGAACCACCCTTCAAGTGATCCACCCTCCTCGGCCTCCCAAAGTGCTGGGATTGCAGGCATGAGCCACCATGCCCGGCCTATGTATGCTATCCCATACAGATTTTTGTAATTTAGATTATAAATTGGTTTTGAATTTCCTTGTGTAATTATTCTGAATCTTTTGAGATAATTGTATGCTTTAGTTTCTTTCACTTCTCAATGTGATAAACTTATTGATACATATTTATAAAGGTAAGCAATCTTTGCTTTCTATGTTTGCTTATATTTTGCTGGATTTGGCTTACTTATATTTTGCTTAGAATTTTTGCATTGCATCCTATTTTAATGAGTAAGATGATTCTATAATCTTTTTCCTATTGTCTTGTCAGAAATACAATAAATCAGCACTATCTTTTTGCTAAATATTTTTTGTGTGAAATTCATATACTAAACTATCTGGAGGGAAATGTTTTATTTCTCTTTTTCTCTCTCTTTTTTTAAGTTTAGATTTGTCTACTGATTGAATTCCTTCAATATATTTTTACTATATAGATGTTTGGTAATTCTTCTTAAGTTAGGTTTGCTTAGTTATATTTTTCCAGGAAATAGCCCATTTTATCATATTTCTGAATAATTGTACCAAAGTATTTAATAGTATTCACTTTTTAATTTTTTTACTATTTTTAGAGGTTTCTCTTAATTTTTATTTTTAACAATTTCTGTCATTTACACACTCTCTCTTATTTTCTTGATCTATCTCAATAGAGTTTTATCAATTTTATGTGCCTTATCAATGATTTGAAGGCTGGATTTTTTTACCTTTGTTGTCTCTTTGTCTTTATTCAATTTCTGCTCTCTAAAATACCTGTTGTAATAGTTTTGTGGCTTATTCTACAAACTTTTTGTTTCAAACTTTTAAAATGAGCTATTTACTTCATTTTTCTTTCTTCTTAAATTTTAATACTCAATTCCATAAATATTACTTAGCATTTTTCCACTGGATCCTACTTGTTTACTCTGTATCATTTTCATTAATATTTATCTCTAAATATTTTCTTATTTCCATGATAATTGCTCATTTGATCCATGACTTAAGAGTGTATCTTTACATTTTCATTAAGTATTATTTATATTTACTTCTAACTCAATTATGCTGTTGTCAGACAAAGCATTTTTGTTTGTTTGTTTTTGAGATGGAGTCTCACTCTGTTGCCCAGGCTGAGAGTGCAATGGCACGATCTCCTCTCACCGCAACCTCCGCCTCCCGGGTTCAAGCCATTCTCCTGCCTCAGCCTCCTAAGTAGCTGGGATGACAGGCGTGCGCCACCACACCTGGATAATTTTTGTATTTTTAGTGGAGATGGGTTTTCACCCTGTTGGTCAGGCAGGTCTTGAACTCCTGACCTCGTGATCCACCTGCCTCGGCCTCCCAAAGTGCTGGGATTACAGGTGTGAGCACCGTGCCCACTTGACAAAGTGCTTTTTATGACAACTATTCTTTGAAGTCTGAAACTTGTCTAATGTGCAACCATGTGGTGCATTTTCTTTAAAATTCCATGTGTCCTGAGAAGAGTGTGGATTTCTAAATTAGATCTGGGATCCCATGTATGCTCTAGTCAAGCTCATTACTAATGTTATTTAAGGGTTCTATATACACGAAAGTAACGATCAACCTTCCATTGGGAAATTCCCACAATATTTGTGAATTTGAAACTTCAAATAAATGAATTAATTTTTGCTTTATATATATAAACATATCTGTTATTTTTGTGGTGACAAATTTAGAATTGCTGTTCTTTCCCAAATAAATATATTTATATATATGCAATTTTAGTAATAGTTTTACCTTGTAATCCACTTTATCTGATCTTTTTAAATTTAGTGTTATTTTCATTTATTAATTATAATCCATTTATTTAGCTTAACATTTTATGTCCAAGTTTTTCAAGCAAAAAGCATATGGAAAGATTTTTGTAATTCTATCTAAAACTTTACTGAATTAAGTTCATTTGAACTTCCTGTAGCTACTAATATATTTGAATTTCTGTTAACATATTGTTTTGTTCTTGCTATTTATTCTGCATTTTCCATTCTCTTTCCTTACTCCATTCTATTTCTTCCTTTTGGTATTAGTCATTCTTCTCCATCCAGTGTTTTGGACATCACACGTTACATTTTAATTATTTTGATTGTTAACATCAAATCTTTAATATTTTAGCACTTTACAGTTACCATATTTCAATGTCTTTTCTCTTGAACGATACTAGACCATTAGAAATCTTTAACTTCAACTTACTCTTATGCAACCTGCATACTATTACAAGCCAGTGTTTTAGTCCTACCCTATTTTCACCTACAAAATTGACAGTCTTGATTCTTACGTTATTTAGTCAAATTTTGTTTAGTTTTACCAATATGTTTATTTATTTCTTTTTCAGTTAATTGACCCTGTTACATCTTAGTCTTTCCACCTTTCTTCTGGATTTAATTTCCTCCAACCAAAGTACATACTTTGGAAGCTCCTACATAAGGGCTTTTTAGTAATAAATCTCTGGTTTTATTTTTCTGACCAGAAAAGGTCTTTGCTTTGTCTACATTCTTAAATTATTTTCTACATTATTATAGAAATTCTATGTTGACAGACATTTCTGTGTCATCACTTTCAGGATATGATTTTACATTTCTGGATATTATTATTGTTGTTTTAGATATATGCTGTTAGTCTAAAACATTTGAGGGAAGAGTAATTTTCTTGCTGTATTTAAATATTGTTTTGGTCTTTGTGAGTTTTGAAGTTTTACAATGATTTATCTAAATGTGGGAGTTTTAAAAATTTATTTACTGTTGGCCGGGCATGGTGGCTCACACCTGTAATCCCAACACTTTGGGAGGCCGAGGCAGGTGGATCACCTGAGGTTGAGAGTTCAAGACCACCCTGACCAATATGGAGAAACCCCATCTCTACTAAAAATACAAAATTAGCCAAGCGTGGTGGTGCATGCCTCCAATCCTAGCTACTTGGGAGGCTGAGGCAAGAGAATCGCTTGAACCTGGGAGGCGGAGGTTGCGGTGAGCTGAGATTGGGACATTGCGCTTCAGCCTGGGCAACAAGAACAAAACTCCGTATCAAAAAAAAAAATTATTTACTGTTTTAGAAATTTCTAGGAACACATATTGTATAAATTCAAATCCCAGATTTACGTGAAGATATGCTTTTTTGGTTAGAGATCAGATATGATCATTTTTACCCCACTCTGATTTCAGAACACAGGTAATAATACTTTGTTGTCTTTTACTTTGGACTTTTTTTTTTTTTTTTGTATTCCACCATTGAATTAAGGGAATTGCACTTTGAATATTGCTATTTTATGCAGGAGTCTAAGTTACAGCTCTTCAACTTGCCTGGTTGGTCTTTTTCTATAAACCTCTTAATGCTCAAATGTTCTTTGTTTCCAAGATTTACAATAGTGTCTGATTACCCACTATATTTTCTGCTCCCTCTTCGCTTTTCACCCCTACGGTTACCTTGTGTGTTAAAAGGTTATTTATTATATTCTACCCAGGATTTCTAGATGTTGTTTTTTTGACTTTTTTTCATGGTATTTATTTTGGTACATTGCAGATAATTAAAGTCCTCTGCATTTAATTTTAAGATAACCTGCAAGTGTTTTACTTATGTCATCATGGGTAATGAATTTAGCTTCTATAATGCTTTTACATTTTTTCTTTCCTTCCCTAACACTTCTACCTAATTCCACCTAAAAAAAAAAAAATGCGGATGCTTGTAAAGAGTTTCAAAGGAAATAAAATGGTAAGGAATGCTTACACAGAAAACACACTTTGAATGTTTAGCCTATGTCACTGACACAATGGGACTTATTAAATACTACTTAATAACTACAGACTAAACCAATTTGTCACGCAGTCAATTAACTGTATTTCATACTGTGATATGGATTTATGTGAAGATTTATGTGATGATGGAGCTATCAGCTGGGAATAAAAAAAAGTTCTTACCCTTAACATAAGTTCTTAAAATATACGTTCTGATTGACTGAATTTACTTTAAGATGCCAGAATTTCTAGTATAATTTATGGCCTAAGTAGTACTTTGGTTTAAAAAAAAAAGTAACGTATTTTTAAAACCATAAAGTGAACCTAATACATACTGAAGCTCTTCAATTTTCCCATACATATTGAGTAGCCTTATTTAATTGTGTATCATAATCCCACGTGGTTATGGCAACTTTTGAATGAAAAGTAAATAATTCAAAAGCATATTTTTGTCATCAAAAACATACATTTGTCATGTTTATGGCTCATTTTATAGAGAATGAAGAAGACACTAAAGTTAGCTGATCTTAATCATAAGATGAAACTCTAACATGAAGAATGTATTTTAAATCAAATTTAACCTTAAAATGTGGTCAAAATTAAGTTTTTTCGGTACAAAATACTCATTTTGTATATATAAAATCTTTGATGATATAATAATCATGTGACATGACAGTATATCTTATCACAGAAGATATGTCATATGATAATAGAATAATTATTATATAATAATATGATAATAGAATAGAATATAGAATTCTGGAGAGATAGTGATAGCTTTCAGTTTCTACAGATTCTCCCACAAAATATTAAGCAACTACAATAATAAAACCAAAATGTTCACAGACAACAACAAAAGGTATATATGAAGAAATAGGCAGAAAAAAAATAAACTACTACCAAGACCTTTGTGGTATCATCTTCTTTGCAAGAAAAGGTAAGGGGAAGTTAAAGTGGTTTCTTGTGTCTTGAAAGCTAAAGCCATAAATCACTCTAAGATAGTCAATGGATGATTTAGAAAGACAATTTAAGAATCAGTTGCAATGAGATTTTCTAGATTTACATTGCATTTGTGTGCAAGAAGGAAATGTGAGTGAAGTAAGTAAACCTCACGTTATGGAGATGTCTGGGCTCTATGAATTGATATTAACCAAAATGAAATTTCCTTTCAGGAAAAGACTTAGACTGTGGTCAATCCCTTAGGACAGAAGCTAAACTGACAAAACTAGAGACAACCCAAACATCCACTAGTAGGCACTGGCTGAAAAAAGTTTGGCTCATTTACATAATGCAATAATACACAACTATACCATGAAATAAAGAAAAACTACATAAACTACTATCAAATCTTCAGGATACAATAATATGAAAAAACAAGCAAAGAAAATGTATACTATTTGGTGTTATTTATCTACGTAAGTGGTGAGTGGTTACAAATACATTTTTATATTCTTATTATTTTTTAATAAAAGTCTAAGTCAAAATGATATTGCTACCTATGTAGGGGAGAGAGAGTACAGGATAAAGAAGATCAGGAATAACAGCTAGACTTTTTTTAACTTTTATTTTATTTTCAGGGGTACATGTGGAGATTGGTTCTAGAGATAAATTGTATGACACACAAGTTTGATGTAATATTATTTTGTCACATAGGTTACAAGCATAGTAGCAAATAAGTGGTTTTTCTATCCTCATTCTCCTTCCAACCTTCACCCTCAACTAAGCCTCAGTGTCTGTTGTTCCCTTCTTTCTGTCCATGTGTACCTAATGTTCAACTACCACTTGTGAAGTATGAAAATGCAGTGTTTCATTTTCTGTTTCCTGTGTTAGTTTGCTTAGGATAACAGACTCTAGCTCCAACCATGCTGCTGCAAAGGACATGATCTCATTATAGTTTATCACTGCATAGTATTCCATGGTGTATGTATACCACATTTTCCTTATAGAGTACACCGTCGATGGTCATCTAGGTTGAGTCCATGTCTTTGCTATTGCGAATGGTGCTACAATGAACATACACTTGCATGTGTCTTTATGGTGGAATGATTTATAATCCTTGGGGTGTATAACCATTAATGGGATTGCTGGGTTGAACTGTAGTTCAAGTTCTTTGAGAAATTGCCAAACTGCTTTCCACAGTGGTTGAAAGAATTTATATTCCCATCAGCAGTGTATAAGTGTTTCCTTTTCTCTGGAGCCTCACCAGCACGCTATTTCTTGACTTTCTAATAATAGTCATTCTGACTAGTATGAAGTGGTATCTCACTGTGGTTTTGACTTCATTTTTTTCTAATGATTACTGATGTTGAGCATTTTTTCATGTACTTGTTGGCTGCATATATGTCTTCTTTTGAAAAGTGTCTGTTCAAGTCTTTTGCACTCTTTTAATGGGGTTGTTTAACAGCTACACATTTTTGACTTTATCTTATTTTTTAGTTTTCATACTAGAACCAGGTCAATATTTTACACAACTACAAAACAAATTTAAATCAACATGAGAATATATGAAAGCAAGTGAAAAATTTACATCAAGTTTATGGCTTAAAGAGACAGAAAGACATTATTCCAAGTGACCAAAAAACATAATAAATTGTAATACTTAGTATTACAAAACAAAAACTAAGAGCAACAATAACTGTAAAAATATTCCCCAGCTATGTTCAGAAAACATATTTTTGGTAATACTGTTTGTATTGTTATTCAGAAACTATTATGTCTACAACCAGCCTTCTATGTTCATAGGTTCGGCATTCACAAATGTAACCAACCGCGGATCAAAACCTGCAGATGAGGACGACCAACTCTACTACTTCGTTTCATATGAGAGTCTTGAGCATCCTGGGATTTTGGTATCCTCAGGGGTCCCAGAACCAATCCCTCATGGATGCAGGTAAATGACTGTATATAACAGATAAACCAAGTCATCATGTAAAGTCATCAAGAACCCAGATTTTTAACCAAAGATGAAAGAGAAATTAATATAAAATGAATGAAGTTAGGTAAAAGGTGAAAATATCACATTTGATTCATAAATATGAATCTATGGTAAACATTATCTTAAAGAAACATTTTCTCATTAGAAAGAAAACCAATTACAGAGAACAAAAAATGGAACAAATTAGTAGCCATGAAGAGCATAGAACAAATTCTGTGTCTCTGTGCACCACAACAACTCATGCTCTTTGGAGATATGGCTAATTTCAGTTCTGGGGCAGGAAGTGGAAAAAATGCCACATGGTAAGGTGAGGAAGCCAGTAAGAACTATTTTAATCTCACCAAAAGACTGAATCAACCTGAAGGGGCTGACATTTATAAAATATAGTATAGTTCGGACTTCATTAAAATTGTATTTATTTAATGTACTTTAAATTGGATTGAAGGTTACAATTTGTAAATTCAAAAATGATACTAAGGAATAAAAACAAACAAAAACTTCTTTAGACATATTTAGAAGACCCTACAGAACAAATTTATTGTCCTGAGAAATGCTAAATGCAGGATACCAAATAATTGAGAAAGTTTCTTTCTATAGAAGAAATTCAACTAATAAAAAGATAAATGGACCTGGTGCGGTAGCTCACTAATCCTAGCAGTTTGGAGGCCAAGTCGGGCGGATTGTCTAAGCTCAGGAGTTCGTGACCAGCCTGGACAACACGGTGAAACCCCGTTTCTACTAAAATACAACAACAACAACAACAACAACAACAAAATAGCCGGGCATGGCGGCGTGAGCCTGTAGTCCCAACTACTAAGGAGTCTGAGGCAGGCGAATTGCTTCAACCGGGGAGGCAGAGGTAACAGAAAGTGAAGATCACGCCACGGCACTCCAGCCAGGGCGTCAGAGCGAAACTCCGCCTAAAAAAAAAAAAAAAAAAAAAAAAAAGCGAAATGATTAAACTAAAAATATCACCATTTTACAAACATGTACTGAAAAAAATGGATTTCAGCATGTATTCGTAATGGCCAGTGTAACCTCCAAAAAATAGAAACAATTAGATTGGTCCAACAGTAATTGCAGGTTTTACCATTACTTTCAATGGCGAAACCTGCAATTACTGTTCCACCAATCTGATAGATATCATAAGGTTCTTGGTGGGTGTATACACCACCACATATAAAAATCCCTTTCTAACACCTCTACACTGAATTAGATCATAACTCCTAGATCTATCTACCAGTATTAAGGAAATATAGGGACAGAGAAAGATGTTGTTTTTGTTTTGGCTATCGTTTTCCCTTAGATTCTGGGAGGACCCAATGAGCAAAAAAACAGAAAGTGAGAAATTACAAAACCACTGTAGAACCTATGGAACAATGTCTTCAAAGCAGTATTTTTAAAGAAAAAAAAAAGAAGAGGAAGTTACAGAGTAAAAAAATTTAAAGACTCATTTACCAAACACAATGTTTCGATGTGAATATAAACAACTTATATTAAAAATTAATTGGGTGTGGTGGTGGGTGCCTGTAATCTCAGCTACTTAGGAGGCTGACGCAGAGAATTGCTTGAACCTGGGAGGTGGAGGTTGCAGTGAGCCAAGATCACCCCACTGAACTACAGCCTGCGTCACAGAGGAAGACTCTGTCTCAAAAAAAAAAAAAAAATTTATCAGGAAAAGTTGAATATTGACTATTGGATAACTTTAAGATGATTGTTATTGTTGAGTTTTAGGGATGAAAAATGCATTGTGACTACCTTTTTTTAAAGATGTACCTATCTTTTAGAGAAACTTATTGAAATATTTATGAGTTCAATTATATTATGTTTGGCATTTGCCTCAAAATAATAGAGAATGATGGTGAAAGTGAATAGGGGTATAGATGCATAAAACAAAAGTGGTGATGATTATTACAGCTGGGTAATGACTTCACAGGATTTCATTTCACTGTTGTCTTCTTTGTATATGTTTGAAAGTTTCCACATACAAAAGCTTCAACATGGGCCTTAAGTCACACTTGTCTCCCTACATTTTCCTGGCCTTGTCATTTCTTTCCACTTCATTATTTATCTAAGCGTAAGAATAGTCCAAGAAAAGCCATGTAGTTGATAGGTAATTGAGTTGATCGTGTTTTTTGAACCAGAATCAAAACTTAGTCTTTATCGTCCTATTTGTGACTCCAGTTAGAATAAGAGCTTCACAAGGACAAAAGCCACATATTTCTTATTATAACATCAAGACTTATCCTAATATACAGAACTTTTAGCTATTCAGTCAGTGTTTTAATTAAATAGAAAAAATGCAGCCACATTATGCACAATTATTTTCAAAAGGACGTCTTGATTAGTTTATTAATACCCTTTTTGCTATTACTGTATTAGAGGATTGTAATTTGTCCAGTTACTCAAACTCTTGCATATTTTGAAAGTTTTGAATCATGTCTTAATAGAACTCATAGTGTATTGGGATTTTAAAAATAATATCACATTTGTTTTAAGTGAAACTATGTAATAATCTTGGCAACATATATTGGTCAGTACTCAGCCTTCACTAGACAAACTTAACAGCTCTCAAATGTTTTATTTTCTTCTGATCAAGAAACTAATAAAATCTTTAGAAAATTGACTAGGATGATAATGGGCAAGAAACTCAATAGCTTATATATAAACATTTGGCTGAGAAACATAGGGAGCCCTCACAATGAAAAAAATAACATATTTTAACATCCAAAATATATAATTTGATTTTAATTGTAACTAACAAGACTGAATAGAATGTAGAGTACTATGTTCAAAGAAGACATATGTTAAACAACCAGAGGAGGTAAGTTGTATTCAATCATGAAAAAGGAATTAAGTCCATGTGTCTATACCACTGAGCAGATGGGACAGAGCCCTAAAGAGTAAAAATGAGTAAAAGTGCCTACTTGACAGGAATAACTCCAGAATAGACATTATGATATCTTCTCTAAATGGCAATACTCTAGATCAACGAAAAAACTCCAAGAGAGACAGACAAAGGGAGAGAGAAAGAGAATTTGCTCACTAGCTGACATAAGAATTAAGATACCCTCCACAGTCAATTTTTATTGAAATGACTACATCAACGTTGTCCTTGCATGAATATGCTTGTTGTGTTTAATTAGTATGTAAGGCCCTGAGGAAGGAATCACTTTTGGATATACTGACAATAATCATATTTCTGGAACTGCCTTGGTATCTTCATCAAAGCACCTATATACCGTAAAAGTTCTGCTGACCTGGCCATTTTACCCTTCCAAATAACCAATCATAATGCTTTAATGCATAGTCACTGGAGCCATAACCCCTGAGTTCTAATCCTTTTCTCTTTGGCTTATGAGTTGTGTGGCTTATTTTGTCCATTTATAAATCAAATTATTAATAAAGGTTACTTCATAAAATTGTCATTATTACCCCCTTTTTTTTTTTGAGACAGTGTCTTGCACTGTTGCCCAGGCTGGAATGCAGTGGCGCAATATCAGCTCACTGCAAGCTCCGCCTCCCAGGTTCACACCATTCTCCTGCCTCAGCCTCCCGAGTAGCTGGGACTACAAGCACCCGCCACCACTCCTGGCTAATTTTTTGTATTTTTAGTAGAGACAGGGTTTCACTGTGTTAGTCAGGATGCTCTTGATCTTCTGACCTCGTAATCCTCCCGCCTCGGCCTCCCAAAGTGCTGGGATTACAGGCATGAGCCACCACGTCTGGCCTTATCACTTTTTTTAAAAAAATCTGTAGTACCCATCACTTCCACCTCTTCATGATTCATTTAAGCCAAGTCAAATAGAAAACCTTTTAATATTTTGCTTTTATGTGAATTATTTCCTGATACAAATATTTATCAATTATCATTGCCATATTTTAAATGTCATTTTAGAAATATTTTTTAAAGTTTAGATGGAGCCAAAATATTAGTTAAAAATTGAGGTAAATTAGTGATTTAAAAGTGCTGTCATCTAAAGAAAAACAATTCTCTATTTTAAGGGAAATTTTATTTTAGAAGACCTTAATTATTCTGTGCTTATTGTACATGTCTATCTGAAACTTTCTAGTACATGTATTATTATCCTCATTTTTCAAATAAAAAACAGGTTTTGAGAGGTAAAGTAACTGGTCTAAGGTCATACAGGTTAGTAAGTGGAAGCTGAAACTAGAGGCAGGCTTGCTACTTTCAGTCATCAGAACCCTTACAACACACCACAGGGTAATTCCAAAAGTGAAAGTACAGAATTATTAAAATGTACAGCCATGCATATGATAATAATGCTAATTTAGGAATTTGCTATGGATGGAAATGCTGAAGCCCTAACCCCTAATGTGACTGCATTTGGACACAAGGCCTTTTGAGGTAATCAAGGTCAATTTGGTTTTAAGGTTGGGTTCTGATCTCCTAAGACTGGTGTCACGACAAGAAGAGACACTGGAGAGCTCTCTTTCTCTCCATCTCTTTTCCTCTCTCTTTTGCAAGCACTCCCGCCAGCTGCCCACAATATAAGGACGGTGAGAAGATTGTTACCTGCAAGCTGTGAAGAGAGTCTTCACCAGAAACGGAACCCGTCAGATCTTGGTCTGAGACTTCTAGCCTCTAGAACTTCCTGAAAATAAACTTCTGTTGTTTAAACCATCCACTCTTTGGTATCTTCCCATGGCAGACTGAGGTAATACAGAGCTTTACTGTCATCCTCAGAAGCATCAACTGGATTTGTAGAAATTATGATTAAAAAGACTTGAAAATTTCACACAGATTAAATGCTTTCACTTTATTTCTCAGTTTTACACTAGTGCTTTCTTTAGACTCTTCAAATTGCATGTCCTTTCTTATGTTTCCTGGGCATTGACTTATTAGTTCCTGGGTGAAATTTAACAAAGGCTGTGCCACAGGTCTAGGATTAGTCATTTTCACAATCTTGGATTTCTCAGTAACTATGACTACATTCCCCTTAAATATGAGTTCCTTAGAAAATCTGTTTTTATTATTTGGACATAGTGCCTGGTGATAATAGACAGCCTATGCTTTTTTGTCTTTCTTCTGAACTAGAATTCAAATGAAGGATATGCTAAACACAGCTGTTGCTGTGTATAATGACATTCAGTATGTGGATGCTGCATCCAGATTCCATTTTAAGGCAGCCATCTGTCCTTTAGCAGGCAAAATAACAGAAGATTTATACCTTAATAAAACCACACACATAAGTGCACCCTACACTCCTTCATGTGCCCTCCATGTAGTTTCACATTCGTTAGTGAATTTTCTGTAGGATTTTTCTAGCTTTAAGACTATTTGAGGTTACATTCTGGACCTACTAAGCCTGAGCACAAGGGTTTTAGCATAATATATTTGGACTCATGATTTTCAGTAAATCTTCGTAGATTGACATGAATGTCATGAAATTTAAAAGATTAAGAAACATTCTTTCTCTGTTTTTCCAGGCCTATACAGACTAATATTTGTTTAGCACTGCAGAGCTTATAAAACCTTTTCCTTTCTTATTTAATTTATATATCCAGACCTACCTGCAGAGTTGCTCAAGGTCAGAAAATCCATTAGCAAAGAAGCCAGGGCTCAAAATAATAGGTTCTTTCTCCAGATTCCTTAGTTTTCTCATCATCCTGCACAGTTACCTATTAAGCTATGTACTGAATTGTTCTATATTATTTTACTTAGTTATAGATGTTGATAATAATGATACTTTATTGAACCTTCATTTTGTGCAAGGCATTTTTATTTTATATTTTGAATAAGTTATTCTGCTTATTCCTTACAATATCCTGATGTTGTAGACACCATTTTTTAAAATATGCTCTCTAATATAAGAAGTTATAAAAACAATTGTCTACATGCAGAATATATGCCCACATTCTTTCTCAAATACAAATTAACAGAAATGCTTTTTCTTTTTGTAGTAAAGAAAATTTAATACATTTTTTAAATTAGTATAATAACTTTACTATGTTTTAAAAAGTAAAGCTTTAAAACTGTATAAACTCAGAACACTCATTTGTTTGCTGATTAATTTGCATATTTAAATGATACCGTCCTCTTCTTTTAACTTCCCGTTAACTCTAGTTAATATTTGACTTTTCTATTTGACTTTCATAATTCTGAAGCATAAAAGTATACAAATATTGCATAGGAAAGGAACTATTTTTCACCTTCCATATAATAAAATATTTCAACTAGTTGACCTTTTACTCAGTAAGTAAATTGAGTGTCTATCATGTGCTAGACACTGTTATGAGCACCAGAACTAAAGCAGGGAAAATACAGACCAAAAAACCTTCCCTCATACAGTGTCTTCTCTAGTGGAGGCATCTACTGTTTTCATGCATGGCTATTCTCTTGTCATTGTATGAAAAGCTGGCATATCTTTCTGTTGGTGATCTGGAAGGTGATTGGGTCGTTTATAAACATGTGTACTCTAGAGCCCTGCTACTCAAATTGTAACCTACAGACCACCAGCATTGGCATCATTTTGTTAGAGATGCCAAACCTCAGGGCCCACAACAGATCTACTGAATACAAATCTACATTTAAACTAGATCCCAAGGTAATTTTTGTTCATATTGAAATTTAAGAAGTGCTACTGTATAGGTATTCGATAAATGTTTTCACCTGAGATATGTTTATCTCTAGATGATCCTCAAACCACCCTTTGTGATATACAAATGCATATCAAAATGCATTTTCAATTTGACCATAGTACGTGCATTATCAGTCTCTCTTACAGTTGCAAAGAGCTAACAACTAATTTTTTATTGAATGAATAAAAAATGATCAAATAAATTTCACTTAAATTATATATTTAAAAAATAATTGCTATTAAGTTAGCAATTTTGAATTATGCAATTTATTAAAATGAGGAACAATATACTTTGTTCACATAAAATCCTTTTTTTATCTATACACTGTAGAACCTGATATATAATGAATGCTAAATCTGTCAAAAGTTAAGTATTCCCCTAAACTTAAAAATATAGATATCTATGTATGTTCCTGTCTACCTGTATTTCTTGACATTGTTAAAAAAAAAAGGACAAGCTTTTTTTAAACAAATATATGACTGCTTCTCCAGAAATTGATGTACAACCCACAGAAATGTATTTGCTATTTGCTTACCTTTTGAACTCTACATACCAAATAAACAAAAATTGACGTACTTGCACTAGCAGCTTTGCATCTATCTATTTTTAGGACAGACAGCTACATCTTTCTCTCTGCACTGCAGGGAAACTGAACATTTGTGGGAAAGTGTAGTGCATTAATCCTGTTTAATATTCCAGGACTCACACAGACAATTAATTGCGTACTGAAAAGGCAGACTAATAAATTTTTTCTTCTTCAAAACACAGTTAATAAGTTTGTTTAATTGTATATTTCTCACAAACACAATTAAATTGTGAAAATGACCAATGTTTGAATGTCATATTCTTTCCTTATTATATTTTTCCTTCCATGTGTAATTTGCTTATTGTAATCAATTTTGGAAAAGTTGAAAAAAAAGTGCAACAAAATGTATAAATTATATGTGTTCTATGATTCTGCACTATGAAAATATATGTAACTTTTTATCTGTGGAATGATTCTGAAATCTTTTAAGTGTAAATCTGTTTTGTTAACTTTTTATTTTATAATAAATAAGGACCTAGAGAAAATGGCAAAGAGAGGAAAAGACAGATCCACATATCCTTCACCTGGTCCCATCTTAGATTTCCCTAATACTAACATCTTCTTAACCATGGGACAATAATCAAAGTTAAGATACTGGCATTGATATAATACTACTAATTAAGCTACAGACATTATTCAGATTTTCTTAGTTTTTCTACTTATGTGTTTCCTATTTTTACGTTTAGGATCAAATCTAAGCTACCATGTTATGTATAGTTGGCAAGTATTCATTGCCTTCTCTAATTTGTGACATTTTCTCCATCTTTCTTTGTTTTTCATGGCCTGGCTTTTTTTTTTTTTTTTTTTAAGAATACTTGCAGTTGTGTAATAAAATGTCCTTCAATTTATTCTTGGCTGATGTTTTATCATATTAGATGTAGGGTATGCATTTTGGGGAAGCATAGCATAGAAATGATATGCCTTTCTCCTTCTCTTCTTCTTGCTTTGTTTCAGGGAACACATGATATCACTCTGTCTTACTACTGGTGATGTTAACCTTGATATCTTGGCAAAAGTGGCATCCAGTAGGTTTCTCCTCTCCAATGTAGAGTGGCTTTTCTTAAGCCTGCTGTACTCTTTATTAGAAGGGAGAAAGTAAGTACATAGCCCATACCCAAAGAGAGGGAAATCAAGCTTGCCTCTTGAAGGAACCATAGAACTCACCATAATAATTAGTAAATATTTTAGAGAAGAACCTTTGAGGATGTGCAAATATCCTATTTCTTCTTAAAGTTTCTTAAGTTTCTTCCACTAATTCTAGTTGTCCTCTCTTGTATGCAGCATTGTTTGCTGTGATGTTTTTGCTTTGATTTTTGTATTCCTTCACTCCTACGTGTATCGGAATTCTTCTGGAAGTTAAAGTTGTTCCTTTCCCCTGCCTTATTTATTGACTTATTTTCTTATATCACTATAGATTCAAGAGAATTTTATTCTTTGAGTTATAATCCAAACTGTCATTATGTACTTTATGGCTCAAATTGTTCCTGAGTTAATCTGTGGGAAATTTTTCCAGTTGACTTCTGTGTGGTGGTCATCCTGCTCCTCCTCCTCCTGCTCCTCCTCCGCCTCCTCCTCCTCCTCCCATTCCTCCTCCTCCTCCATTGGCTTCTGTGTGGTGTTCCTCCTCCTTCTCCTTTCTCCTC
This sequence comes from Macaca fascicularis, assembly GCF_037993035.2. Taxonomy (NCBI): domain Eukaryota; kingdom Metazoa; phylum Chordata; class Mammalia; order Primates; family Cercopithecidae; genus Macaca; species Macaca fascicularis. The sequence goes on from NC_088378.1 coordinate 45,004,852, forward strand.
CCTCTTTCTCCCTCCCCTTTCTTTCTCCTCTCCTTCTCCTTCCCCTTTTCTCTTACCTCTCTTCTTCTGCTCTACTCTTGTCAAGTAGTATATTTTTAAAATACTACCTTACCTTCTGGCATGGCAACTTGTTTTGGGTTTGTCTTCTCTTTCCCTGCCACAACCCCAGCACCAATAATTTCTCCAAGAAATCCTGGTTCAATTAATTAGAGAATTATCTTTAGAAACTATAATATGGGTTCTAGGTGTTTTCTTTGCTGGTGGGGATCCTGGTTCTAGGCTGTCTGTGTATAGGACTAAGAAATGTATATATGTATTCTAAGTCATGTATGTACACATATCTGTGCCTATTTCTGTATCTATGCATGTATTATAATAAATGTGTTCATACCGATATCTCCAAGTTCAACCCAACACTACATCTATTATTCCCCTTTGCTTATTTACAACTTCTTTTTCCTACAGTAAAAAACAAACAAACAAACAAACAAAAAACACGTGGCTCACATTATCTATATTATATTTAAACGTTTGTTCAACAAACGTTGTTAAGTATAGTAGCTCACAATTGCTAACCTATGCCCTTTAGGTTTTCCTTTTTCATAAAGGCACAGTATTTGGATGCAATTGTATCTGCCTTTTGCCTTATGGTATCTAGTAAGAAAAATAAAACAAAACAAAACAAAAACACCATTTTATAAGTTACTTGAGGTAGCTCTTTTATTCTCCTCTTGCTTCATTGTGATTATATCACACATTAACAATACAGTTAGATGTATTGGCCAAAGTCTGCATTTCATATTAGGCTTCTCCTGTCAATTGTGTTTCTTTCTCAATACTTTGCATACAGTAAAACTCACTCTTTTGGGTGGATAGTTCCGTACATTTGGCAAACGCATTGATATATGTGTCTACCATCACAATATCATACAGAATAATTTTATTATATCCAAAAGGCTCTTGTGTTGCTTCTTTGTAGTCAACTCGTCTTCTCACACTCAATTCTTAGCAATCACTGACTTGTTTTCTCTCCCTATAGTTTGCCTTTTCCAGAATGTCATATAATTGAAATCATACAATTGGGGCTTGTTCCTTTCATGGTAAAATGCATTGAAAACATATCTATGTTGTGTAAATCCATGTTAATTATTTTTTTATAGTTGAGTAACATTCCACTGCATGGATGTATCTAAGTGCGTTAGTCAGTCATCTTTTGAAAGTCATTTGGGTTGTTCCCAGTTTCAGTTATGATTGAAACTCGTATAAATTATTGCATACAGACATTTGGGTGAACATGTTCATTAGGTTAATGTATTAGTCCATTTTCACACTGCTGATAAAAACATACCCAAGACTGGGTAATTTATAAAGAAAAAGAGGTTTAATGGACTCACAGTTACACGCAGCTGGGGAGGCCTCACAGTCATGGTGGAAGGCAAAAGACATGTCTTACATGGCAGCAGACAAGAGAAAATGAGAGCAAAGTGAATGGGGGAACCTGTTATAAAACCATCAGATCTCATGAGACTTATTCACTACCAGGAGAACAGTACAGGGAAAACCACCCGCTTGATTCAATTATCTCCCACCGGGTCCCTCTCACAACATATGGGAATATGGGAGCTACAATTCAAGATGAGATTTGGGTGGGGACACAGCCAAACCACATCAGTTAAATAACTTGTGGTGGAATTACTAAGTCTATGGTTAAGTGTATAACTTTATAACAACTATAAAAACTGTCAATTTTTATTCCAACGTGGCCATACCATTTTTCCATCCCTTGTGGCAATATATGAGAGTTCCAATTCTCAGCATCTTGAAAAGCTCTTATTTTGAGGTTGATTTTTGTTCTTTTGGTTTTAGACATTATAATATATGAACAGTAATATTTCATTATGGTTTTAGTTTAGATTTCCTTGAAGATTAATGATGTGGAGCATCTTTTCATATATTTATTTGCCATCCATATATTTTGTTTTGTGAAGAGTCTATTCAGATTCTTGCAAATAATGTTGTAGGAATTGTTTGTTTTATAATGGTAAGTTTAACAATTCTTTATATTCTTTTAGCCTATTCTAGAGAGAATTCCTTCATCAGGCATAAGGGTTGCAAATATTTCATCCCAGATTTGACTTGTCTTTTCATTTTCTTAACAGTATCTTTCACAGAAAAAAAGTTTTTAATTGTTATACATTCTGACATAATTTTTAAGGATTCTTCTTTTACTTTCATATCTAAAATGTCTTTGCTGAATTCAAGGACATAAAGATTCTCCCTATGTTATCTTCTAAAATGTTTGTAGGTGTACATTTAGACCTATCATTCATTTGAAATTAATATTGTACAAGATGTGAGATAAGATTTTTAAGGTTTTAGTTGTTCTTCACTGAATTACCTTTAGAACTTCTTCAAAAACAAGTGCATTTCCCTCTAAACACTGCTTTTACTGCATCTCACAAATTTTGTTACATTTTCCTTTTCATTTAGTTCAAAATAGTTTTAATGATCTTGACACTTCTTTAACCCATGAGTTGTGTAAGAGTGTGTTGTTTAATTACAAAATATTTTGCAGTGTTCTACCCATCTTTCTATTATTGATTAATAATTTTATTCCATTATGATTTGAGAACATAGTTTGCAGAATGTTTTGTATTTTACAATTTTCAGTTTGTTTTAGAGGTTAGAATGTTATCTGTCTTGTGAGTGTTCCCTGTGAGCTTCAAATAATGTGATGTGTTGGTGTTTGATGGCAGAAGGGTTTTGTAAACATCAATTAGGAAATGTTGCTTAATAGTGTTTTGAGGTCATCATACCCTAATTTTCAACCTACTTCTTTATTAATTACTGAGATAGACATATTGCATTTTCTACCTATAATTTTGAATTTCTCTATTTCATCTTTCAGTTCCATTCTTGTCTCATATTTTTTAAAACTCTTTTTTTTTTGGCTAATAGTCTTTCTTTAAATTATTATTATACTTTAAGTTCTCGGGTACATGTGCACAATGTGCAGGTTTGTTACATGTGTATACATGTGCCATGCTGGCGTGCTGCATCCATTAACTCATCATTTACATTAGGTATATCTCCTAATGCTATCCCTCCCGCCTTCCCCAACCCCACGACAGGCCCCATTGTGTGATGTTCCCCTTCCTGTGTCCAAGTGTTCTCATTGTTCAGTTCCCACCTATGAGTGAGAACATGTGGTGTTTGGTTTTTTGTCCTTGCGATAGTTGGCCCAGAATGGTGGTTTCCAGCTTCATCCACGTCCCTCAAAGGACATGAACTCATCCTTTTTTATGGCTGCATAGTATTCCATGGTGTATATGTGCCACATTTTCTCTTTAAAAATTTAAGATTGTTATGTCTTGTTGGAGAATTGACCTTTTTATCATAAAGTATTGTTCCTTGTTACCTCTGATAATGTTTCTTGTTTTGTTGTTGTTTTGTTTGATATTAACACAGACATTCTAATTTTCTTCTTCTCCTTCTCCTTCTTCTTTTTTTTTTTTGTTTTTTGTTTGTTTGTTTGTTTGTTTGTTTGTTTTTTTGAGACAGGGCCTGTAATAGTATAGTGCGATCGTGGATCACTGCAGCCCCTACTTCCCAGGCTCAAGAGATCCTCCCATCTCAGCTTCCTAAATAGCTGAAACTACAAACATGTGCCACCATATCTAGCTATCTTTAAAAAAATTTTTTGTAGAGATTGGGTCACACTATGTTGCCCAGGTTGGTGTTGAACACCTGGGCCCAAGTGATCCTCCTGTCTCAGCATCCCAAAGTGCTGAGATTACAGGCATGAGCCACTACAGCCAGCTATAATTCTATTTTTTATTACTTTGTGCATTATGTACCTTTTCTAACCCATTTGCTTTTCATATTTTTACATATTTATACTTAATGTGTTTTTCTTGTTGAGAGCATTTACTTGTGTCTTACATTTTTATCCCATTTGACAATGTTTTAATTTAAACTGGTGTGTTTAGAACATTTTTATTTAAAGTAAATTTGATATAGTTGGATTAAAATGTACTTATCTGGTAGCTACTTTGTATTTGTTCCTTTTGTTCATTGTTAGTTTTTTCTTCTTTCTCATTTTTACAAATTAACTGAGCATTAAAAAATCCTAGCTTGCTTTGCTCTGTTGGCTTACAGTAATTTAAATTAGATTTAGTAAATTTATTAGGGTTTATAATATGCATTTTAAATTAATCTGATTCTGTGTTTCTATAACATTGCACTATTTTATGTATGGCTTTAAGACCTTACACTAAGTTTTTTCAATCAGCCTCTCCTATCTTCCTAATGTCATTGTCAAATATTTTAATTTTGCTTGTGCTATAAACATAGAGTACATAATTTCTGTTTTTTTTTTTTCTCAGCTTTTGTTTGTCTAGGAAAATATTTATTTCTCACCCATTTTGAAAAACCTATTTTTGTGTGTGTGTGTTCATTTAGCACATTTAAAAGGACACTTCATTGTCTTCTTGGTTGTGCGGAATGTTTGAGAAGTCTGCTGTTATTTTTAACACTGTTCTTATCTAGGAAATATGTCTTTTTCTAAATACCTAAGAGACGTTCTATTTGCTTTTGACTTTTGGCAGTTTCAACATGGTAAATCTAGGTGAGGTTTTTGTTTGTGTTGTTGCTGTTGTTTTATTTGTTTGTTTTTATTCTGCTTGATGTCTTGAGCTTCTTGAATCTGTCATTTGGTGTCTGGCACTGATTTTGCAAAATTCTAATAGTGTATTTGTTTTCAGCCCTTTCCGTCTTTCTTCTCTTTCTGGGTGTCTACTATGTGTATGTTAAAATATATTATATTGTCCTATAACTTTTCCTCTTTGCTTTTTTCTTTTTCATTCTCTCTTTTCACTCTTTGTATTTTATTTACAGCAATTTCTATTAGGGTTATCCTCAGGTTTACTGACTTGATTGTATTGAATCCACTAATGAGTGCTTCAAAGCCATTCTTCATCTCTGTTACTATGCTTCTACTTCTAGAATCTTCATTTGCTTCTTTCTTATAGTCACCACATTGCTGAAAGTACCCTTCTGGTCTTTCATACTTTATTCCATTTTCATTAAGGCTTTTAATATGTTAATCACAGTTACATTAAATTCTCTTTATGATTGTTCCAACATCTTCATCATATATTAGTCCTGTAATTATTTCTTTCACTCATTAGAGTGTTATTTGTTATCTTTTCATATGCCTCTTAATTTTTAGTTGACAGTCAGATATGTTGTATGGGAATTTAGAGACTGAGCATTTGGTGTTTAAAGCATACTTGTTTTCCTGCTTAACCTTTATTATACCTGCTTGCATTAACCTTTCAGGAATTGGGCTGAGTTTAAAGTTTGTTGTTGTTATGTGTATTTTGAGTAGAACACAGGCTTTAAGGTAATTTACTTAATCATATAATTTCATTTCAATTCCTGTTATATATAATAATATGTGATTTACTTCAAATTAGTAAGATTTATGCAAACTGCTCTCTTTTCTTTTGTGAAGGATGTTATCTATGTAACTGTACAAAATGTGTTTATGAGTGAGTACCTTTGGGAATGTTCACAATGTAGATTCTGTACTTATCCTGAGATATCTGAAACAATCATACTAAGTTATTGTATTCAGATGAAAGATCCACCAAAAATTTAACTGTTATACTTTATTTATGACAATACACAATTTTCTAGTAGATAATTTGAATGCTTATGATTCATGTCCTAAAGGAAAATATTTAAATGTAAGAAAATACTTTAAAATAATTTAAGTCAATTAGTCTATAATGCACAAAGCAAAACCTTCTTTTTATACCTAAATTAGCCAATATTTAATTAAATTGTCATAGAGTAATAGTCTACACCATTATGTAAGTTTTAAAAATCTTATTTTGCCTAATAAGTAAAACATCTTTTAGAAAATGCATTTGACTATATCCTTGAATATGAAAATTATCTTGCTAAGTTTTTTATTCTTTCAAAAAATTATCTTTATTGAATAACTATTGTTAAATATTTCCCAGGAGTGCTGTTAAAAAGTGATGGGAATTAAAAACAAATAATCCTCAGGGGTAGAATATTCAGAGAAGTAAGATATTAGCATACTTCACATTTTAATTGTTTTCTGTTAAGTATTAGTGGCTAGTGCCACTGAATCTGAATCTAGGTCAAAGCATAAAAGGTATCAGATGTAAAAGACAAAAGGGAAAAATAACTGAACTACTGTTTATTTAGACATTCCAAACATTTAATTTCTAAATATAATGAATGTGTATCAAGATGTATTTAAAATGGAGCAATGAAAAACTTAAAGAGAATAAAAACAATTTTACAGTCTCCTTCATCATCAGTAACTTCCACTAATAACACACTATGCCCTGTCTTTTGGACTGGCTTTTAAAAATGTTTAACATTAGTATGTTATGTGTTTACATGAACAATCAACATTTTAGGCTGATTTGTAGGTACGGCAATGCAAAGCAAAACACTACATGATTCACACAATGCTTGTTTGCTATGGGTTCTAATTATTTTTCAGGCACTAGCTCTAGGCTACATTTTGGCCAAGTTGAAGTTTGTTTTCAATTCCTTTATTTTCCTAGATACATTTAAATAATAAAATTGTCTTTATAATCATAGTTAATACTAATCACATAGATTTTAAGCCCTGGAATTGAAAAACAATTAGCCCCAAATAATAAACTTTCATTGTTGAAACTGAATAACAGTTTAAGACCAGAAATATATGGACGTGTAGTCTCTATAGAGTCCCTTTCATTTTACCACATAGAATGGATCTACCTCTAATTAATATTATTGTAAATACAGTAATGCTGAGGTACCATTTTATCCATGTGAAGACACTTCAAGATATCTTGGAATACAACTGTTTTTAGTTGAGACAAAAAATTCATGTTTTAATACCATGTGGACAAAAACAGTTTACTTAAACACAAACATTTACAACTATAATATTGACAAAATAAATCAAACTAAATATTTCGTCCAAAGCTTTGGTTTGGAAGATCTTTTTGATAAAAATTCCAACTAAAAATTGCTTACTGTCCAAAGAATCTTTTAAAAAGATTGAGAAAACTGGGTATATTTGAGTTTTATTCAATTTTATTAAAATACAATACTATTAGTATTTAAGGTAAGAATGCTAGTTGAAGTATAATTGCAAAATGCCAGATTTAATTTATCTGATAAATAATTTCCATATACAAACAGTTTGAGTAATACAAAATGAAAATAATAGCTTAGAAGTATTGAAGTCTTAGTATAGTATACTAGAAAGAAGTCCATTTGTTACATTTGGGGGTTTTAAAGAAATAGTATTGCAATGATAATTTTTCTTTAGAAAGCAGCATTTTTTAAGTGAATAATAACTATAACATTCATCATGTCATATTTTTCAGAATTAAATATAAGATTGAGCTGACCTTTGAACAAAACAAACACATAAACAAAACCATTAGAGCCTCACAGATGAATAATCCACAGAAAAGAACGATGCTGATACTCCTGATCAGAATGCCCCTATAAATCCAAAGGATGTATACCCTGAACTGAATACAGAGATCACAGCAACTGTCAACCAAATACACTAAATGGCAGTGGTATGCGAGATGGGGATTGGGTTGTGTTGTGGGTAATGGGGATATAAGAATGAACAAGACAAACAGTAAACTTGTCTTTAATAAACTTATATTCTAATGGCAGGAAACTAAATTATCAAAGAAACTACTCAATTATTTTAGGGACAGTGTACCATCACAGACACAAATAGGGTAATGTGTTAGAGAGAGACTCAACGAATGAGAAGCAGCTTGAACTAGGGAATGAACAAGATTCTTCTACGAATCGATGAGTTTGATCTAAATGATCAGAAGAAAACACTCATGAAATTGTTGCAGGACTTTCCTTAGTTCGGCTAAAGACAGGGTTCTTCTCCATTCCACAGCCATGAAAATTAAGGATCACAGACGGTTTAAAGGGTGAGCAAAGCAGGGTTTTATTGGGTGAAAAGGGGGGAAAAAAAGGGTGGGGGAAACCGAGATCCTCAGCAAGGCCAGAGTCCTCTGCTAGAGAATTTCCCACTTGCTGTTGGAATCCCCGGTTCCACACAGGAAGAGGAGGGGCCAGGCAGGCCACTCTGCAAAGGATGTGAACTTCCCGAGGCTCCACCTCAGTGGGCAGGGTGGCTGGAGTTTCTCTGAGGACCCCCTCCCACCTGGCTGTCTCATTTCCCCCTCTAAAGAAGTACATCTAACTGCCCTTAGATTAAAGGATAAGGATGAAGACCGATCTTAACTGCTTCCAGCTGACAGGGGGAACTGTTTTGGGGAAATGGCAGCCAGAGCTTTCCGAGAGGCCTATTTAAGGGTTCCCAGCAGGAGAGGCCATTGTCAGAGCCTCTGGTTGCATGACTGTTTGGAGTCTGATGGCCTGAAGGCAAGAACAGACAAACTGGGTTATTAGAAAACGTATCACTAAAGACAGCTCTAAAATTCTGAGGTATTTTACCAGTTTACACAGGGAGAGAGAGGCCAAAAACACTGGTAAAACAAAACAAAACAAACAAACAAAAAAATCTTTACTCTTTTGCCAGCAGGGCAGGGAGCTGCTGCTCAGCAATGGGTCCCAAAGAGGGAAGGAAAGGCCATGAAAAGGCCCGGTGTGTCCAGAATTGGTTCCTTCTGGTGGGTTCTTGGTCTCGCTGACTTCAAGAATGAAGCCGCAGACCCTCGCGGTGCGTGTCACAGTTCTTAAAGATGGTGTGTCTGGAGTTTGTTCCTTCAGATGTTCAGATGTGTCCCGAGTTTCTTCCTTCCAGTGGGTTTGTGGGTCTTGCTGACTTCAGGAGTGAAGCCGCAGACCTTCTCAGTGAGTGTTACAGCTCTTAAAGGTGCATGTCTGGAGTTGTTTGTTCCTCCTGGTGGGTTTGTGGTCTCGCTGACTTCAGGGGTGAAGCCGCAGACCTTCACAGTGAATGTTATAGCTCTTAAAGGTGGTGCATCTGGAGTTGTTTGTTCCACACGGTGGGTTCATGGTCTGGCTGACTTCAGGAGGGAAGCTGCAGACCTTCACCTTGAGTGTTACAGCTCATAAAGGTAGTGCAGACCCAAAGACTGAGCAGCAGCAAGATTTACTGGGAAGAGCCAAAGAACAAAGCTTCCACAGCATGGAAGGGGACCCCAGTGGGTTGCTGTGATTGGCTCGGTGGCCGGTGTTTATTCCCTTATTTGGCCCTGCCCACGGCCTGCTGATTGGTCTTTTCTACAGAGCACTGATTGGTCCATTGTACAGAAGCAGATTGGTTCGTTTTTACAGAGTGCTGACTGATGCATTTGCAAACCTTTAGCTAGACACAGAGCGCTGATTGGTGCGTTTACAATCCTTTAGCTAGACAGAAAAGTTCTCCAAGTCCCCACCCAACCCAGAAGCCCAGCGGGCTTCACCTCTCACCAGGAGCCACAGGAGCGGGGGCATGGTTTCTCCCACCCTCAGAAGTCCCAGGATGAAAAGGCTTAGAAGCAACAGTGAGAGCTTTTGAGCCCCCACCTTACTCACCACTTCTGGAGCTCCCTGGCTGCACGCCAAAATGTCACAGGACCTCAGCTAAACATGTGGTTCTTATCTGTCCCATGGCCACAAAAATTTAGGCTCACAGACATTTTAAAGAGTGAGCAAAGCAGGGTTTTACTAGGTGAAAAGGGAATAAAAGGGGGAGACAGGGATCCCACGGAAGGCCAGTGTGCCCTGCTAAAGGCTTCCCCGCCTGCCATTGGAATCCCAGGTTCCACACAGGAAGACGGGGCAGGGGTGGGGGTGGGGAGGCAGGCTCCTCCCCCATGCAAAGGGCATGAACTCCCCAAGCCTCCACCTCAGGGGACAGGCTGGCTGGAGTTTTTCTGAGGTCCACCTCACACTTGGCTGTGTCAAAATCAGAAGGAGGAGTGGTATAGGCAGAAAAAAATAGTGAAAAATATAAAAGAATTCCCTAATCTGTAAGTGTTAATAAAATTAGCAAAGTGAAGATTTCAGGTGTTAAATTTGACTTAAAGATTAAGTTATATATTTAAATGCTCTTAGAAATATCTAATAATTTATCACAGAAAAATTTTCTGAACATTATTTGGTTACCTTTAATAGTTCTATGTATTCCAGTTCTGTCAAGAATTTAGGCTTAAAACGTTTATTCTGACTTCCACCATGAAATCAACATTATTTTCACCTCAGTCTTCCCTGGCATAATTATTCCATACAGCCAGTCACTTTGATTCAATTTAACTGATCTCTATGGCTGTTTTTTTTGTTGTTGTTATTGTTGTTGTGTATACTGACCCAAGCTTTACTTTATTTCCATTCCTTCTAGTCCTGAGTATATCTAGTACTTGAAACTTCATAGTTTTCATTCACACACAAACACCCTCTTTACAATGTAAAAACTAGTTAACTCTGGAGAGAGATCTTGGAGGCTTAGTCATGAAGAGTGGTAGATCCTTCTCTAGTATTATCTTAATTCATCATCCATTTCTAAGGAATTTTTTCTTCTGAGTTATCAAGAAATTAAAGTTTGAGGATATCAAAATCATTGTATTAAACAAACAATTCTACAAATATTATAAATTCTAATTTTGAACACATAATTTATGTGGAAAATGATTAATAAGTAGAAACAGAGTTTCTTAACTGACATATGAAATATTTCAGTATAAATGAAAATAGAATAGAAAAGTACCTAGAATAGTCAGGTAAAATTCATTTTAACCCAATTTTCTTGGCTATTCATTGAGTTTCTTAAAAGAATCAGAGTGTATAGAAAAAAATTGACCTTATTAGTTTGTGTCAATACAATTGAAAGTGCTTAAGTATTTACAAAGACCCATTTTCTTTCAGTGGGTTCTGATCCTCTGTCCTGAAACTTCTTCAGAACTCTAGTTAGTGACCACTTGCTTTTATTGATTATATTGATACAGTTATATACATGAAATAGGTGAACTTTGGCTTTGCCACTGGGATAATTCTACTCATTTCAGACAAGATTTTAATACCATTATTTTACATTAAGAAATATTTTACTTTCAAGCTTATATCTGCTGTGAGTGATTATACTATAAGTGAAAGAAAAATCATTATTAAGTGCATTTTTGTGGTTTGGACTTCATCTTCTGACATCTTCCCTCCTTGTAATTGTAGTTTTCCTGTCTAAAATTCTGACTAAAATTAGTAACCACTAAGATAAAGCAGAAGTAACTTCTTCTTGATATTCAGATAAATGATTCACTGTAATTTCCAGATCCTAAGAATTGAAGAAGTATCCTGCAGTTCTTTATGACATCTAAGGACACGATCTTGACTTATTTGTTAATACCAATACCTGACTAGTCTTAAGGCTTTCCTAGATCTAATGTATCTATTAATTATAGTAATAACTATATCAGTTCTTTCTATAGGAGTTCAAGAGCCTTGCACATGAAGCCCTTTTCATTCTAAGAGGTTGCTCACTCTCTGTTTTCTTGTGAGATGTAAGATCCATATTATACATTTTAGTGGTTGACAAGAATTCAGTATATATAGTGTCACCATAAAATGGCAAAAAGTAAGAGTTAAAGAACCTTGGTTTCTTCTATCATTATTTTTCTATGTTACCTTTAACAAAATTCTCTAGACTTTTTTGAACTTTGGGATATCTTGCCTTCCTGTCATTGTGGCTAGTGGATGGTCTTCTATATTTCTACCTGAGCCTTCTATGGGTCAATCTGGTTACTATGCAGATGTGGTGCTATTTCAATTATGACACATAAAAAATTACTTGAAGAAATTAGAAGACTTAGCTGGAAAAAAAAACCAGTAAATATTAACTCATGGGTTCTCAGACTTTATGCTACTCATTGCCTATTTCTTCCAGAAATATTTTCCACATTTAGAAGAGAGGAATATAATTTTCATTAACATTTACAAGTTCATAGGTGTACCACTCTCCCTGAAACAAAAGAAAGATCAATAAGAGAAAAGTAAGCGGAAGGATATTAATATGTGTGCTTCCCATCACACAGGAGAAAAGTAACTGTCTCTAAAAGTAACTCTCTCAAAGCAGTGGTTTAGGAGCTTTGTTTAAATATTTTAACAACAGCAGTACATTTTATAGCAAGAAAAGAGAAAGAGGAGAACAGTTTCAAGCTCCCAAAGACAGGAAAATTATGAAAGGGTACTAAAGTTTGCTTCATTATTACTCTGGCTTGGTTGGTGCCATTTCTGAGCTGATAAAATCCCTACACCCTCTCCAATAAAATCAAAATTTACATCCTGGCTTTAGAGCAGAAAGGAGATAAGATAGGGAGAGGTTGTGTTTTCTTTCTTTGTTTATTGCTTCTTAATTGCCTTTAGCTAAAATAGATCTACATTAAAGAGACACAATTGGGTAAAATATTTTGGTTTCCTTCATTTCTAAATGTATTTTATCAAGTCCACACAATTATAATCGTCATTAAAAAAAAAAAAATCAATCCTAAAATTCACATTTCATTACATATCTACTGATTAAAAAAAAAATTTTATGTTTTACAATTTAGAATAGGAAAAAAAAATGGATAACTTTGACACAGGATTTTTCTCGGTCACTTTACAAGTGACCACTTTACAAGTGGAACCTCTGGCCAGTGATGCCCATGCCCAGGCCTCACTCAGCCATGCTACCTGCCTCAAGAGATGGCCCACCCACTCAACCCCTTTTAGCTGCACCTGGCTTGCACACTGGCTCAGCCCATAGCTTGCCAGGTAGGCCCCAGCCTGCTCATGTTATAATAGGTCATACCCATATTTGGTGGTTCCCAAGTTCTTGTCCCACATCCAAGAAGAATGAGGATACATTGGCAGTTGAAGGGTGAGGAGGACAGAGAAGAAATTTATTAAGTAACAGAACACTTCTCAGCAGAGAAGGGACATAAGGGTGATCAGCCACTCAGAGTCAGGTGGTTTCTCTCCCAGTGTGGCTGAGTCCAGGGCTTTTATGGGTTCATAAGGAGGGTGTGCTGATGGTTTGTGAGTATGCAAAAAAGGTCAAAACAAAGGCACCACTCAAAGGTGGGCACCAGAGTGTAAAAAACCAATTAGGGAAGGGTAGGTATATGTAAAATAGGTGAAGGGTGAGAATTAACTAGATAGAGACCTCAGCCAAACCTATAAACTCCTCTAAAGCAAATTCAAAAGCCATTGCACATAGTAAATATGGTTAAATGTCACTAAGTTAAAATTAAGAATAACTCTATCAAATTACGTTTTGAGGAAAGTGAAAAGGGAAATTACAGTCATGAAGAAGATATTTTCCCTTGTAAAGCAAATAAAAAATTAATGTGAAGAATGTATGAATATAAAATGTTGTTGATGGCCAGGCGCGGTGGCTCAAGCCTGTAATCCCAGCACTTTGGGAGGCCGAGACGGGTGGATCACGAGGTCAGGAGATCGAGACCATCCTGGCTAACACGGTGAAACCCTGTCTCTACTAAAAAATACAAAAAACTAGCCGGGCGAGGTGGCGGGCACCTGTAGTCCCAGCTACTCGGGAGGCTGAGGCAGGAGAATGGCGGGAACCCGGGAGGCGGAGCTTGCAGTGAGCTGAGATCCGGCCACTGCACTCCAGTCTGGGCGACAGAGCGAGACTCCGTCTCAAAAAAAAAAAAAAAAAAAAAAAAAAAAAAAAAAAAAATGTTGTTGCTAAAATAAAAGGAAAATAATACTATATAAAAAAGAAGAAACAATATTGGGTTAAGAAAAACTCAGTGATTCTCATTAGTAACCAAAGATGTTTAAATTACATGATTTGCACAAATAAAAGTCTGACAATACTAAGTACTGGGAATAATTAAGAACTTTTTATAAGCTACGCATAGCACTACAAATTAGTTAACCCATGTTAGAAAATACATGTCATTGTTTAGTAATGTTAAATGAATGTATACCATCCTAAGACTTGTCAGTCTCACATTGTGTTATTTTTTTTAGAGAAATTAGAAGAATGTTCATGGCAAAAAGTAAAAATGAAAGCCAAAACAGGCCAAGCATGGTGGCTCATGCCTGTAATCCCAGCACTTTGGGAGGCCATAGTGGGCAGATCACGAGGTCAGATGATCGAGACCATCCTGGCTAACACGGTGAAACCCTGTCTCTACTAGAAATACACAAAATTAGCCAGGCATGGTGGCAGGCGCCTGTATTCCCAGCTACTCAGGAGGCTGAGGTAGAGAATGGTGTGAACCTGGGAGGTGGAGCTTGCAGTGAGCTGAGATAGCACCACTGCACTCCAGCCTGGGCAACAGAGTGAGACTCCATCTCAAAAAACAAAAACAAACAGAAAACAAAAGAGGGAATGGAAAGTGACTCAAATATACATCAGTTGTAAAATGGATAAATGAATTGTGTTGCATAAATTAATTGTGTGAAAATGCAAAACTGAAAAGCAATGGAAATAAATAAATCATAGGTACAGATATCAACTTATACGAATAAAGAAACATTCTTTTTTCAAAAGAATGCCTATAGTATAAGGCCATTTATATGAATGTTAAATCAGGTAACATTGAGTAATATATTGTTTAGGAATAGACACCTAGGAGATAAAACCATCAGGAAAAGCAATAGATAGAGTAAGATAAAATTCAGAATATTGATATCTCTGGTGAGAGGGAAAGGAATGTAACTGAAGGGAAGCACAGAGAGTTGGTAATATTCTAGTTCTCAAGTGAAGTGGTGTCCAAGTGAGTCTTCATTTCATCACAATTCTCTGAAATATATATATAGTAAATATTCTTTAATGCAAGAGCTTTCAAATAAAACATTTAAAAATAAAACACATGAAAAATAATAATATAACAGATATAGGATAAAAGCCACAGCAAGTTAAATTCCAGAGAACCATTTCTCATACATAAAACAAACTGAATTTCAATCACATCATTCATTATAGATATGCCAAAATATCTCAAAGAGTATATCCCAAATAAGTGAAACATTTAACAAAGGGTTCTAAAAAATAACTGATAAAACTTTACAATTACTACAATTTTCTAAATTTTTCACGTTTTTCTATCCCAATAACTTTTAAGTCATTCTAAGGTAGACATTAGTCTTACAGTGAAAACACACATACACAATATAATATCAGAAATAAGAGAAAGTTTTAAAGTCTCAGAATAAAATATTCTTTTTATATACAATTTTTTAGTATTTGGACACTGACAAAGCATATAAATAAGTCACAAAGTAGGAAAAGTGGCATTTTTGTTTTAACGTTATCCTATAAAAATAATGTCACGAGATGTAGCTTATGTAAACAAAAATGTTAATTGTGCTGAATTGTTTTTATTTAATGGCAGAGCATTTTAAATCCAAATTTGCATTTGGTAATTCTTTTTACGCTATCTCAACTGACTTAAATTAATATCTGAATTACATAGTATATATAGTATATACCCAAAAATGAGATGAGAATTGACTATCTTCTTGAGGTGAAATGTTTTGTACAAAATTCAAAACAATAAACTCTGTGGAAAGGTTAAATTTCAATGATTTTTTTTAAACTTTAAGTTTTTATTTTTAATTATTAGAGAATTGTCCAGAAGAGAATAAAGTTATTACAATTACTTCTTAAAATAGCATATTTTAATTAGCTGTTGACAAAAATATGTAGATGTAGGAGGTTAACTTGCAGGCAATTAGAAAAATATTTATTTTAATAATATGTAATTTCTAATTATGAGAAAATCACATTAAATTACCACATTGTATTATACAATATTAGCATATTATGTAAAAAAATTACTACATGACAATTTTTAATATAATAAAGTAATCTATTTCTGACCTTATTTCTCATCAGAGATTGAGAATTCTTCAGGGAAAACTCAAATCAGTTAGTTGCATGAGTGCTCTGGATATTCATGAGCATTTACGGGCCATTGAAAATATAACTGGCTTGGTGCTGTGGCTTATGCCTGTAATCCTAGCACTTTGGGAGGCCAAGGTGGCTGGATCACGAGGTCAAGACATGGAGACCATCCTGGCCAACATGGTGAAACCCCTTCTCTACTAAAAATACAAAAATTAGCTGGGTATGGAGGCACGCACCTGCAGTTCCAGCTACTCAGGAGGCTGAAGTGGGAGAATCGCTTGAAGCCAGGAGGCGGAGGTTGCAGTGAGCTGAGATCAGGCCACTGTACTCCAGCCTGGAGATGGAGCGAGACTCTGTCTCAAAAAAAGAAAAAAAAAAAGAAAAGAAAAGAAAGAAAGAAAGAAAAAAGAAAAAGTAAAGTATAACTGATATTAGAAGAAAACATAAGGAAAGGGGAACAAGATTTTTCTATACTATAAATTTAATTAGAGCTGGTTGGGGTAGCTAACACCTGTATTCAGCACTTTAGTAGGCCAAGGCAGGAGGATCTCTTGAGCCCAGTAATTCGAGGCCATCCTGAGCAACATACAGCCCCTTACAATCTCAACTGTTAATACTGAGGGGGCTGAGCTTGGGGAATCAGTTGAGCCCAGGAGTTTGAGGCTTCAGTGAGTTATGACTGTGCCACTGCACTCCAGCCTGGGTGACAGAGAGACACTCTGTCTCAAAAAAAAAAAGTAAATAATATTTAACATTAAATTTCTTCATCTTTTCCTCTACTTCACGAATGCATTCAGCACTTTATCTTAACTATTGGTATTTTTCAATCATAAACAGAAATCCAAGTGCATTAATATTATTATAGTTGTAATAAATGTATGTATATAACATTTTGTCTCCAAGGAAATTATTTTTTAACCTACACTCTTGCTTTAAAAAAGAAACACAAAAAGTACAAAACAATAACTTTTAAGGAGGAATATAAAAATTCCTGCATAAAACATCTCTCTCTGAAGTGAAGACATAGTTTCAATTTACAAAATAATCCACGTACCTTACCATGTCCCTGCATATTCCTCCTCCATTACTGCTAGATCCCAACATTTCTGGATTTGTTAATGGTGATACGTTGCTGCTTCAGGCACTCATTGTATTTTTCAGTTAAAAAATTCAATATTAATTATTTTTCTTGCCAACACAGTGCTGATTTTTTCTTGAAACTACTAAATGGAGATAAAGGTAAATGAGTGTTGAATAAAATTGAGAAAGAGGCACAAAGAATCTTTTTCTTCTCCTGAATCCAGTCAGGTTTCTTACTTCATGGAGAGTGAACAGGCATCTGCAGGATATAATTCACTAAGTGACAGGAAAAATATTAACTGCTATTTCTAGCCTACATATAGTGAGGGGATATAATTTCAATGGCATTTTCCATAGAAATGATAGTAGAGTTTTCAGATGAGTAAAATATGTGGGTGGCAATATCATGACTGGAGTTTGGGTAATTGAGAAAACACAGAGAATTATTGAAAATCTATCTCTGGATAAAAAATACAGACAGCTAAGTCTGAAAGAGAGAAAGAAGGGATTTGTCTCAGTTATGCGAATGGAATACAAGGAAAATCTTAGTTCTTTAAAAAAGTCTCAATATAATACTACATGCAAAGCATTTATTTTGGTACAAATAATTATAAATTTTTACAAATTTATACAAATTATTTGAATGGATTTTTCAATAGTAAACGTGGAAACAAATGCAGTAAGCAATGTATGGGTGTCTCTTTAGCTTGCATGCGTGTGACAAGAAGCTACTATGGCTGTTTCCCAAAAGTTATGATTTCCTAAAATATGTAGTCCTGATGAAAAAGCCTCCATGGAGTGCTGAGCAGATACACCTTCAGATTTGGGACATGATTTTTTCCCCCCTAAACTTCCAGGACTAGAATAACAGATTCCAACACATCATCCAACTCACTGATCAGCAATTAAGACATAGATTGAGTCAGTTCTGTTGGTCTATAGCAAACTACCCTGACAACTAAACAGTAGGAGTTGAAGAAATGCAGCACCGTTATTAATGTTTGTTATTGTTTTCACTGCAACATATAATAGTTATGTCTGCTTAAAATAGCAGGGAAAATATTAGTCATCTTTAATAGGATTGACAATGCTGCAAATAGGATATTAGTTAACTAGGTTTCAAGGAGAAATAATAACAATCACTTGTAACTGTTGTAAACAAAGGTATTTGGGAAATCTAAAGTAGGGAAACATCATTTCCATGCAAAACAAACTAAAAGACAAGCCTACTTGTCCTTTAGAGTGAGGGGAATAAACTGTATCAATATCATTTTTGTGTTCTGAACAGTTTCACTCTGCCAGGCTGGAGGGCAATGGTACAATCACGGCTACCACAGCCTAGACCTCCCAGGCTCTAGTGACCCTCCCACTCAGCTGAGACTACAGAGGTGTATCCCTGTGCCTGGCTGATCAAAAAAATAATCTGTTGTAGAGATGGGGCCTCCTTATGTTTCCTAGGCTGGTTTGGAACTCCTGAAGAGCCGAAAAATTAGATAATTTACTATATCCATTCGTCTTCATTTATTCTAAGCCTGAACTTTTACATACTTTGAAATCTAAGAGTCAACTTCCTTTAATGTACTTTGGAAAGAGTGAGGTGTCGTCTGTGTGCTCTTCAGTCATCTATATTGTCATGGGGTCTGTAGGGTGTCACTTTTACAGTTAGTTGGAAACCTCTGTGACTGATGGCACATTTACCCTAGTTTTGCTCAGGTCTGCTGGGCTTCTTCTGCCCACTTGGCCCGGCATTGTGGTCAGGAGCACTACCAGCCCGAATCCCATTCATGCCAAGGGCGAGCCAGGCACACAGCAGTGAGTGGTGTGTGAGTGACTGCGGGGCCCGACCACAGTGCTCAACTAGGTGTACGAACTGCAGCGTGGCAGACTGTTCCAGGCGCCAGCATAGGAGCTGCCTCCATGTGAGGCTGTGGCTGGGTCCGGCATAACACAAGTGGCTTCCACTGCAGGCACCAAGGACCACGGTGGCACCGGGAAGCTTGGAGATGACAGGAACCACAGAGTCTCAAAGAGGGCGTCACATTTCTGGCTCAAGGATCCCCTAGGTGTGGGATCCCTGAAGGGCTGCAGCTCTTCTTTCCTTCTCATCACCCATAACAACTGAGTAGAAGTGTGAGGAGGACATGTTTCAGCCCTGTTTGTGTTACAGCTCTTTCAGTCCTGCCATTTGGCAGGTTCCAAGTTCTTGTCCCATATCCAAGAAGAATGATGTGTGCAGACAACTGGAGGGTGAGCAAGGTGGAGAGGGACTTCATTGAGTGACAGAACAGCTCTCAGGAGACCCAAAGTGGGTGGTTCCTTTCCTCAGGCAGGTCATCCTGACAAGAGTTCAGCTCTCAGCAGAGAAGATACTGAGTAACTAACTTCCTACCACAGGCAGGTCGTTCTGACTTCTGTCAAGTTCTCAGTGGAGAGGAGACCTGCAAAGGGTAGCTCCTTTCCGCAGGCAGATCATTCCAAGGAGTGGCCAACTCTCAGTGGAGAGGAGACTCACAGTGGGTAACTTCTTTCTCCAGGCAGATCATCCCTACATCGGTGTTAGTCTGGCTAGGTCTGGGGTTTTTATGGGCTCACAGGGGAGGAACTACATGCTCGTTGGTCCATGGGTGGCCATGAGTGTGACCAGAAAAAGCATCATAATTTCTTACTACTGCTGTGGACTCCACTAGAAACTGATAGCTCAGGCCCCAGGCTTCAGACCAACCCTGGCTTGAAGGTGAGGCTTCACCAGGCACCTGTCTCTTCCTGATCAGGAGTCTGTCTGCCTCCTGCCCATCAACAGGTAGTCCATGGTGCCCAGGCTATTCATGTTGAGGGACTTCTGCAGACCCATGCCAAGCTACCATCAGTCCCCTCTCAGCCTCCCTCCTGTGCTCGGTGCCCAAAGTCTGGAGGGGGAAGAAGTGGCAGGGGGCTGGCTTGTCAGTGCTGCACTGAGCGCTCACATAGCCAGCCAGGTAATGACAGGAATGGGTTTAGCTTCAACTTTGCTCCAAAATCGGTGTAGGTGTTAGGAGCAGGGAGAGGCCAAGCAGCAGGAGCAAGCACTTCTGAGACTGAAGGGGCAGGGGGCCTCCTGGGTCCCCAAGAGTGGGTTGCCCTGGTCCATAGTCATGGCTGGGTGGGTCCAGCTGTGCCTGGGAGTGTGAGGCTCCTGCCCTGCCAACTTGAAAGGGGGTGGGGCTCCTGCCTGTTCCTGGGTCCCCTGGACTCCCTGGAGCCCTGGCCACCCCTTCCCTGCTGCAACTGGTGTCTTTGCAGCAGTTGCTCCAGTTGGGCCACTGCTGCCCTCAATATCACAATTACTCTTCATATTATCTCTCAGCTTTGTTCAAGGGAGGGATATATCATCACTTTTGCATTCTTTTGGACAACAGACCTTCTTGTATGAGAGGCTATCTCTGTGTTATTTAGTCTACAATAATAGCATGGCCTAATCCAAAGTGTACTTTGCTGCTCTAAATCCGGGTTCCTTCCAATATTTTCTGTAAGTAGTGAGAAGATAAATTTATGTGTTATTGTTGGTTGGTTGAGAAGCAACATTTGCATCTAACACAACAGTGACAATAACAATACCAACAACTATCCATATACAAGCAGACACAAATACGCACACACATTCACTTACACACAGACCCTCTGAGAACATTGACAAAACAAAACAAAACCCAAAACTAATGAAATCTAAATCTATTGTATGGAAGAGAAATTTGGTCTAATTTAATCAAAATCTCAAAATCAGAACTGTTGTCCTGGCCAGGGAGGAAAGAGCATTACGTCATCATGCACAGCAGAGCTATTCATGGATGACCTCTTATGATTCACATTTAGTTCTTCATCCTATTTTGGACCCATTGGAAAACCACACATACCTGGATGATTACTTCATAACTTGGAGCAATAGAAAAATTAAAAGTCAAGCTTATCTTTATTCTTAGGCCATATAATTTACATATATTAATTGCATAATGCAGTGCTGTTAAAGCAAGGAAAAGGTTCTTTCCGTCACAGAGGAGAGAATAATGAACTCTACCTAAGAGACATGTTTCAAAAATTCCATCTAGGCCTTGAAAAAAGGTTGGAAATTGAATGGCCTATATAGTGAGTGAGAAGAAAATATCATAGGGAAAATGATGAATCAATACCAAGAGATATGAGACACACGGCACCTTTCAGAAATATCAAAGAATCTGGAGTAGATAGAATGAAAGTTTGGAGGCAGGGAGCAGTAACAGCAGTAATGAGAGATGACGTTGCAAACACAGATTGTGACTTCCTACAAAAATATATTTTATCTTTTAATTGTTATAATTGGTATTGTTGAAAAATAAACATTAGTCATAGCTTTAAAATAATTGAGTCAGAGAGTTTGGTATATTTTTGCAAATGACTCAATGTGAACATATAACTACATTTTTCTTGCTCTTTAAAAAATGACTGATCGTTAACAATAGGCTCACATTTTTTACTTATTATCCCTTCATTTGTTCACTTTCTTTAAATTCTAATTTCAAAGAATAGGGAAACAATTTACTGAGCTGAAGTTAAATTCCATAACAGATGACCTCAAAGGAATTAGTCTTATTACACAAAATTGCTTTGGGTAAAATGGTGCAAAGGTCTCATTCATTTGGATGAGCTGTTGCTTATTAAAAATAATATGCATTTATAATATGAACAATCTCCTTTTTAACAAGGGGTTGCTGTTATCTTTAAAATTTCAAGAAATTAAAACACTCATTTGCAAGTTACATTCACTATTCTTAAACAATCCTAAATTCTATTTTATTTTAAATTCAAATGTTATTGTGAATATTATTTATGAAATTTTATTCTACATATAATGAAGAGGCTTGATAAATTGACTAAAAATTACACCACAGATTTTCAGAAACAAATTGTCCTAAGCAGTGTCAAACCAAGGGGGGAGGGGCAGGACCAAGAGAACAGTTTTACTCTGCTTGTGGAAGATAAGGGAGTGTGTTTTAGGAACAAAATTTAAAACAATAATAAAACTGACTAAAATTGCTCTGCATTATATTAACCTCATGCACTGACAATTCTAAATATTGTCAGTGACTAAACTTTACTCTCTGAAAATCTTTTGTTGTTCTGTTAATACATTTGCTATGATTACTGCACACACACACACACACATAATATTAAGTTTATATATATGTAAAGTTCAAGAAGAAGAGAAGAGGAGAAATGGAAAGTAGGGAATACACAAAGAAATAGTGACAGAGAATTTCTAAAAATTGAAGAAACCTATTAATCTTCAAATTGTAAAGACCCATAACATACTAAATAGAAAGATTGTGCAAGGGTTGACACATATAGATAGCATAGTGAAATGTAAGAACATCAAAGACAAAGAGAAATTTTTAAATTTCTAGAAAGATCAAAACAGAATACCTTCAATGGGAAATGTGATTTAAAAATCAAAATTCTCAATTGCAACAATAACTTCAAGAAGGCATAGACTTATCAATTTTATATTTCATGGAGTAAATTATAAATTTTGTATCCAGAAAGAATGGCATTTAAGTGTAAAATAAAAATATTTTTAGTTGTGATACCACATATGGAAAATTTTATGAAAAGGTCTGAATGTTTGACTCTATTAAATGGAGCATTAAAGCAGTGAAATTTCTCAAATAATTATGCAATAAATAATACATAAACATATCCATAATGATATTTTGCTAACATTTATTATTTATTATGTGCAAAGGACAGATGGAACACTTTCATATATATTGTATATTTAAACCTCACCAAAACCCTAGGAGATCAGCATTATTATCATCCCCAATCCACAGACACCCAATTTGGAAATGAAATTCTACATTACATCAATATAAATTAGAATGAAAGAGGATGAAGAAAAATAAACTTTCATTTGAAATTTTGTGAAGGTACACACTTGTCTGTGTCATAAAATAAGTTATTGTTCAGTTTTAGAAAACAATAAGAATACTAAGGATAAGTAGAGATCACAATTTTATTTTTTTTTTTAAGTACAGAATAACTTTTAAATCAACAGGAAAAAAAATTTGATCTGCCACTGGAAATTAAGAAAGGAGAAAGTCAAGAAAAAAAATGAAAGACCTAATAGTTTTTTGTGTGTTTTTTGTTTTTTGTTTGAGATGGAGTCTGGCACTGTCGTGTAGGCTGGAGTGCAGTGGTGCGATCTCGGCTCACTGCAAGCTCTGCCTCCCGGATTCATTCACGCCATTCTCCTGCCTCAGCCTCTCAAGTAGCTGGGACTACAGGCGCCGGCCACCACGCCCGGCAATTTTTTTGTATTTTTAGTAGAGACAGGGTTTCACCGTGTTAGCCAGGATAGTCTCAATCTCCTGACCTCGTGATCCGCCCGCCTCGGCCTCCCAAAGAGCTGGGATTACAGGCGTGAGCCACCGCACCCAGTTCAAGACCTAATGATTTTAAATTAGGAGAACTATGTCTTAATATCAAGTTGATTGCAGTTATTTTAAACTGATTAGCCTCACTAGTCAAAAGACGGATATGTGCAAATTGGCAGCCCCTCCCTGAAAAAACTCAGTAATATGTTTTCTCTCTGGCATACTTACAAATAATGAGGCAGAAATATTGAAAATAAAATAATGGAAAAAGGTAAACCATGAATGTATTAACTGGCAAGTATTAGAATAGCAAAATAACAGGAGATAACATCAATTTAAAGTAAAAACTAGCAATACAAATTGAATTTGCATACTGCGAATGTAACAGTAGATCAATTCTTATTATAACAACGACATTATAAGAAAAAATACAGCCTTAGAATAGACAAAGACAAGAACTAAAAAGAGGAAGAAATGGATAAACCAACAATTGAAGTTATACATTTTACTGTCATTAAAAAATTGATAGATTAAATTTACAGAAAACAAAATACGAGATGCGAACAAAGTAATTAACAATCTTGATATATACAACTTTATACATCATAGAATACACATTATTTTTAAGCATATGTGTAATATGTACCCCCTAAAACACATCATATTCTAACTCCCAAGAGAATCATCAATAAGTTCCAAAGAATCAATTTCATGTTTTCTAATCACATGTGGGAATTCGGAAATTAATAAACTACTACTAAAAACCCTATCGAAAAACTACAAAACATAACACTGAATACATGAGAAACAGGTAAAAGAGGTCTTAACTCATGGAAGAGAGCAATGAGAATCAGACTCCATTTATGGACAATGGCAAATTATAAGCAGAATACCAGTCCCTCGTAAATGGGCTTCTGTTTAGGGCAAAATCTCTGTCCTGGGTGAAGGAAATACAAGAAATGATCAAAAATCATGTCAGGGAATCTAGGCATAGAATAAACCTTGCACACTGGTTCCCACATAAGAAAGTGGGTTCCGGGGGTAATAGCCACATGGTAATCTCAGTAGTCCAGAGCCTTCTCTTTTCGGGAGGCTCTGAATCCTGGGTCTCATTAGCTGCAAAATCACTTGTAGAGACTTGCTAGAGAACAGGAGTCAACAGGTATCAAATTTCAAAGAGTGAAAATGTGTCCTTCTCTGAATTGATCTGGAAATCAGCGTATTCCTCATAGTGCAAAACCCTCAGTAGACTCACATGTGACAAATGAGGAAAAGCAAAGGCCAAGGCTACATCAATGATGCCATGTCTATCCTGCAGTCACAAAAGGTAGATTTACACAAGTAAGAAGAAAGAATCAGTGCTTACTGAGGCATATTCACTCTTCTTTATAAAGATTAGCAAAGAGAAAAAAAGGAGAACACTAAATTCAACGAACATTTTTATCTATTATTAATTTGCCCTACAATTTTGCTGTGCTTTCAAGTTTCATGGCAATCAATGAAATGACTCCTTCTTGATTTAGTGCAGGCCAAAGGTGCAGCAGTCCTGCAGCATATGTGTGGAGATGCTCTTGTTCTTAGATCTCCACTGGCATCAGCCAAAAGTACCTTTTTCACTTTTCAATCAGTGGCTCCAGCATTAAAGGATAAAGGAAATAAGAATTTTCAGTAAGAGTATCTACATCACAAGGCACCATGCAAAATAAAGCATAGTATTCACTGAATATTTATTAAAGAAATAAGACCATTTTTCCTAGAGAGGTAATGAGTAAAGAAGTAATAACTGTGCCAATTTTTACAGCCACATAACAACGTAACCCAAAAGTTAGCAGTTCAAGACAACAATTTTACTTTGCTCACAATTTTCTGGGTAAGGGATTTTGAAACAGTTCAGCTAAGTAGTTCTCAATTGAATTCTTTCATGGAGTTTCAGTCTGATGCTGGTTATGATCAAATTGTCTAAAGGGTGATTTGGTTACATATCCAATTGGGCCTATTCTCAGGGTTGGCAGCTGATGCTGGTTATTGGCTAGGTGTGTTGGCTGATGTTTCTACATTTGGCTTTTCCAGGGTGGTAGCATCAGAACAATAAGAATTGTTACATGGTGGGGCTTCACCAAAAACAGGTGTCCCAGAGAACTAGGAGAATGCTGCATCACCCTTTATAACCTACTTGCAGTAGTCACATAGTGTCACTTTCATCATTTATGGGTCAAAGCAGTCACAAGTCCACCAGATTCAAGGAGGAAAACAAACAAAAAAAACCCCACTTCTTAATGGTGGGAGATGTGTAGACATTTGATTTGTAGATATGTTTTAAAACTTTCAACATGACTAATACCTTATTTGACAATAAAGATTATTCTAAATGAAATGTCTACAGACTTAATTCTTAAAATGAAATATAGAGATGTCAAACGAGTGAATATTCCACTATTAACATGGAAATATCTAATAGGCAAAGACCACATTTGCTTTTAATTTATACTTTTTGCCACACTATAAAATAGGCATGAAATCAAGAGAAATTTTGTATTTGATTCAGAGAACACCAGAAAAGATGTGTATACTACAGTTTCATGTTTTCCTACCTAAAATATGAAGTTTAAACATTTATAGAAAATTAATCATGTAATTACCTGCTTTGTAGACTCAGCTTTAAATGATTGTTAATTTTTGCTTAAACGGTCAACATACCCCAAAAGGAAAATAAATCTAATTAGTCAGTGTATAAAAATCAATTATCCGTATGAAAATATCTTCAATTATAGTAGTAATTATGGAAAGTTTTTATATCTAAAGGCAATGAAAAACAATGGAAGAAATACTGTATATTAAACAAAAATTCAATATGTGTTACTTTTTAAATGTGACATTTAGAATGTTATTAGTTAAATAATAGAGGCTGATGTATTATGTCTGCTATCCCAAAGGAAATGCCGAGGGATACCTTCCTGCTACCCAATGCATTGCAAAAGAGGACAGCATGCTCTCTAATGCCGTTATTTCCTCCATTATGGGGAAAAAAAAAAAAAAAAAAAAAAAAAAAAAAAAAACAAACAAACAAAAAAAAAACCTTGGAATTGATTCTAGGTGACAATTTCTATTAGTCCTTGTTTACAAACTATAAAAGAAATAAAACTTGTTTACAGATTCATGTAATTTCATTGTATTTGCCATACAGGTTCATCTATTTATTAAATGCTTTATGAACACACAGAGCTTTCTTTTCTTTCACAATTGATTAAATTTGTTATTGAGAGACAGATTATTTCTGAAGTTATTACTGCCATTTCATAAAGCTCTATATGAGCCTTCAGATTTCTTTAAAAAAAAATCTATACTTCTTTATGCCAGGTCAGTCTTTAGAGGAAAACAGTAAGGATTCAAGAGTTATTATTTCTCTCTTGTTTGTGTAAAGACTCCAGGTCGTTTTTGAAAATGAATGGAGTCATAAACTATATCTTTGTCCTCATGTTTTAGCATTTCTCCTTCAATATCTAATATGCCTTGCATTGAAGATGCTACTTCTGTAAACAGAATATGGAATTCATTTGTGAGTAGTGTTTTTGTTCTATGTAGTACTAGTGATAGAAACATTTGGTTTGAAGCCAAAAGATAACTATTTTAGGCTTAGTATAATTTTCCAGCTGTTGTTGAGGAAAGCATGTTACACTTCCCCACCCATTACACTGACATATTCATCTATACATTTATATTTTGCTGCTTTTTCAAATCAGTGATGCAGCTGCCACAATATGCCTCCTCCTTTCAGCAGGTGGTAGATTATTCTCTGTATAAAATGACATCATTCCCTATCTTGCAGAAAACATGCCCTCTGAGCAGAGGAAAGGGCAGAAACATTATGAAAAAGAAAATTTAAATGAATTTATCACATTGTATTTAGTGAAACCATATTATATATTTTAGAGAATTAACGACTAAAGGCAATACAATCAAATTATTAATGGCATTTGAAGAAGAAAGTAAAATGCAAACAAAGATTTCAATAATTTAAATAGGAGTAATACTTTGCCTTCTTTAGAATCAACACTAAGAGAAACATAATTAGTTTGTGTGGTCCTATTGCTATCCTACTTCTTCCCCAATAGAAAGACAAACACTTGTGTTATACTTAAGATAATTTCTGAGCTTATGAGGCTATATTTAGCTGATGATTTGGTTATATGCTTTACTAAGCAACACCATAACAAACATTTTCATTAGAGCTACAATGGCTCAAAACATTTTTGCTCCCAAACAGAAACCTATTTAATAGTCAATAAAAAGGAGTTTTGGCTGACATTCAATTTTAAAATGAAAAAGGCATATTTCATATTTGTTTTCTAGTGAAGATAGAGTAGGAAATGATGTAAAAATAAACCACAGTACCAATTGGGCTATCCAGTAGTTTACTTTAGAGGTGAGAGTCTATAAAAGAGCAGGTTATACCATAATATTTGCCATTCTTTGATAGATAATTTAAATTATCTGACATAGACTATTCAGCATATTTTTCATTATCTTTGAGGGAAATAAAAATATTTTACACCAAAATATATTTTTTGAAAGATTTTAAAATGGCTGCCTCTTGGTCATCCTGACAGAAGTAGCTTTGCAAAGGTGTCTTAAGTGGGAAAATTGTGCATCTATAAAGAATCTCCATTAATCCATCCATACCCCCTCCCCTTTCTATCCCTTTCCTCTGACCCAGGAGAGATTGAGAGTATCACACTTTTTAAAGTCTGAAAAGAAACACTTACTATCTAGTCTCCCTAAGGGAGGTTTCATCTGAGTAACAAAGTCACCTTTGCTAGCCAAGCTTCTCTCTTCCTTTCTCAACCTGTCTTGCCACTAAACCCGATTTACCTTTTTCTGGCCATACTCTGAGTCTGCATTTTTTACTGTGGCCTCAAGATAACACATAAGTTCCTGTAATTCATTGGGAAGTTGGGTTTTCATTCTGACGGCTCCTGTGTATGCTTGTTAAATACATTTGTATGCCTTTTTTTTCTTATTAATCAAGTTGCCTCGTGTCAGTGATTTTCAGAAAACCCTTAAGTGGCCAAGAGCCCATGGCCCCATATATTGTACATATTTTATGTATATTTATACATAAATAAAATCATGTTGATGTACACGAAACAGTATTTTCCTTTCTACATATGTTCATTACTTAGTTATTGTAAAGCAGAAAGTATCTAAGATAGGTCTCTATCAATTTAGAAGTTTATTTTGCCAAGGTTTAGGATATGCCTGGAAGAAAAGAACACAGAATCACAGAAACAGTCTGTGGTCTGTGCTTTTCTCCAAAGAAGAACTTCAGGGTTTTCATATTTAAAGATGAAAAGTGGACTGGAGGGAAAGAGGTGAAACTATCTTTGCAAAAATTATAAGAGAAAATTATGACAGGAAAAGAGACCTGACCTAACTGACTCCCTGTTGATTCTAACTTCCAGCTGTCCTTGTTCATTCCTGGGCGTAGGCCAAACTAACTTTGGGAGGAACTTATTTTGCCATTGAAAGTATTGGCAAAAACTGCAATTACCTTTGCACCAACCTAATAGTTTATAGTTTAACTTTGAAACAAAGACAATAACAACCCTTTCCCAAAATGAACCCCCTTCCTGCCTGGGGACTAGACTGCCTATGCGAGAGTAACAAATTAGCCACAAGTTGAGAAATTATGGTTTAGAAGTCACACAACTGGAGGCTACAACATTCTCAATCTCCCGAAATTGTTCCTGGGGATAAACTCATTATTGTAAAACCTGAGATCAGAGCTTGAGATGTTTTATAGACCCTGTATTTGATGAATCAGCTGGCACCACCCAGATGGATAAACTGGATCAGCTGGTATTGTGCCCCCTTCTCCACCCCGGGAACTGACTCAGTGCAAGACAGCTTTGACATCCTAGAAGTTCATCTTGGACCCAACCTATCAGCACTCATCACTTTCCAACACCCCCCTCACCAAATTATCCTTAGAGATCTCCATCCCTGAGTTTTTGGGGCAACTGATTTGAATAATAATAAAATTCTAATCTCTTGTACAGCCAGCTCTGCATGAATTAAACTCTTTCTCTCTTGCAATCCCCCTGTCTTGATAAATCTGTTCTGTTTAGGCAGCTGGCAAGGAAAACCAGTTGGGAAGTTATAGAGGGAGGATATGGTTATCCACATGTTTCAAGGGAAAAAGAGCAGGAAGGGGAATAGTCAGTTACGCATTCATCTCATGCATTTTAGATAAGATAAGGTGAACATAGAGTAGCTACTTTTGGAGATGTTTAACCTTTTATTTCTACCTATCTGCCTAGGAACAAAAGAAAAGGCAGTTTCTTGCATGGCTCAGCTTTCAGCTTAATTATTTTCTTTTGGCATAAGGAATCGGGGCCCTGAGTTTTTCTTTTCCATTCACATTTCCTTTAAATGTCATAAAAGAATACAGTAAGGAATCAATAGTTCTAATCTCTACTTTGTTAATGTTTATCAGTTCACCTTTTTTGTAATGGTAAAAAAAGTTGTATCATGTATGTGGGTTATAGAAAAAGCTGGACTTTAAACACATTGAGTAATTATAGCTTGTATATGTTACTTCATAGACAATAAACTATATCTGGGTTATGAAGAAACTTAAAGTTTTGAGGTGAAAGAGATAAGTTCAATTCATGCTACTGTTAGGAGAAATTAAATGTCTGTGGCAATAAATAGTTTGGGAAAGGATTGGCAAGCCCTCTAAAGCAAAGAAACAAATTATTCATTGTGAAGGACTACCAATTACCAGAGTGGATAGTGTGGTTTGTGCTGGAAAGCTATTGACTTGTTTATTGTATCCTTCCTGGAAGACAACACAAGGTGTCATGAGGAAAGTGTTTCCAATATTGAATACTTTTCTATCCTAACAAGATGAGCCCAAGAAGGTGGAGATAATAGATGGCAGTTATGTACTGTAGGGAGAAACATTTTTTAATGACTTAGCACAGAGTAGTCCCCAGTGAATCTCTTAAGTGAACAGAAGAATGAAGACGAGATGTATCACATTTTTAGAAAATAAAAAATTACATCTCTCTCTGTTAAGCCAATATTTAGTATGTGAAGTCAATGTTTATATTGCTTTCAGATTTCCAGAAATGCTGTGGAAAGATTAAGCTCAGAATTAGATAACATTAGGTAGCAAATTGATAACAGATACTGTATGTTTTTAGAAGTGATGCTTATGTTGCATGCAGAAATGTTTAAAAATGTTTTTACATTAAAAATTTATTCTAGTAGCTAATTTAACATAGTCATACAAAAATAAGAATTATAAGAACCTTCCATGATTCTACCAACCAGATATAACCCTTGTTATCAGAGCAGCATGTATCCTTCCAGTCTTTTTTCTGAACATATGTCGCTGGAATCTCAAATTATTGGGATCCACAACATTTCATATTTTCCCCCAATAATACAATAAGTAGATAATTTAAACAAACCCCACTCTCATCCCTGCTTACATACAACTCACATACTTTTTTCTTGCTGAATAGCACTTCCATCATTAGCATTTTTGACTGATTTTATACTTTTCAGTTACCTTTAGTTACTAGACTGTAACAACCTAAGAAATTATCATTTGAACTCAATATTGATCCAAAGCTTTGGTATTTGTCTTTCAACATAGGCAGATCAATGACTCCAGTCCCTTAGTGTAGAGAAAGGTCAGTCTTGTACTGAAAAGCTTCTTAATTTTTCCTTTTCTATTTGTTCCTCAGGGTTTGTCACCATTGAATGATAAAGGTGTTAGGTCCCAGTTGTCAGTTCATTGTTGGCTATGTAGATTTAGAATACATGGTACTTAGCAACTTTTGAACTTAGCTGTGTGCTTCAGGCACAATTCTGAAACAATAGGACAAGTTTTGCAAAGCTATACATAGAGAAACATAGCCTTAATTTTTTATAAAAATGGGACTTACTATACAAATTCTTTGTAACTATTTTTAACATGCATTATATCATAACATTGTTCTATATTGAGCATCATTCATAAAACTTTCATCTTTTCTACATTACAACGATAACACATACTTCTTTTAACAATTGAAATGATATGCAAATATTCCTTGATTTACAATGAGGTTATATCTAGATAAACTGGTTGTATGTTGAAAATACAGTTAAGTGAAAAATGCATTCAATGCACCTAACTTTTAAAACTTCATAGGTGAGCCCAACCTACCTTAAATGTGCCCAGAACACTTACATTAGCCTACAGGTGGGCAAAGTCTTCTAACACAAAATCCCCTTTATAATATCTCCCGTAATTTATTGAATACTGCACTGGAAGTGATAAACAGAATGGTCATTTCGGTTGTTTACCCTCGTGATTGCACAGCTGACTGGGAGCTGTAGCTCACTGCTGCTGCCCGGCATCCTGGGACTGTATCCTGAAGCTAGCCAGAGAAAAGATCAACATTCAAAGTATGGTTTATACTAAATATGTATTGTTTTCACATCATCATAAAGTTAAACAATTGTATGTCAAACCATAGTAAGTCAGGGACCATCTGTATTGCAAAATGCATAAAAGCCATGCTAGTTATCTTTCTCTGCTTCTCCTTCTCATCTCATTGAGATAACCAGTGCTAATAGCCTAAAATCCTCACTTTCAATCCTTTTTGTTGTTCATGAATATATATACAGGATATATATTTACATATATTATATCCACTATTTTCTTGTTACTAAAGTAGAATCATATGATATACACACAGTTTTGCAACTTTCCTTTCCCCTGAAAAAGTGACTCCCCATCAGTTGGAAGAGAAAGATTTAACAGCTTTCCAAAACAATTGTCTGTAAATACAGATACATATAGACAAATAAAATTTTATTCAAATTAGTTTTTCTTTTTTTCGTGGTCGCATCCGTTTCCTTCCCTCTCTTCTCTCAGGCAACCTGTGCCAAAAACAAAAAGAAAAAGAAAAAAAAAAAAAACCCAGGTATGTAAATATTTTCTTTTTCACACAATCTTCCAAACATTTTTCCCTCTTTCACTCACACACACCTGCATGAATGTATAAAAGAGAGCAATTGATAACTCCAAGTGCTCTTTTCTGCACATTACCTTTTAAAAAATCAACAGTAAGGCTTCGAATGATGATTGAAAAGACTCAGTTCAAATATACAGCTCCTCCTCAGATCCTTGGGGCCATACCAAGATGGAACACATTTATGGGGCCAATATAAATCTTTCTCCAAGGTGTCCATTAACCCTCGGATCTCTGAAGAGTAAACAATTAGCAGACTCAATTCAGACTCTGCTCCAAGGCTTTCCAGATTGTCTCCTAAAGCCTCCAGGTTACCAAGATCTTGTATTTCTCAAACAGTGATTCTTAAACAGTGATTCTCAAACATTTGGTTCAAATCCCTTTATATTCTTATTATTCGGGACCAAAACACTTTTATTTTTGTGGGCAATATCTCTGAATATTGATCGTATTAGATGTGAAAACTAAGGAAGTTCAAAAATACTTGTTCACATTTAAAACAGAAATAATAAATGTTTTACACGTAAACATACTACATAAATTACATGTAAACATACTACATTTCAAAAAATATTAAGGAAATTAATGCATAATAAGACTATATACTATACGTAGGTGTTGAATGTGGCTATGGAAAGTTTTATAAAAATAACAGATGAATAACAACTCCTTTTCTGTTCATATGCCTACATTAACTTTTCTTTTTTTAATGAAAAGGTGTATTCTGTATTACAATTGTTCCTGGATAGAAAATATTAGCCTTGACTGTTATGGAAAGAAAGAAAATAGAGATGACTAAGACTCCAAATATTTGATGAACTACCTATTGGCATCAAAACATTCTGAGAGAAATATAAAGTTGTCCCTTCACAAGCACATACACACTATGCATTACAACAGGACCTTTGTTGCACACTCTTTGTGGCCTCTCCTCAGACATACATTCATAAATTGGATGGTTCTGGCTCCTTTACATGTGTTTCACTTACAAAACTTGCCACTTCTTTTTGAAGAGTACCTAACAACTATGAACCTATCTACTCCCTCACTGGAAGCTTCTTCCCGTAATAAAAAAGGTGATTTGTTTCCTTAGCTTTGACTCCTGTTAACTCTGTGACCTTCTACCTTTGAGTGAAGGCTAGAGAGAATGAGTAAGTAAGTGAGTGAGTGAGTGTTTGTGTGTGTGTTTTATAGGGAGATTGCTGGCAAGGAGCTCCTCCTAGAGGTTAGGGAATGCATCTCCTAGTGTGTGAAGTTATAATTGTTTTAAGAAACTAAATAAAATGTCAAATGTACATATGCTCTGTTAGTATAGATGTATATATAGGAAGCCAAAATTTTTTTCTATATGTGTAAAAATTTTGTCTTCAGAAGTTGTGTCTTCAAACATTTGGGGTCTGTAAGAAAGTCACAGTGAATAAAAGTCATCTTGATCAATTGTGCCACTTTACAAGTAAGAAAAATAATAACAGTCATTTAAAATCTATTGGCAATCAGAATTTTTGAAATCTTGGACACATATCTCCCAAACACAACGTTCCACCTTTGCATTTTCAGTGGTCAAAAATTTAAAATTGAAGTTTCTTAACTAGAACTTACGACAGATATATTTAATAAATAAATTTAGATTTACAGAATCATTATAAAGATAATATAGAGAGTTCCAGTATATCCTATGCTCGGTTTCCCCTATTAACAACTGAAATTAAAATAGTACATTTGTCATAGTTATTGAACCAATATTGATATAATATTATTAACTAAAGTTCATTTAGATTACTTTTTTAGATTCCCTTGGTTTTCCTGTTTGTTTGTTTTTCTGTTTGTTTGTTTTTCATATAAACTATTTATTAACAGACAGGGCCCACATGCCGATTTCTTTTTGGACACACCCACAGCAGGGCCACCGCAGCCAGTGGTCTTGGTGTGTTGCCTGAGACATGAAGGCCTGTGGGCCTGAATCTTCTTCAGTCACTCCAGATCTTCATGGACCTTGTTTTCCAGACCATTGCCCTCTATTTTCCACCCTTTACATACTTCTGTCTGTTTAAGAACCAGTCTTGGATCTTGCACTGGTGTAGATTTTGTATAATGGTGATCACACGTTCTACCTCATCCTCAGTGAGTTCTCCTGCCCTATTGGTGATGTCATTATCTGCTTTCCTCAACACCATGTGAGCATATCTTCAACTCACACCCTTAACGGCGGTGATGGCAAAAGCTATTTTCCACCACCCATTCATGTTGGTGTTGAGTACTCGCAAAATATGCTGGAACTTCTCAGGGATCATTATGGATATGGCAGCAACACAAGTGGAGGTGTGGAGGCTGCCTGTAGAAGAGCTCAATTTTCCTTAACACCCTTTTTCTGTCCTAGAATCCCATCCAGCATAACACATTACAGTTAGTTGTCCTATGTCCTATGTCTTGTTTGTGGTAGTTTCTCAGATGTTCCTTGTTTTTGATGACTGACAGCTTTCAGGGTTACTGCTCAGATATGCGGATATTTGGTAGAATATCCCTTAGTAGAGATTTGTCTGAAGTCTCCCTTGTGGTTAGAATGCAGTATATGTTCTGGGCAGTACTATAGAGTTTTATTTGGCCTAAGCATAGAGTTCCTGGCTCATAGCCAATTTTACCAAGAGATGGTCTTCAAGTAGAATATTCCTAGCAAAAGGTGATCAGGAAGTTCAGAGTTTCTAAGTGCTGAACTGTGCTTTAGAACATGTACATTTTCAGGAAGTTTCTAGACCCACATAAATATTGTATTTGTTCCTAGTTCCTAGGAGGCTATTTAATACTATGTATATGGAAGGACAATCACCAAGAAAGTTAACCCAACACCCTACAAAGATAAAATGATTTTACTGATAAGATTTAACTTAATTTGGCAGGGACATTTTCAAATTCTAGCAGTTGTCCCATTGTCATTTTTAGTAGCCTCTGATCTTAACCTAAAAATGTTGTTTGTTACAAATAACAAATTGTCACAAATACAATGACAGAACATAATTTTTTTATTGTACAACTTGGAGATCAGAAAGTAAAAGTCAGGTTTAACAAGCTGAAATCCTGATATACGCAGGACATCAGGAGACTGTGGAGAACCCACTCGCTTGCCTTTTCCAGCTTCTATTGGCTGTGGCACTCATGCAAGGTAACATATGTACAGGTTTGAGGGATTAGCGTGTGGAGATCTTTGGAGTATCATTATTCTGATTACCATACACTGTAGTAACAAAAAAACAAGTAAAAAGTTAAAAAAATCAATTTTGAGTCATGAAGCATGTGGGTTTTGGGTACAAGACTTAACTCTGACAATACATTTAAATGTAACTCATTGCCCCTCCATCAATTCTTATCATTCATCTGCCATTCAGATATAGAAACATAAATTATAATAATGTGTGATAACTTTTGGTGATAAAATGCTGTAAGAAGAGAAGGCAAATAGCATAAATTTATGACTGTGTTTATTAGCTACACTCCCCTCTCCTAACATTGCAATATGAACCTAAGCAAAAGCAAGTGAGTTTATGTGGCAAAATCATAAAATTTCCAAACAGAATTTCTTGAGAGCTTTAAGATCTCAATATTATTTTATTGGTTTTTTGCCTTACTAATTCTGTGACATCCTAATGAATTAGACAACTTCATAGAATCATTGCTTAAAGACAGCTTGGTGGATTTCTTTGGTGTGACTAAACAGAGGAAGAGTTGCCTGTAGAAGTGGCAGTGTAGACCGTGGTAGTGGACAAACAAGCAATACAGTAAAATGGAATCCTTCTAAACATATGACTTTTAAAACTAATAGTTGATTTCTAGCACGTTGCCAAGGACATTTCTAATAAGTGTAACTCCATTATTTCCATGTACATTTTAGATAAAAATAATTCAGCACCTTTCATGGTTAAATATTTGTTCATCCATAGCTGAAGACTGCTTTAATCTGTGATGGCATAAAAATAGCCACAAATATTTTGACATTTCTTCTAATGAGAGGTGAGGTCTATGAGTCCTCCCTTGAGTTGGGGCTAGACTCTGACTGTTTAAATAATGTAGTATAGTGAAAATGATGCTATAGAGGTTTTGACTGTAGATTTTAGGAGGATGAGCAGCTTCATTCCTCTTGGTGCATTGACCAACCATGTCAAGGTCTGACTGACCTGAGTCCTCTGTACTGTGAGGAAGCCCTAGCTAATGTTAAGGTCATATAGAACAAGGGCAAGAGAGAGGGAGAGAGACAGAGAGAGGGAGGGGGTTGGGGGAGAGAGAGGGACAGAGAGAGACAGAGAGAGATGCCTTGCTAGCTCTCAGCTCTCTGTTTATTCCAGACATGCAAGTCATTACAGTATCCCAGTTGGGGTGTTTTTGTGGATCAGAGATGAACTATCTTTGTTGAGCCCACTCAAATTTCTGAGCCAAAAACTGAAAAAATAAGAAAATGATGGCTGTTGTATGCAAAATTTAGATTTCAGTGTGTTATATTTTACGGCAGTCATTAATAACTGCATACTCAAAGTGTACACCTGCATTCTTAAACAACCTGGGGGAATCTCCCTATTGACTCTGTTCACACTTCAAATTTTGGAGTTTCTTCAGTTGGGTCATATATGGCTTGTAATGCCTGGCTGATCTCTTTCAATTAATACTTTGTTTAGAATATATGCTTAATTACTGATTCCAGGTTAAACCCAGACTTAAATTTTGTGTTTTGTTTTACACTTTCTGTATATGCCAAAGGCTGACTCTTGTACGTGTAAACTGACCTCTTGATCCCAGAAGTCTAACTGCGAGTTAAGTAGAGACAACCACTGATGAATTTGGGATAGAAAATTTTGATTTTTATTATGGCAACCTGACCTAAGGGGCCATTAAAAAAAACTTAGAACTTTTAGCATTTATTTAACCCTTGCTTTAAAGAGTACACTACATAACATATTTAAATTTTGAAAAAAAAGCTTTTTATATTTCTATTGTTTTCAGAGTATTAAAAGACACAAAAAATCACCATGTCCCAACTGCTTTTCTAACCACTTGAGTTATAATAGTGATCAAAAAGGGCAACAAATTTTACTTTTAGTGGTGAGAAAGAGGAAATGTACATATAAACAAACAACAAATATGTAAGTGATATGTCTGGCCGTTTGGTCCTTTATGGTAGTCACTGGCCACATATAGCTTTTTAAATTTAAATGAAACTTAGTTGTAAATTCAATTTAAAAGCTTCAGTTCCCCAGGCACACTAGCCAACTTTTGAGAGCCCAGACATCTACTATATTGCACAGTATGGATTACAGAAACTTCCCATAATCACAGAAAGTTCTATTGGTTGGACTAGAAAGGTAATGCAAGATAAGGATAGGTGCTCACAATAATTTGAAATTCAAGAGGAACAAAAATATTTCTGAGTGTCTTTTTAGAGCATTATATAGATCTCCTTATGTGCCTCATAAATATCATAATTCTCAAGAGATGATTAATTTTTCTTAGTTGAAAGAAGAAGGTGAATTTGTTGTTGTTCAGCATTCATTAAGGGCACAGTTTAGAATTTCTTCATTTTTCTTTTTTAAATCCCTTTACAAGAAAGAAGAGGTAATATATTAATGATGATCTTTGCTACTTCTGCTGTGGTTGGAATTACACAAAATGTTTACAGATGCTATGAAAGAGCTCTGGATGATGAATGAATATTAATCATGTTCAGATTAATGAATATTTATTGTAAGAAAGAATGTTATAGTAATAAATCAAATAATATTGAAGCCTAAACTTTTGCCATATTTGGATTCAAAGTTGACATTCAAGCAAAACATAATTCACAAAATATTTATTTCAAGAAGATAGAATTTTAATTTAGTTAAATATTACTGAACAAAATATATCAAACTTCTGCCTCTGGCTAATTGGATTTTGATTGCTTTTTAGTTATCATCGTCTGTCTTTGGTTCATCAAAAAGATCTATATCTGCACTCAAATTTTAGTGAAATAATTGTTACTCGCGCATACATATTTCTAAGTTATGATCATGTCATATTACCATTTAAATGTATTTTAGGTGAAATGTTAATGAAGTGGAAAGGCTTACCACTGTGCCACTGAATAAAAAAATTTAACATATAATGCTACATTGGATATTAAAAAGAGCAAAAATATATTGATGAGAGAAATTTAGAACTATTAGTGATAGAAAGTCATACCAAACTTTGAATAAAAAGGAACTTCTTCAATCAGATAAAAGTAACCACAAAAATCTCTCAGTAAATAACTTATTGATGTTAAATCAGAAACAACACATTAATGTTCAGGGTTTTTGTTTTTTTTTTCTTTTTTGAGATGAAGTCTCACTCTGTCACCCAGGCTGGAGTGCAGTGGCACAATCTTGGCTCACTGCAAGCTCCGCCTCCTGGGTTCATGCCATTCACCTGCCTCAGCCTCCTGAGTAGCTGGGACTGCAGGTGCCCTCCACCATGCCTGGCTAATTTTTTGTATTTTAGCAGATATGGGGTTTCACCATGTTAGCCAGGATGGTCTTAATCTCCTGACTTTGTGATCCTCCTGCCTTGGCCTCCCAAAGTATTGAGATTACAGGCATGAGCCACCATGCCAGGCCCTAATGTTCAGTGTTATAGCATTTATTCTACTTGTTATAGCATTTATTCTACTTATTATGAAAGGTCTTAGCATTTATATTTTCATAAAGAAAAAAGAGGGGTGCAGGCAGGGCACAATGGCTCATGCCTATAATCCTAGCAGTTTGGGAGGGTGAGGTGGGAGGATCACTTGAGGCCGAGAGTTCGAGACCAGCCTGGGCGTAGAGTGAGACCCCATCTGTACAAAAAGAGGAAGGGAATAAAGAACAAGAAAAAAGAGGTGCAATGGTTAGAAAGGAAGCAAAACAGCTATTATTATTCACAAATAATATGTAATATGATTATTTAGTTCAATACAAATAGTCACCAGGTTTTCTGTTCAACAACAAGAACATCTATTTTTGGAAGTTGCATTTATGATATAAATAATATTATGGAGTAGTTATGAGTAAAAGTAAGAAAGAAAGAAAAAAAGAAAAAATGATACATGTAAGTTTTACGAAAAAGTATTTAAAAATGTTGAAAGATATTTAGAAAGTTCCAAATATGTGAAAGAAAATGCTATGCTCATAGACAGTCTTCTCCCATAAAGATATATATTGTCCTAAACTACTTTACAGAGTCAACAGAATTCCAATAAAATAAAAGCAAAAAATATGTACAACCAAGGACACACATTACAAAATGGAGGAGAGATGTTACAAGAATAGTTAAGGCATACTAAAAAAGAATAAGATTGACTGGGGAGGGGAGCATTTTCTATGTGGAAAGATATATTTAAAAATCTTAATAGCTAAGAGTATCTGTTTTGCCTCAGCAATAAATAAACACAGCAATGAAAAGGATAGAGAGAGGAGAAACAGACCTAATCATACAGATTAAAAACCAAAACTTTTAGATTCAAGGGTATATGTGCGGTTTTGTCATATAGGTAAACTTGTGTTACAGGGGTTTGTTGTACCGATTATTTCATCAAGTAGGTACTAAGTGTAGCACCTAATAGTTCTTTTTTTTCTGATTCTCTCTCTCCTCCCACCCTCCAACCTCTGATCGGCCCCAGTGTGTGTTGTTCCCCTCTATGTGTCCATATTTTCTCATCACTTAGCTCCCACTTAGAGGTGAGAACATGTGGTAATCCGTTTTCTGTTCCTGCATTAGTTTGTTAAGGAAAATGAAGTCCAGCTCCATCCATGTTTCTGTAAAAGACATGATCTCATTCTTTCTAATGGCTGCAGAGTATTCCATAGTGTATATGTACATTTTCATTATTCAAGCTACCATTGATGGGTGTTTAGGTTGATTTCATGTCTTTGTTATTGAGAATAGTGCTGCAATAAACATGCTTGTGCATGTGTCTTCATGATAGAATGATTTATATTCCTTTGAGTATATACCCAGTAATGGGATTGCTGGGTTAAATGGTATTTCTGTTTTTAGCTCTTTGAGAATTGTCACACTGCTTTCCACAATGTTTGATCTAATTTACACTCCTACCAACAGTGAATAAGTGCTTCCTTTTCTCCCCAACATTGCCAGGATATGTTATTTTTTGACTTCTTGTTAATAGTTATTGTGACTGGTGTAAGATGGTATGTCACTGTGGTTTTGATTTGCATTTCTCTAATTATCAGTTATATTGAGCTTTTTGTTATATGCTTGCTGGTTGCATATATGTCTTCTTTAGGAAAATGTCTGTCCAGTTCCTTTGGTCACTTTTTAAGGGGTGGTTTGTTTAATTTTTTTTTTCTTACAAATGTGTTTAAGTTATTCATAATTGCTGGATATTGGATCTTTGTCAGATGCATACTTTGCAAATATTGTCTCCCATTCTGTAGGTTGTCTACTCACCCTCATACAGAGTTCTGATAGATTACCAATGTTTATTAGTCAGAGTATTTGGAACATCTCAACAAATAAGCTCTGAATATTAGTTATCCACATGAAAAAAAAATGAAATATTGTAACTAGGCCTAAAATCAAACCCAGAAGAATTTTAGAACACAATTCTTATTCTCTAAGATAGAAATTAATTTCTCAAAGTTTAATGAATTTTTCAACTATAACAAAAAAAGACATAGTAACCAAAACGACTATAAAGTAAAAGATGAGCTACACCCTAGCAGAAGATGTTTGCAACATATAGCACGGGAAAAGAATTATTATTCAAACTAAATAAATAATTCCTTCATGCCAATAAGAAAAATCATATAGAAACCACATAGAAAAAACAATTGGCAAATATGTAAATGGAAAAAGGAAACATATATGTGTGTGTGTGTGTGTGTATATATATATATATATATTTTTTTTTTTTTTTTTTTTTTTTTTGCGACGGAGTCTCGTTGTCTCCCAGGCTGGAGTGCAGTGGCGCGATCTCGGCTCACTTCAAGCTCTGCCTCCCGTGTTCACGCCATTCTCCTGCCTCAGTCTCCCAAGTAGCTGGGACTACAGGTACCCACCACCATGCCTGGCTAATTTTTTGTATTTTTAGTAGAGACGGGGTTTCACCGTGTTAGCCAGGATGGTCTCGATCTCCTTACCTTGTGATCCGCCCACCTCGGCCTCCCAAAGTGCTGGGACCACAGGCATGAGCCACTGTGCCCGGCCAACATAGATATATTTTTATCTTATTTATTCATCGGAAAATATAAATTAAACTCATAACGAGATATCATTGTAAAGGACTAGGTTGACAAAAGTTAAAATAAACTAATAATACAAATGTCATGGATACAAAATAGCAGGAACTTTAATAAATTGCTGGTGGCTTTTAAAATTATTATAAACACTCTGTAAAACCATTTGACAATATATAATAAAGTTGAAGACATGTATATAGTAAGACAAAATAATTTTATTTTTAACTGTGTACTTAAGACAATCTGAATATCCACAGTATAATAGACAAATATATGTTGATATATATACAATGGTATATTATATATGAAAATAAATGAACTTCAGATACATATATCACCATAGATACACTTCAACAAAAGAATGCGTGAAAAAACATGCCTAGAGAAGTATTCATGCTATGATTTCATATGTGTAATTAAAAAAAATGTTATTCATATATTATTTAGACATAATATAGATGGACAGGTAATATGTGTGGTTTCTTGCTATTTTTAATCTTTGTAAAAATATGTAGTATATAAAGAAAATATGTATGTTATTTTTACTAGAATTGAGGTGAATTTCATATTTGTTAATTGCTTGCCCAATACCTGGTACAAGACTTCTTGATAAACATAATTATAAAGCTAGATATTATTGTTTTAAATAGTTATTGCCTTAGCATCTAAGACATACCAAAATGGTGAATTTTCTTTGGTTTGAAATGTAGGGCAAAGAGAAATTCCAGAGAGATACGCTATTATTTGGGGGCATCTTTTTACTGAAGAAGTTGTCTATTTGTTGGGACAAAATACTGAGTGCTTTCAACAGCTTCCTAGGGCTAGGGATCCACTGGGGATGGAGATTTTGGAAATCATCCTCTGCCTTGGGTTGAGACTCCCAAAGGGTGCCCTCCCATAAGGTAAGCAAGAATAAAATGTCCCTGCAAGCACTACCACCTGGGTTGCATGCCCTGAATGTCACAAACCACTATAACCCAGGAACCAAGTAGAGACACACAACATTCTCTCTGGTAGAAGAAAACATAATTATATATCTGATATTACTGCAACAAATAACTTTGTAAATACAAAGACAAGGTGCAGTAGGAGATAAATGAGAACTAGTATGAAAAATAAAAAGACTGCAGAAGCATATCTACAGGGATGCCTGAGAACAGCTATGCTTACTATATTTAAACACACAAAAGTCCAATGTAAAAATTTTATAATGAAAAAGGAGACAATATATTTGTACAAACTAAGACATGTTAGAACTGAAAAATAATTAAGAACACAATGAACATATTAAAGACTAAATTAAACAAAATTAAATAAGTAATTGGTACATGGAAGGTCAGAAAGAATTATCTATAATAAAATATTAAATAAAAAAATGAAAATACAGAAGAAAGTGTATAGTATCTTTAAGATACAGGGAGAAAGACTGGCATACAATTTAACACAAATCACAGTACGAGTGAAAGGAGAGAGAAAACCGAAGACACTGTATTAGGAATTGTAGCTAAGAATTTTCTAAAACTAATAGGACATCAGATTCAAGGAAGCTGTCAAATTTGAAACAGGACAAAAATTATTGTACACTACTACACTGCATAGCAGACACACAGAAAAAATCTTAATGTAGCTATAGCGAAAGAAAAACGCATTTATGTAAAGAGCAGTTAGTCCAAGAGTTGATTTCTCAACAGCAACAATGGAAGTCAAAGACTGGGAAATAATGTTTTCAACTGGGGCAAAAAATAATCAAAAAACATAATGAGGTATCACTACCTATTTATTACATAACTAAATTTTAAGAGATGGAAGGAACCAAATATCGGTGAGGATATAAAGCAACTAGAACTCTCATACACAGTTCATGGGAATATAAAATGGTACTTTGAAAACAGTTTAACAGTTGCTTGTAAAGTTAAACATATATATAATTTCCTGTAAATAAAGCTTACTTGGATTTCTCAGTGTTTCTGAAAAGAACCCTAGCCTCCCAAGACACAGAAACAGAAACTTACACAGTAGAAAGTTAAGATTGTTTGCTTTGGCATCCCCTAGAAACATTTTTTACATACTGTAAGGATTAGATTTATTGGTTCCCCTTATGATAGAGATAACTTGTCTGATTCAAAAAGATAAAGACATATCTTCCTTTAAAGTCAAATGTTTATATCCAGGGATAGGCCCTAGCTTAACTGGTAGCACACCACAGAGACTGGTAAGCAATCTTCCTCGATATTGGTATTTCAAGAAGAAATTTGGCTTCAGACACTGAACATATTTCTAGTTCTTAAAAGTTAAGACATTTTGGTCTATCTGGCCCTAAGAGAGATTGCATTTACTTACTAAAGCATTGGAGTAATGAGAAGACTTTTGCAGAGACCAGAATGATAACTTTCTCCTGTGTAAACAGAGAAAAGTCATTTGTTTTCTTATTCCACACCCATGAAGCATCTAGCCACTTGTGTAGGAAAAATTTCCATGGGCTCTCATTGTGTTGCCTCAGGGATAAACTTACCGAAAGGCAAAGAAAGACAATGTACTTATTAATCACTGTGAAGAAATTAATAAGAGATATTTTTCTGATTCAGAACACTCTGTGGGCCCATTGAGGATGAAATTAATAAAGATGAGTATTAAAAACCCAATAATCCTATAACTCAAGAATTCTATTCATAGATGTTTTTCCAAAATAAATGAAAACTTATGTTCCACAAGGACTTCTGAATAAATGTTCAGAGCAGCTATATTCAAAGTGGCCAAAAACTTCCAACAAAACAAAT
Source organism: Macaca fascicularis (assembly GCF_037993035.2). Lineage (NCBI taxonomy): Eukaryota > Metazoa > Chordata > Mammalia > Primates > Cercopithecidae > Macaca > Macaca fascicularis. The sequence continues at coordinate 45,049,252 of NC_088378.1, forward strand.
GCCCTAAAACAGGTGAATGTATAAGTAAATTATGGTATATCTGTATGATGGAATACCCAGAAATAAAAAGGAATAAATCAGTGATATACACAATGGTATGGATGGGTATCATAAACATTGAGCTGAGCAGAAGACAGATACTATAGAGTACATTCTGGGTAATTACTTTTATGTAAAGCTTTTATTTATTTATTTATTTATTTAATCTAATCTGCAGTAAGAAACAGATCAGCAATTACCTGCAACTAGGAGTGGAAGGTGAGGATTTACTGGGAAGAGGAACAATAAAACATATAGGGTGAAGGAAGTTTTGATATTTTTACTCTTTTGGTGGTTACACGGACATATACATTGGGCAAAATTCACTGAAGTGTACATGTAAAATGGAAACATGTATTGCATGTAAATTCTACCTCAATATAGTTGACTTTCAAATTCTGTAAGGGTTGTCATAGGGTAGAAGTGTGCTAAGGTCCTTACTATTCTGTAAGAAAATTATTGCTTAACAGTAGCTTTTATTTCGTTTTGATTAATAGATTTTATTTTTACAGCAGTTTTACATTTACAGAAATATTGAATAGAAGGTATGGAGTTCTCCTTATACCTTCCCCACAATTTTCCTAATTATTAATGTCTCACATTAGTGTGCATTTGTATAATCAATGAACAAATATCGATCCATTATATTAACTAAAGGTCATAGTTTGCATGAGAGTTCACTCTTTGTGTTGTACAGTTCAATGGGTTTTGACAAACATAAAATGTCATGTATCTATGTTTACAGTAGTATACCGGATAGTTTCACTGACCTAAAATCTACCTGTACTCCACTAATGTATTCCTCTCTCCCTTCCTGCAAATCCCTGGCAACCACAGAGCCCTAAAATTTTGCCTTCTCCAGAATGTACAAAGTTGGAATTATACAGCGGTACTTTTCAGATTAGCTTCTTCTATTTAAAAATATGTATTCGGAGCTCCTCCATGTATCTTCATGGCTTTATACCTTATTAACTCATTTCTTTTTAATGCTAAACTATATTCCACTGCAGTGGTGTGCTACTTTTTTTTATTCACTCACCTGTTGAAAGGTATCTTGATGACTTCAAATTTTGACAATTATGAATGAAACTGCTATTCCCTGTTATGTGTGGGTTTTTGTGAAGATATAATATTCAATTCATTTTGGTTAATACTGTGGAGATCGATTGCTTGATTATATAATAAAATTATGTTTAGTTTTGTAAGAAACTGCAAACTGTTTTCCAAAGGAGCTGTACCATTTTCCAATCCTACCAGCAATGAAGGACATATCCTGTTGCTTCACATCTTCAGCAGCATTTGGTCTTTTGAGTGTTTTGAATTTTGGCCATTCTAATAGGTAGTTGGTGATATCTCATTGTTTTAATTTTAAGTTTTCTAATGACAATGATGTTGAGCATCTTCACGTGCTTATTTATCCATATGCCTTCTTTGGTACAGTGACTGAACAACAGCTTTTTCATCACTTGATGTCAGAAGTTATAAGTTCTAGGCTAACCAATAAAATAACTAAAATAGAGTATATAACTGATAGAAAAAAGAGGAATGATTACATAATAAACACTTCATTCAAAATATTACAACAAAAAAAGTAAAAGGAAAAAAGAATACAGAAGCAAGTAGAAAAAGCAGAATAATTTTTGAAACGTAAATTCAAAGATTATCAATGAATTCAACAAATATGAAGTTATTAACTATTCCAATTAAAAGGCAAAAGAAAGCAGAACAAATGCCAATGATATTCTTTCAGCAAGAGATACTATAAAATATAAGATTAGCAATGATATTAAAGTAGATGATGGAGGAAGATATGTAAGTAAATACTAATCTAAATAAATCTATTGTAATTACACTTAAAATCACAAATCATTATTAATTTAAAAAACCCTTTGTAATATGATTTTTTTCCATTTATCAGGGAGAAATATAGACTTGCAAACTCCTTTTTGTTTTCAAGATGGGGTATTTCTCTGTTGCCCAGGTTGAAGTCAGTGGCATGACCACGGGTGACTGCAGCTTTGACCTTCCAGGCCCACCTTAGCCTCCCAAGTAGCTGGAACTACAGGCATGTGTAGTCGTGCCTGGCTAATTTTTTGACTTTTTGTACAGATGGGGTCTTGCTATGTTGCCAGACTTGGTCACGAACTCCTGGGCTCAAGTGATCCTCCCAGCTTGGCCTCCCAAAGTGCTGGGATTACAGCCATTAACCACTGTTCCTGGCCCATATACTCTTAATAACATAACCTCAAACTAGATAAAGCACAAGCTGAAAGACCTAAAAAGAGAACAAATTTGCTACAATAATGGAAAAATTAAGAAAAATACCACAGGAACTGAAAAACATCAAAAATCAGAAAGGTTATAGAATGTTAAAAGCAACAATTAGTAGTGTTACTAATTTATCCCCATTGATAAATTCTTAAAACAGAAACAAAACAAAGATGCCTATTACCTAGTGATATATACAATGATATGGACAGATATCATGAACATTGAGCTGAGCAAAAGACAGACAAACTATGTTTGTTCAGTATTGCACTGAGAGTATTAGACATTCTAACAAATTAACAGCAATAAATATAGGGAATAAAAAAGATTAAAATAAATGTAGTGTGTCTAACAAAACACTATAAAACTAGGTGGCTTGTAAACAACAGAAATGTACTTTTTTTTTTTTTTTTTTTTCCGCCAGATGGGGTCTGGCTCTGTCACCCAGTGGAGTGCAGTGGGTGCCATCTTGGCTCAGTGCAACCTCCACCTCCTGGGTCCAAGCAATTCTCCTCCCTCAGCCTCCTGAGTAGCTTGGATTACAGACGTGCACCACCACGCCTAGCTAATTGTGTGTGTGTGTGTGTGTGTGTGTGTGTATGTGTGTATTTTTAGTAGAGATGGGATTTCACCATGTTGGCCAAGCTAGTCTCAAATTCCTGACCTCAGATGATCTGCCCACTTCGACCTCCCAAAGTGCTGGGATTACAGGCGTGAGCCACTGCACCTGGCAGAAATTTACTTCTTAACATATCTGGAGTCTACGAAGTCCACGCTCAATGCACCAGTGGATTCAGTGTCTGCTGAGGGCCTATGTCCTCATACATGGTGACTTTGTGCACATGTCCTCTTATGGTGGTAGGGATGAGGGCCTCTCTGGGTCTTCTTTCATAAAAACGTTAATCTCACTCAAGAGTGTTCTGACTTCACAGTCTAACCACTGCCCCAAAGCCCTACATTCTACTACCATCACTTTGGGGATTAGAATTTCAACATATGAATTTTGAGGTAACAAAAACATTTATACCACAGTGCATATATATATGTGTGTGTGTGTATATATGTATGTGTGTGTATGTCTATTGAAGAACCAGTTTTGTGTGTATGAGTGTATGTGTGTGTTTATGTATGTGAATTCTCTCCAAGGCCTTTGTAGATTCAATATAAATCCAGGTAAAATTCTAACAAATAAGTATGTCTGATGTCATTTTTATAAATCTGCTTTGAAGGTTAAGAAATGCAAACCTCCAAGAATTGCCGACAGACTCAAAGGAGAAGAAAATGGAAAAATTTACTCGACTGGATGCCAATATTTACTAAATATCTATAATAATTAAGATGGTTTATACAGGTACAGGAATAGATAAATACATGAATAGAATATAAAAAGAGATATAAGAACACAAAATGAGACCGAATATGCATGGAGAGAAAGACACTGCTTTCAATAAATGTTGCTGGGAAGAAAATGGCTAGTAATGTGGGAAAAAATGGCTACATATTGAGGGAAAAAAAAAGAAGACCAAGTCCTTTACCATGCATCACACACAAAATCACATATGAAGTACAGATTCAAATGTAAAAGGCAAAGCAATCAATGGTATATGTGATGGTTAATATTAAGTGTCAACCTGATTGGATTGAACGATGCAAAGTGTTATTCCTGGGTGTGTCTGTGAGGGTGTTGCCAAAGGAGATAAACATTTGAGTCGGTGGACTGGGGCAGGCAGACCCGCCCTCAGTGTCGTTGGGCACCCTCGAATCAACTGCCGGTGCGGCTGGGTTAAAGCTGACTTGCTGAGTCTTCCGATCATCATCTATCTCTTGTGCTGGATACTTCCTGCCATTGAATATGGAACTCCAAGTTCTTCAGCTTCTGGACTCTTGGACTTACACCAGCTATTTGCCAGGGCTCTCAGGCCTTCAACCACAGGCTGAAGACTGCACTGTCAGCTTCCTTACTTTTGAGGTTTTCTGACTCAAAGTGGCTTTCTTGCTCCACAACTTGCAGACAGCTTATTATGGGACTTCACTTTGTAATCATGTGAATCAATACTCCTTAATAAACTCCTTTTCATATATGCTTCTACCCTATTAGTTTTGCCCCTCTAAAGAACCCTAGTACAGTATACACGTTAAAATAAGACAAATGCTAATGAACACATAGTAAGGATTTATTAAACAACACACAAAAAGAAAGCTATGTATGTACTGTCTACTCTGTGAATATGTATATACACACAGGATACATATGTGTGTCCACCTTGTATGTATGTACATACACACAGGAAAAAAATCGTATATTGTATAGAAGATAAAATTTACAATATTTTTAAATGGCTGCATTGTTTGAGAGTCAAAACTGAAAAAGTGAAAAAAACATGGCTATTCACATATAGATGATCATACAGTCACCAAAATGAAAGAACAGGCAAAGATGTCTGATATATTTTTCAATGATAATATTGAACAAAAGAAGCCAATCTACAAAAATGTGCACATTTTATTTTTAAGAAAGGATAATCAGTTAATAAAACTATAAAGAAATACAAGAAAGTAATGATAACACAGCTCTTTGTAATAAAGCCTGATTCCATTTTTCAGGTTTGATTACTGAGAGCATTGAAACTCCCACCTCTCTGTCTTTCCATCTTGCCCTGTATCTGAGCAACGCAATAATAAAGTCCTCCTTTATTATGAAATAAACATGCTCACTCCCTTAGTGCCAGGGAAGTTCCAACCACACAAGGCTGAAACTCTGTACAATGTAAGGACCCTCATCCTAGCCCCAGAACCTATCTACAATAAAAGACAAAGCAGTCACTTGTCCTTTCTCTCTCGAATTTTACAGACCTATTTGAGAGCCTCCTCTTCTGTCCCAGGAAAGCCTCATTATATGAGTAATAAGCCCCTCTTTCTGCCTGCCATGTGGGATCATCAGTCTCAAGATCTGAACCATATGTTGGTTGGAGGTTTGCTCCTACTGCACACCCTTGCATGGTGTAGTCCCCAAATTGCCTTTATAGTGGTTATCTGTGGGAGTTGGGGAGGAGAATGCCATCAGGTAAGAGCACACTGGAGTCTAGTTGGGGTACATGGATGCTTCTTTTCTAACATCGATAAAATTTGCATTTGTCTTTATATTGTTATATGTATGTTTTATGCTTCATAATTAATACAAGAAAGATAATGCAAAGGGATTACAAACACAACACCTGAGATAGTTGTTACTCATCACAGCAAGGCAGATGGCTACCACTGAAGAAACAGACACACAAGTCTTCGAAATTATGTTTCACAAGCTCACTGGTAGTTCCACTGATGTATGATGATGATGAAAATGATTATGATTATTAGAAGAATACATGAGTATTATGTATGGTATTAAATATTTTAGAACAAAACTTTTTTTTTAAGAATGAAGCAAGTTGTTTTGTTACAAAGCATAAAAAGCTTATAAGGAAGTAACCTAGGATTTTGGGGGGTAAAATTGAAGTACAATTTGGACTCCATAATAACATTTGTGATTTTATATTTTTTTCTATATACTACAGTGGAAATGATATTTTGAATGAAAGCTGCACATCATTTTAGCTATCATTTCTAAAAGAATAAACATGTTTAGTATGCTCATTTATTACTACCACAGAGAAAGGGACAACTAGTTATCTCAAGTTCTAGGAGTGTGAGATGGGAATACTCATTTTCCAAGATAAGGTTATAATTTGACACCGAGCAAAGCTGAGTCTGACACTGAGAAATCTTATCTCTAATCAGAGATATCTAACAAGTGAGTAATATAATTCGAATTAGATTACGAAAAATGTTTATTCATAAGCTTCTTGCTTGTGAACTTTTCTTTTGATTGTGTGTTATGTAAAAGCCAGACAGAAACACAATGCTTTTTGTTCCCTCATAGTAGTCTTTATCTCTTTATCCCCTGTATTACATTTCTATTTCATTTGGTAAAGCTTTTATTCAAATTATTGTTTCTATTTTAGTAAAAGAATAAGGTAATGTAACAAAAATTATGATTGGTGTTCAAATTTTAGATGCAATTTTACTCTCATAAATTTAAATTCTCCTGTGTGCTTCTTTATTAGTTTGCACATTTGAAAATGTGAAAGCTTTCCAAACTATGTTTTAGTGTAAGAATATCTTTAGAAACAATGTGTGCTTTCATAATTCCTTTCAGAAGAGAGGGAAATATAAATACATAAATCATAGAAACTAAACTTATACAGGCTGCATATAAAGAGCCAAATCAAAAAATTGTGTCATGATAATATTCCAAGCAATTAATTTGTGTTTTGTTTTCTTAATATTTAACCACCCCCCTCCCCATTAAGTTAGTTGAAAGTAGAAGTTTCCAGAGGAGAACCCCGCTTCTGGCTTTTGTTTTAGATACATGAGATTTATGGGGCAGAGTTGGCTAAGAAAAAGACATACAGGTAGATTAGTGACATTGGTACTGGGGTTTTAGCAGTAATTGAGATTTCCACAAAACCAGCAAGGAAGTTTTGGTTTCAAATTAAATAAAGACTGTGATCCATGCTCCATCCCCTGCCTGATCACTGGAATTGGAGACAAGATTTCAGACAAGAATGATTAGACAACACTATCAAATAGGAAGACAGGCTCTTGGGCACCAAGACTTCCAATCAGGGAAAAGATTACAAAGGCTAAGCTTTTCCTTCCTTCCTGGGCCAAGCTGAGTTAGGTTAACATGCCTATTGCAGTTACCCACCTGGGCCTCCCAGAATACCCTCCTTTGATTTGGAACCTTGCCCACTATTTACATCAAGCTCTTGGGTAGTGTGGGAGTAAAATCGACAATCCTGCCAAACTAATAGGAAAATAGAGTATTTAATTCGAGTTGAATACTATTTTTGAAATATAATGGTCCCAGTACAGTGGCTTACTCTTGTAATCTCAACACTTTGGGAGGCAGAGTGGGGAGGATCACTTGAGGCCAGGGGTTCAAACCAGCCTGGACAACAAAGAAAGACCCTGTCTCTATAAAAAATTTAAAAATGAGCCAAGCATGCGAGCACAAGTTATAGTCCCAGCTACTTGGGAGACTGAGACAGGAGGATCCCTTGAACCCAGGAGCTTGAGGTTAAAGTGAGCTGCTCATTCCTGGGGATAGAGTGAGACTCTGTCTCAAAAGAAATAAAGAGAGAGAGAGAAAGAAAGAGAAAATTTATCACTTCTTGCACACTTGAGTATAGTGCACCTAGAATTATGTGTGTGTACTTAGAATTATGTTTATTTTGCTGAATCATGGTCTTCTATTTGGTCTTCTAATAAATGTTTTATTTTTTTCCAAAGGTGTTACATATTCATTTGTCTTCTCCTAATTTTATTTAAATAAAGCAAGACCCACTTGATATTCATATAACGTTACAAAAAAAAATTTGTTAGAAACAGTAAATTGGCATCACGGATAGAATTGTTGCCCTATTTTTTTCATGTCTTTTATTAAACTCAGTGAATTCAGTCTGTTTCAGACACTGCCTGCAGCTTTTTGGGAAAAAAGACACATGTTTTCATGTATTTTATATAATTTACATTCAACAAAGATTTAAAAAGTAATTGAGTACAGGTTCATGAAGAAGTTTATATGTAAAAAAAAAAGTAGACAGGGAAAGGGGTTCCTGCTAGTAATTTAGAGAAAATCATGTGAATTATGCTTTTAGAACAAAATTTAATGAAATTGTGCTAAAGATAAGGTTTATAAAAAATATTCCGCATAATTTTAAGCCCATGAATACATAAACACAATTATGATTCAAAGTTAAAATGTTCTAGTGTCAAACTTGGTACTGCTGCCAAAATATTAACAGAAAACAGAATATTTGGCACATAGAACCTATCGGTATTTTTGAATAACGCTAAAAATTATGGGAAATAGACAATATTTTTCATCATGTAGTAATGTTGGTATTCAGTTTCTGAAATAACAGAAATATAAAATGAAAATGAGTTATAAGCTTTCTCTGCTGACGTGTTAGTGAAAATTATCATGAAAGAATTCTCTATATTACAAATATTCCAGAAGCCTCAGTTTTTAACACACCAATGAACTCAGGACTGAAATGGCTGGCACAAAGATCTTGACTTTTAGAAGAGTCCTTAGTTTATGAATTTTACTGACTTACATTTAAAACATCAACCTCATACTCTTTTTCTTTTTCAGGGTTGAGTTTATAATTACAGCAGATGAAACAACTTAGAAAAGTAGAGGTAGCTGACTTTTTGCTAGAAGCATGCATTCTAACAACAGCCAGCAATGAAGAGCCATAACTGAAAAACAGACATGAAGGATGAGAACAAAGAAAAAGCACTGATACAGAATTACAAATGCACAGCAACATTTGTAATTTAAAGTTTAAGGAAATAATTTCGCATTCTGCAGTAGCACACATTAACATCTTACCTTGTAATCAAGCAGAAATAAATTACCTTAATAACTCCAACTCGTCATGTAGAAAATTTTAGAAAAATTTGACATTTTCAAGGAAAATGACATATAAATCTCCAAATTTGAATTAAATGACTTACATACTCTTCAAATTCTTCAGAACCATGTATTTTTTGAGTCAAATGTTCTATGATAATCTAAGTATATGGGGATTTTTTTTTGACTTGCATTCAGTTCTTATGTCTCTCATGATAGAAACTAAGAAAGATTCCTATGTGTTTCATGTTCAATGTTTTTTACTTTTGTTTTGGCATTTAAAGATCATGAAGAAAGAACAAAACTTGACAGAAAGAATGATGCTGGAGAATGGTCTAGGCTCATTCACTAGATAATTTATTCACTTTCATTAAAATATATTTTGTCATTAAATATATGTGTGTTTTATGGAACATTATTTAAAATATCAGGAATATATGGACTTGTCTCTTAATTTTGAAGGATATTTAACAAGCCATGTGGTAAGCTGAATGCCTTTCCCAAACTGTCCACACCATGATTCCTTGAACCTGTGAATATATTAGGTTACATAACAAATGGGATGTGCAAATATAATTAAGTTTATGAACCTTAAATAGGGAGATTATCCTGGATTGTTCTGTGGACACCATGTAACCACATAAGCCCTAAAAAGGAGAGAACATTCCCTGGCTGTTGTAAGAGAGGAATGGTAGTAGAATTCAGAGAGATTCAAACTATGAGAAAGACTTTCTGGTTTGAAGATGCAGGGAGAGCATGACGAAGAACACAAGTGGCATTAATTTGCTGACAGAGGCTACTGCTGGACAGTGGGACCTCAACCCTGCAACTCCAAGAAAAATGAATTCTGCCAACAACCTAAGGAGCTTGGAAACAGACTCTCCCAGAGCCTTCAGATAAGAGCCTTGCACAGCTGACATTGATTTTGGCCTTGTGAGACCCAAAACAGAAAAACTAGCTGAATGCACCTCAACTTCTGACCTACAGAGCTATGAGAAAAATAAATGTAGATTGCCTTAAGTCACTAAATGTGTGGTAATCTGTCATAGCAGCAAAACAAATATAAGCCATTACACATTTATATTTTTTAAAAGACAGTCACATTTCAATGATGTGGATAATTAAACTGTGTGGAATGCTCAATTACTTAATAAAGCCAGAAAAATTAACTTGTTCTTCAGATTGTGGTACCCAAGGTACATAGTTTTTCACCATGACTCTGTATTGATTCTGTTTCTACAAATGAGAACAGAAATATTTACCATAAAAAATCTCTTATAAAGAACTCAGTTACAGATAAAAAGGAAAGAAAGACAGCCATAAGTTAATTTTGCTCAGCAAGTTATGAGGTTAATGTCTAAAGGCCTTATAATGATATAACTCCATATCAATACCATCAGTAGTACTTACAGATATTATAATCAAAGGATATCAGATAGAAGAAAATATTTTAGTTAAAAGATACTTGAAAATAATGGGAAATGAGAATCTAGAAGAACTAAATATTAAAAGAAATCTATTGACAAAATCGTTCTATTTTAGAATACATGTGGCTAAAACTTACATACCTCCTGAATTTCCAAAGATATATGTTTATTTATCTAGCTCTTTCTGCTCCTCACAAACACATGCAACACATAATCCACTCCATTTGTATTTTATTTTTCTTCAGAATTGTGTTGAAAAAACCTTACACATATATGGAAAAAATAGGTGTTAAACTGAAATTGAGAAATTATTTTATTTCCTATAGGGAAAAAAATAATTCATAGATCATGGATTAAGACAATTTTCTTTTCATATCCTTTCTCATTTTATTCTAGATGAGGTTTAAAAAAATATTGGATAAGTTAAATCATCTATTGAATATTTTAGATCCTTCAGTCCTATCTACATATATTGAAGTAGGGAATTGCACTGTGTATTGTGTGTTTCCATGTCTTTCTTTATGCAGTTGATCACCACAAGTCAAGTACTGTGCTCTTTTCATTCTGCTAGGTTTTGTGCTCATAACAATATTGTATAATAGGTGTTACAGCCCTCTTTCCTTCAGATAAAAGAAAAGTTTTGTAAAATTTAGAAATCTGTCAAAGACCCTTAATTAATCAGTGGTGGAACACATGTTTGAATCCAGAATCATCTTATTTCAGAATATATGCCTTTTCACCTATGAGTAGTTATATGTCTCATAGGAGAGTCTTAAACAAGCAAATGAAATTATCCTTTTCCAATAAAATGCTAAAGTTTTTATAGTAAAGGAAGCTGTTTTATGCAATCAATTCTAATCAACTGATTAGCAAAGTATGGAGAAAATATTACCTGGCATCATTCATGGTAAACAAGTTATGATGCATTTCCTAAAATCCTGAAAAATAAAATAATCTCATTAGTGTGTTTAAACCATTTTAAATCCCAGTGATATAAATCCATTTTGCACAATTTAAATTAAGACATTACAAGTTCTCAGTAAATAAACATTAATGAGTATGCATAAGTATTATCAATTCAGTTTACTATTTTTATATGTATTAAGATAAAAGTATAAGCAATTATTCTTAATGAGCTTAATGAACCTTTTAAAAATTTTTGTATAGATTTCTTATGCATGTTTAAAACATTATGAAAGAGTTGTTGATATGCTCGAAATAAAATATAATTAAGAAATGAATTATAGGCCGGGCGCGGTGGCTCAAGCCTGTAATCCCAGCACTTTGGGAGGCCGAGACGGGCGGATCACAAGGTGAGGAAATCGAGACCATCCTGGCTAACACGGCGAAACCCCGTCTCTACTAAAAACACAAAAAATTAGCCGGGCGAGGTGGCGGCGCCTGTGGTCCCAGCTACTCGGGAGGCTGAGGCAGGAGAATGGCGGGAACCCGGGAGGCGGAGCTTGCAGTGAGCTGAGATCTGGCCACTGCACTCCAGCCTGGGCGACAGAGAGAGACTCCGTCTCAAAAAAAAAAAAAAAAAAAAAAAAAAAAAAAAAAAAGAAATGAATTATATCAATGTATAAATATTTCCACATCTTGATTTAGCAGTATAATTTAAAATTTGTTTTTCCACCAAAAGAAACATCAAAAAGCTTACAGCAAAATAAGATAGTAGGGTGTCCTAGAAGCCAAGAGAAAAATAGATCAAGAGTGAGATGTGGTCAACATTTCAAATGTCATCAACATAGTGAATAATATATTATTCAAAGAAGAACCACTGTATTGAGCTACATGGAGCTCATTGGTGACTTTGAAAAGAACAGTTTCTGGCCGGGTGGAGCTTGCAGTGAGCTGAGATCCGGCCACTGCACTCCAGCCTGGGCGACAGAGCGATACTCCCTCTCAAAAAAAAAAAAAAAAAAAAAAAAAAAAAAAAGAAAAAAAGAAAAGAGGCCGGGCGCGGTGGCTCAAGCCTGTAATCCCAGCACTTTGGGAGGCCGAGACGGGCGGATCACGAGGTCAGGAGATCGAGACCATCCTGGCTAACACAGTGAAACCCCGTCTCTACTAAGAAATACAAAAAAAAAAACTAGCCGGGCGAGGTGGCGGGCGCCTGTAGTCCCAGCTACTCGGGAGGCTGAGGCAGGAGAATGGCGTGAACCCGGGAGGCGGAGCTTGCAGTGAGCTGAGATCCAGCCACTGCACTCCAGCCTGGGCTACAGAGCGAGACTCCGTCTCAAGAAAAAAAAAAAAAAGAAAGAAAAAAAGAAAAGAAAAGAACAGTTTCAGTTGTAGGGTAGATTTGAAAACCACAATAGAGAAAAGTTATGAGAGCATAGACAAAGGGGGATGAACAGGGTATAGTTAAGTATAGACAAGATCCTGGAATTTTTCTTGTAAGATACTGCAGAATAATTGGTCAATGTATGGAAAAGGCAGGATGAAGAAACTTTGTTTTTCTAAATAAATTAATAATTTAAAACATATTAGAAAAACACTATGTTAGAAGCTATGGTGATTTTTAATTTTTATATTGCTTATATTTTTAGTAAAATATTTCCAATTTTATTTATTTTATTTTATTTTATTTTATTTTATTTTATACTTTGAGACAGAGTCTCTCTATGTTGCCCAGGCTAGGGTGCGAGTGGAACAATAATGGTTCACTGCAGCCTCGACCTCCTGGGCTCAATTGATCCTGCTACCTCACCCTCCTAAGTATTTGGGACTACAGTCGTGCACCACCAGGCTCAGCTAATTTTTAATTTTTTGTAGATATGGGATCTCACTGTGTTGCTCTGACTGGTTTTGAATTCCTGGGCTCAAGTGATCCTTCTCCCTTGGCCTCCCAAAGTGCTAGGATTGCAGGCATAAGCCACTGTGCCAAGCCCTCCAATTTTATGTACTTTAAGTACAAGTGCATTTTACACTTTAGTTTTTTACACCACTGTCAGGAGAAAAGCTATGTAAAAAGTCTTGATTGAATCAACATCATAATTGACTTTGCTCAAATTATGAAAAACTATTTATAATAAAAATATTTTTATTTTCTTTTTTATCTAAACATTGGTTCAGAAGGTGCAGGCCCCAAGCCTTGGTGACTTACACATAATGTTGGGCCTGTGGGTGAACAGAAGTCAAGAATCAAGGTTTGGAAAGCTCAGCCTAAATTTCAGAGGTTGTATGGAAATGTCTGGATGTCCAGGCAAAATTTTGCTGCTGGGGCAGAGCCCTCATGGAATACCTCTGCTAGGGCAGAGCAGAAGGGATATGTGGGGTCAGAGCTCCCACACAGAGTCCCCAGTGGGGCACTGCTTAGTGGAACTGTGAGAAGAGGTCCACTGTCTTCCAGACCCCAGAATTGTAAATCCACCAAAAGCTCAAACTGTGTCCCTGGTAGAACTACAGACACTCAACATTAGCCTATGAAAGCAACAGGAAGGAGGCTGTACCCTGTAAAGTCACAGGGGCAGAGCTGCCCAAGACCTTAAGAAACCACTTCTTACATCGCTGTGATGTGGATGTGAGACATGGAGTCAAAGGAGATCATTTTGGAGCTTTAAGATTTGACTGCCCCATGGGATTTTGGATTTGCCACTGGATTTTGGACTTGCATGGGACTTGCATCAATCCCCCATAAAAATTGAGGGATTACAGTATATATTTGATATAAATATATATACACACATATATAAGTATATAATTTTAATCCTATTATATGACATACAATTACATTGTTGATTATACACACTCTAATTCATAAGAGGCATTTTACAGCTTACATACATTATCTTACACAAGTTCCTGGGTACTAATTCTAGTTCCATACATATTTAATCTATGTATTTTTTTCAAAAGAAGGCATTGTGACAGGAAATCAGGAACAGAAATAGCATTGATAGTCCTTATCCCAACCAGCTTACTTTCTAATTAAGAGACAAACTTAGTCTATAGTGATCATAAATATTAGGAAGAATATGATAAATGCAATGAAAAAATGATAAAAAAATTTTAAAGTGATAAATAAAGGAGATGTTATGGTATCTGAATGTTGAAAGAAAGAAATATTTCAGAGTGTTAATGTGAGAAAAGACAACAAAGTGAAGAATATGATAAGAAAAAGTTCAGAAGTAGGAAAGCACAATACATTTGTGAAATATATACAGTTTGGATGGAGCATTGGTTGGAAAGGAGTAGGGAACAAAGTTAAAATTGTAGGGTGGGATCATACTGTGGAGCAGCTTTAATGTCAAGGTGATTCATTGTATAACATTTATCTAAGTACCAGTAGATAAAGTAAATAAATTTATTTTAAGCATGTTAATCAAAATTTACATTGCTCAAATGTTCACTGAAGAGAAATGTACTCTATATTTTTGTAGTGTATATGTCAATTCTTATTATTTGGTATGTCCTAACATGTTATATGCCAGATGTATCTTATTTTCAAGTTCAGAAGTACATCTATTTAAAGTAGGGTGTTTTATCTCTTGATTAGCTGGAATGACATTTTGATCACAAGTTTGTTTTTTTTTTCTGTCTTTTTTTGTATCATGGATTGTATTCATTAAGCTTTTAATAGGAGAAAGAAGGAATGTAGTAAACAGAGTAAAATCAATTATAACTCAATTCAGCTCTTGAAATTTTCTAGAATACTTGTACAACATAAAAATCATAACCCTAGAAATTTCTTCTCCTTAGAGTATATATATATTAATTTGAGCTGTTCCGCTACAGCTTTCTTATAATAGCTCCTCCACCCACGCCAGTCCTTGTTAAGACTAAGATCTGAAATACTGTAGGCTTAATTCTCCTTCAAACCAAGGAAAAACATTTTTTTCTTTACATTTACAGAGCATTTAACTGAATTCTGTATATTTTATTTCCTTTTGACGCATAACTTCAAAAGAAAGGAAGATGTCCCATGCTTTCCACAAAAGAATGACTCAGAGTTAAAGCTGTCTTCTAAGTAATATTATATAAGCAATTTTTTCAAAAATATATTACTTAAAATATTAGACCATCTGTTTGAAAAATTTAGGGCAATAATTTCAACACATAGGAAATTAGTAATTATAAAAATGCTGCATGCAAAATTGAACCAATGCTGAAACAGAATAATAAATCAACATCCCTGAAAATAAATGAATTGCTAATCCAAATGCTCACTTCCTTCCTCTCCTTACCTCAAAGATTTCTGAACAAGATAGATGTGTTTCAGGTTAGCATTACTAGACCTTTAGGATATTTCTTCTGAATTGTACACAACATGCTTCAGAGAACAGAAAAAGAGAGAATTTCCCTCTTATCATTTTTAACAACATTATTGAAGTGACATGCAATAAACCACACCGATTTAAATCAAACAATTTAATAAATTGTGTCATTTGTTTATACCCTGAAACAGTCACTATAATCAAGATATTGAGCAAATTCATCTCACCACAAGTTTTTGCTGTCATTTTGCAATTCTTCCTTACATCTCTTTCCTAGATCTTCTGAAAGCATTGATCTATTTTCTGTCAATACAGATTTGTTTGTATTTTATGAGATCTAAGTAAATAGAATTATGCAGTAGGTACTCTTTTGGGGATCTAACTTCAATTCTGGATCATTATTCTGATATTCATCCATGTTGTAGCCTGTATCAACAGTTACTTAATTCTATTGCTGAGTAGTGTCCTAAATGTGAGGATGTACTACAATTCGGTTTGGTTTTGTCTTAAATTCATAGTCATTTTGTGTTGTCTCCAGTTTGGAGTTTTTATGAATAAAGTTTCTATGGATAAGTGTTTTACACAATTACCCTATGAGGGTTTTTTGTTTATTTATTTATTTATTTTATTATTATTATTATTATTATTTTTGAGATGGAGTCTCGCTGTTGTAGCCCGCGCTGGAGTGCTATGACGCGATCTTGGCTCACTGCAACCTCCACCTCCCGGGTTACAGGTACCCGCAGCCACGCCAGACTAATTTTTGTATTTTTAGTAGAGACGGGGTTTCACCATGTTGGCCAGGCTGGTCTCGAGCTCCTGACCTCAGGCTATCCACCCACCTCGGCCTCCCAAAGTGCTGGGATTACAGGTGTGAGCCACCACAACGGGCCTGTTTCTTTATTTTTATACCTGTAATTTATAGATGAGGAATTGAGTCTTACATATGTAACAGGTTAATTCTTCATCTATAGGTTAACCAAAACTATTCAATTAATAAAGAATGAATAGTGATTCAAAATCATGTCTGTTTAACTTCAAGAAACATCCTTTACTATTTATCTTCATCGAACCAGTGAAAAGAAATTATCAAATGTACCTTATAATGTGAAATGTTTAGTCAGGTCATGATACTGCTGTGAACAGAAGGACATCATTACAACCATGGTTATTCTTAACTTCTGAGACAGATTAATTTTTCACAGCTCCCAAGATTCCAGTTATTAAATATAGAATGCAAAATATGTCAGCATTATGGTTTAAATTAAATTTTAAAGTGCAAGAAACTGTACGAAATAAATATATCATGAAGTACCATCATTTAGGCTCAACAATAATGGCATATTCAGGGTGAATAAAAGAAAAATGATAAAAAGAAGTTTACATTGTCACTATGTGAGAGTAGATGAACAAAGCCAAAAGGCAGTCTTAGAAGAAACTAAGACTTTGCGTATTTGTAGATAAACATTTCCAGTGATTTCAGGCTGTAGATATTAATGTGACCATAATAGATGTGTTTCACATATATATTTCTCCTACCAATATGTTACATTTCAGATAGATTTCCTATTTAGAAGTGTGAAATATTATGCAATGATTGGAAGAATAGCAAAATTGTGAATGTACACACTGAGTCTTGTTTTGTTTTACAGTTTATTCTTATACTTTTTGTTATACATTGTTTGCAGATACTTTATTCCCTGGGAAGTACACAAAATGGAGTTATGGCTGTCTATCTGGGATAGTGTATTTGCCTTTTAGAATGATAGCTTTCATCACATTAGAGTAAAATTGGTCAAGCCTGTTTAGAAAAGTCAAGAAGAGAACCCTAGAGACCTTTTAGTCACAACTAAGGATGTGATATGGATAAAAGGATATAAAGAAAGGCACAAAACAGAACGATTTCCTTAAGATTAAGCTTTGTTAAAATCAAGTATCATAAGCAAGTGTTCCAAACCAAGGATCAGACTTTCTATCTAAGAATGTGAAGGATTAGCAATCCTTGGATATCGAAGTGGAAGGAAGGTGAACATTAGAGAAATCTGACAATAGGGCTTAGATACTGGACTGAAGTAATGAGAGGCCGTTTGGAGAATGGGAGTGAAGTCAGAAACTCTGGCACTGAGAAGAAGAGGATGCACAACAAAAGATCCAGAAACTGGAGACGTGTCACAGAATATATGGATGACATTTCAATGAATCGAAGTTATGTAGTAGAAACTCAGTTTCAAGAATATTTTGGAATAAGGCAAGGACAAAAGACTTGGGGACTCAAGATCTAAGTGGGGCTAGCAGTCAACTGATACACTGTTGATTAAGTGACCCCAACTCATATATTCTCTGGCTAGAAAGAGAGACAATCCTTCGGAGTCAGGTCCAATAAATTTCTAAATTTTTAAGAAAAAATTAATTGTGACAATCTTGAAGCATAAATACTGCAGAGACTAGGGTTTAATCTGTCCATTATGTGCATAGTCCTAACCAAGATAAAATATATCTCTGGTATCCCCATGCTCAATTATTTGCAGATTGAGGTTGAATTAATGAAACTCTATACAGATCTAGGGTTCTGATCTTGTATAAAATCTGCTCTATCAACTGAGATACTCAATGCCATATTTGAAATTACTGGAATGTCACATATGCAAGACTCACATTGTTCACATGAATAGAAATATCCATGAAAAATCTCTACATTTTACAAAATAACTAAATAATAAAAAGAAAAAGACAGAAGCAAAGCTAGAAGATTTCTATTCTAGATAAGAAAATCATATCTGAGAGTATGGCAGGACTCCTTTTTTTTCCCTAAGGAATGCTCAAGGAAGAGAAAAATGGGTAAAGAGGCCAATATTTATTATATGCTTTTTATGAGCCATAAAAACACAGTTATCTCACCTGTTTCTCACAAAAGCCACAGTGCTTATTACCACCATATTACATATGAGTATCCTAAAGAAGATATGAAGTATCTCATCACATGGGTAACAAAAAATACAGTTCAATTTTAAAATGCATTTGTGTCTTTCTAAAGTTTGACTGCTTTAAAATATACCAGACTGCTTGCTTAATTATAAAATTGACTCTAACTGGATCATAGCCATTTATATAACTCAGATTGCAGAGCATATAATAATAACTATGAATATGTCTCTGAATAATTAGATGCAGAATGTACTCCCATATTTACTTAATATGTTTATGAATCTTTAATTTAGTGCTAATAGTTTCCTTACTACACAGTTCTTTGCTTGGTTTCTTAGTAGTGGTTTTAAATACACTTTAATTTCCTTTGATTAAATATTAAGCTCCTTTATAGCAAGACCGTAGGCAATTTATTAATAGTTTGCACAGCACAAGAAATACATTTTTAATTATATTCTATTGGATGCATCCCAGTTTCCCTTTTTCAATGTTCTTTACCCCTTTTCCCATTTGTGTCATTTCTCTTAATCTTTTCAGACAGATTGTATAATAATTTTTTAAATGACATGGATTGTTTATGATTAAGAAATTTTAACAGTAGATACATATTTCTATATCTTCTGATCATCATGAATTCATTATGCTATACATATTTATGGACACAAACTTCATGTTACGCATTCTTCTTCATAACAAAAATGACCAAACTCCTGGATATAATTCAAGGAGTGTTATTTTACTTGACAGATTCCTGGTTTTATAAAATATGACTTTTGGACAACTTTCATCAGAAAACCTGAAGGGCTTGTTAAAAATGGACACTTTTCGCTCCTGTCCTAGACTGACTGAATTAGAATAAGTCAGAGCAGAACACAAGTCTGCAGTTTTAAAACGACATGGAGGAATTATTATGTACCCAAAAACTTACAGCAAATAATCTGGTAAAAGCCCCTTAAGGTACTGACCCTTCTTGAAGTCAGACACTTCTTTGAAGAAGTAAGCTGTTATGTAAGTGATCATGTTGGAGAAGCCACATGGCAAGGGACTATGAGCAAGTTCTCAGAGCTGAGTAGCCTCTACTTAAGAAACTAAAACCTTCAGTTCTGCAGCCACAAGTAAATGGATTCTGCCAACAAACTGATGGGGCCTGGAAGTGGATCTTTACCCCATCAACATCTAATGAGGCTTCTGCTGACACCTAGATTGCACCTTAGTGACATTCTAAAACAGAGGATAGTTAAGCCCAGATAAGCTATGCCTGACTTTTGAATGGTAAAAACTGTGACATAATAAATGTGCATTGTGTTAAGCCATTAAATATGCTTAAAAATTGAAACATAGAAAATGAATAGAAACATGTATAGCTAACAACATATGTTATCACACTGAATATTCCTACAACATAGACACATTTAATATATACACTTTACTGTGGAGGAGAAAGAATTTTTAAATAAAATATTATATCCATGGTCATATAGCCAATAAGTAGGAGAAATAACATTTAGTAATATTTGATCCAAAAGTGCCTAAGTCTAGGAACCATTTTCATATAAGACCATTAGGAGACCAAAAGATCAATATAATATGAGACACTTACGGGTGAAGATTTCCCAAAATCATTAATATCCTTCCTAACAATTCTAACAATTTTATGCTTCTGTATCTACAGGCCAATGAAGTATGTATTTATATATTTAAATTAGGACAAATATATATTATATGAGAAATTAACATCTATGTCTGTCATCAACTTGCTGGTAGGCAAGCAACTATAAGTGGCTTTTCTAATCTGTGTTGAGATCAATGCTGTGTAGGAGTAAATCCAGACTCTTGTAAAGTGCAGAGTATGTACATCAGGTAAAACAGCAATGGATACTAGCTAGTAGTTATTTTCTAGGCCCATGTCTTAGTTCCAATAAGGTGAACCTGTCCGAATAAAGTAGAAACTCAGCAGGCAGATTGGGATCTACTGGCCCCTGAGCATCTTGCCAAGCTATGTAGGCTGACAAGTGCTAGCCTGGAAGTCATGCAGAGTAAATTCTCATTTTGGAAACACCTGAATGAGACTTAGGGACTTGCAGGTTGCAGACTTGTAGGACCTCTCGGCTCAAAATCACCCTCTACCCTCATCCCTACATACAGGTCCTTTAGGTACTCTAGATAATAAACTATGATCCATGGACCAAATCTCACTCAACACCTGTTTTTGGATGGCTCATGAGTTAAGACTATTTTTTTATTTGTTTTCTTATTTTTTTTTTTTTCTGAGACTCTGTGATATGGTTTGGGTATGTGTCTCCACCCAAATCTAATCTCAAATTGTAATCCTCACGTGTCGGAGGGGAGTCCTGGTGGGAAATGAGTGGATCATGGGGGTGGATTTCTCACTTGCTGTTCTTGTGATAGTGAGTTCTCACAAAAGCTGATGGTTTTAAAGTGTGGCACCTCCCCCCTTGTGGGTGCTCTCTGTCTCTCTCCTGATGCAATGTGAAGAAGGTCTTGCTTCCCTTTCACCTTCCACCATGATTCTAAGTTTCCTGAGGCTTCCCCATCCATGCAGATCTGTGAGTCAATTAAATCTTTTTTCTTCATAAATTACCCAATCCCAGGTAGTCCTTTATAGCAGTGCAAAAATAAACTATTACACTCCGTCAACCAGGCTACAGTGCAGTGGCGTGATCATGGCTTACTGCAGTCTCAACCACCCTGGCTCAGGCAATCCTCCCACCTCAGCCTCCCAAGTAGCTGAAACTACAGGCACATACCAGCATGCCTGGCTAATTTTTTAAATTTTTTTGTAAAAACGGGGTTTCATGATCACAATATTGCCTTGGCTGGTCTCGAACTCCTGGGCTCAAGTGATACTCCATCTTTGACCTCCCAAGGTACTGGAATTACAGGCACGAGCCAGGCACCTGGCCAATATTTAAAATAGTTTTTTTTGTAATAAAAAAATAATATTATTTTATGACAGAAAAATTATATTGCATTCAAATTTCAGTGTCCACAAATAACATTTTGTTGGAACACAGCCACACTTAATTTGTTTATCCACTGTGTATGGCTGTTTTCCTGCTACAATCACTGTGTTGAGTAGTTTTGAAAAATCTGATGGCCCACAAAACTACAAATATTTGCTATGTGGCCTTTTCCAGAAGAAAATTGTTGACTCCTCTTCTAGATCATCTCTGGTCAGAGACTGGGACCAAACCATATTTCTAGACTTAATTTTCATTTGTTTAGGAATTGAAAGGGATATAGTCAAGAGACTAAAATCCTTTTTGCTTCTAGTTTGGTGGAATTAAGGTAGAGAGGTAAATACACCAATTATAACTTACACGTTTAACAACATATGCAATTTCAAAGTATTCAGGAAACTCTCCCTCTAAAACATACACACAGACACACATATACACACATGCATACACATACACAAAGAAGTGACAAACTAATACATATTTTAATAGTGAGTTCAAGTGAAAATAACATTAGCTCATGAATATAAATTATGTTGAGTTTATGTGATAAGTAAATTGACATTACTGTACCTACTATATTTTTATGGAAAATACTCTAAACCTGAAAAAATTATTCCTAACACTTAATACATCCTTTGA